>NC_136416.1:224158067-224620567 GCF_051521515.1 Lactuca serriola
AGGGCTTCGGGTTAGCATGGGCACGGAAAACGAGGCAAGAACGTAAAAGAAATGAGAGAAATGGAGCCCTTTCTTCAGAACCCTCGCATCCCTTTTATAGGGGTTGGGAACCGCCTCGGTACGTGGGGCGTACGCGTACGTCACACATGACCGGATCCTCAACTGCCTCGAACTCGGATGGGACGGGATACTAGCTTCGCATAGGGCGAGACGTGGACGATCCGAAGCCTAGCCCTTGAGTACGCGGGGCATACGCCTGTACACTAGGCGTAACTCGGATAGGCTTGCTGACTCCCCTTCAGATAATACCAAGGATTAATAATTAAATTTATATTTTATTTAATTAATAAACTTCTAAAATTCATATCTTCTTCATACAAATTCCGTTTTCGATGGTCTTTATATCCACGCGTAGGTGAGACTACGCTCTACAACTTTCGTTTAGATTCCGTCAGCAAATTTTGAAATTATTTTTATTATTTATTTTTAAAATGTCGTGTTTAAGGAATTTCTTTAGAAATTCATAACTTCTTTATCTGACGTCGGTTTTTGCCAGACTTTTTACCGCTGAATTACCATTGACGAGACCTTCGATTCTCGTTTAGGTCATTCTGGTCAAAAGTCGCTCGATCTCCGATTCGAGTTTTTAGCTGTCTGCTGCTAAGCCGAACTTGGAAAAATCATAACTTCAATATACGAAGTTGGATTTGGGCGATCTTTTTACGTACGATCACGGTTTAATGACATCTCTCATAGTAAGTAATTAAATAGAAACTTTTTGGACATTTTATTTTCGAATTTAATTTCATTATCACAAAAGTGGTTACAATAATTGACTTTTTAGGTCATTACATAGAGTTGAAATATCGGGTTGTCACACCTTCAATACGGCTTAGAATGTCAAGAGCTGGTCTTACTTTCTCAGCCAAGTGCCGTCGAACGGTGATAGAAAGGACCGAATCATGTGCTTCCAGGAGATTGGAGAGAATAGAGTGCACATCAACAACAAAACTTTTGATAACTTCTCTCTCAAACATGAGCTCTTCGATTTCCTTGTTCGCTTGAGTAAGCCTCAAGGCATGAGTCTTAATTTTCGTGGTTTTGAGAGCAAGTTCATCCATAACTTTGTTTTCCAAGGAAACATCAGCCTGGAGTTTGTCAAGACGAGCATGAATTAAAGTTTGAAGCTCGGTGTAGTCAGTATTGATGCCTTGGCGTGCCTCTTCAAAGTGCTTCTTCTCAGCTTGAAGCAAGCCTGTAAGATTGTCAAAAGAAGCATTAACTGTTTGAGCGTTCTTTTAGGCATCAGCCTGTAAAGAATCTAGAAAAATATTAGCATCAGAAATTAGTTTTTCGACATTTTCGGTCGTTTTCTTGCAGTATTTGGTGGATTCTTCAACAGCAAGTGATGCTTTCTGGCATGAGGAGGTGGAAGCTTCAATGGCTTTGGTGGCGTTGGAAATGGATGAGTCATGTTCCTTGACAAAAGTTTCTATCATAGCCTTGATAGCAGCCTCTGAGTAAGACGTGCTTGGAGTCGAGGAGGAGGAAGAAAGCAATTTTTCAAGCTTCTCATTAAGATCTCTTAAATGCCTCTTCTTTACAGGAGCGTCATCATCATTATCGCTCTGAACTCTGTATGGGCTATAATAGAATGAATCAAAATCCATTTCCGCTCCACCCAGAACAGTGTCATATTCGTCTGAAGGAGGTGGAGAAAGAGTTTTAGAGGTAATCGGGGTTTCGGTGCCTGAAGTAGGTTCCCCCGTATCAGATACGTTGACACGAACCTGAGGTTCGGTTGTAGTAGTGATGGTAGAGATAACTTTGGTGAATAAGGGGGTTGGAATTGGTATTGAAGTTATAGTTGAAGATGAAATGGGAGGAGGGCACGGAGCAATTGTTATAGGTACTGAGTGAGTAAGAGAGGGAGGAGGTGAGTTTCGGTTACCTTCATGAGCCGGTGAAGGTAGAGTTGAGTTCCCTCGGAGCGAACTCTCATGTTGAGATGCTTCCTCATTCCTTGATTCTTGGTTGGGTTGTTTTTCAGAGGGAACATGCTCAGAATCACTAGAAGAGGGAACCTTAGGCTTGTGTGCCTTCTTATTGAGCTTTCGCTTCTTAGGAGCGGAAGGAGCTGCTTGTTCGGTCTTTCGATTTTTGCGCGTAGTAACTTTAGATGAGGGTCCTTCCTTCTCGCTTTTTTATTCATCCTTCTTCCATCGTTTCGCTGGTTTATTAGTTGCATCCAGTGAGCTTTGCATTTCAGGAGTGAGCTACCTCGGTCCCGTAGGAGGTAGCTTCTCGTATTCATTGATCAGCTTACTTTCCCCAGAAACACACCTATACATGGATTCAGGAACCGAACCAATGAACATAAATTTGGTCGGATCAGAAACAATGATTTTAGTTGTGACAACCCGAAATTTCCATTTTGTACGAACATTATCTATTCAACAGAAGCTAGACCAGTTTCAATGAATTTCAGACTTTTCCGAATAAGTTTGTGTACATTAGGGTTTACGTTTAAGGAGATATCAGGAGAGTGGATGCTCATGGGTTTGTGAAACTTGAGTATTTCAAAACTTCATAATATTAGAGTTCAATTCCAGAATAAAAATATTTTCTGCCAAAAATATTTCAGGACTATAAATTGATTTCTGAACTAAATTCATTCATTATTCACATTTCCAACTAGAGAAAAGCCATTTTCTCTCTCACGGATCTTCGGGTTTTCATCCCAAATCGTGAGTACACTTCTCTAGTTGTTTTATAATGCTTGTTATATGCTTAATAACATAGATTACATATCAAATATGTGAGAATCGGGAGTTTACCACCCAAGAACGTTCTTGGGGAGTAAACTCCAAAATGAAGATTAAAGGCTATCTAGTCCCATTTCCTTGATAACTAACTAGCTTAGGATTATATGTATGTATATTTGAGACTAGAAAACAATCAAAAACACCTAGCTTAGGGTGTTCATGACCCAAGAACTTCTTGGACCGTGAACTCCAAATTCAAGGGCCAAAATGTGCCCAAATCACTCCTAAGGCTTTAGATATTAACCCCCATTTACTCCTAGCTAATTTGTGGACTTAAAAACATCAAAAGCACCCTTTAAAGGGAGTTTACGGCCAACGAAAAACTCTTAGTCTGTAAACACCAAATAAGGGCACCAAAGTGTGCCTAGGGTCCTCATTAGCCTTAAACAAATGCCTAGAAATTATCCTACTTGTGCTTGGGACTTGAAAGAATAAAAATACCCATCCCATGAGAGTATAAGGCCGTAAAATCTAAGGGATTTGGCCTTGGGGTCGTAAACTCCTCAAAGGAGTAGTTCTATGCCCTAAACTACCCAAAGGATTAAACAACCACGCAAGGCTTATTCTAGAAATCAAATAGCACTTCAAAACATCTATTACCACCAAGATTGGAGTTCACGGCCGTAAACTCAAGGGTTTACGACCGTAAACTCCTTGTGTGGGGTTTATTGAGGAGTAAACACTTATATAAGGCCCTTTGGTACATTAAACCCCTTTAGCCTTGTCCCATAACAACCTAGAAGCAACCCTTAGGACCTATAACACTTATACAAAGTGTTTACATGTTCCTGAGTGTCCCAACATATTTCATTAGTTATTAATTGGCTAATTAGTTATATATATGCTCATTATATGATAACTAGGCTCGTGCATGTGAACAAGTCTCCGTTTGCCACCTAGCACGGTATCCGACACTTCAATCCAATCCACTCACCGCAAGTGAGTTCATACCCCCTTTAATTAACCTTTGAAATACTTATAAATGTTTTAAATACTTTTATGGGGGGGGGAATACAAGTTAAATACTTATAGTTATTACATCAATCACATGTGATTAATAACTAGAAAACCAATGATTTTATCACTGTTCAAACTGTTTATCAAACTGCTTTACTTCAAAATGTTTTACAAACTCTTTTACTTATAAAATACTTTTATTTAAACTTTGTTTTAATTCTTATAAATTGCATGCCCATATATGTATAGATATATATAAGCAATGTTTAAAGGGATTAGGAAGGCCATCCGCCCTATTTCCTTTTTCTCGATTTGGATGTGGTCTGGTGGGATTTCGGGTAACCGTCCGAAGGTCGTTTCAATATTAATTATATATCAAATGTACATATATAGACATAAAAGTACTTCCATATTCATACGTATTAGTCACATCATTAGTAAGTTACCATCGGGGTAACACAGGATCATACTACTACAATTTCTAGATCAATGAGTCAGTTCATTCATGAGTCTATACTTCTTTCTATGAGAACATATACATTACATTACTATGAGAACATATACAACTATACTAGAAAGAGAACATATACAACTATACTAGGACGAGAACACATACAACGATACTAGAACAAGTAACATTACATTACATATACATGAATATGTTAACAATTATGATCCACTATATCGGAGCATGCCTTAAATGTCATGGCCCGAGTTGTAGCCAGAATTCTCTTGGAGGGAGAGCGTGAGTTTGCGTATAGATCTATACTGGATTGACTATCCTACAACTTGTTGTTAGCTACAGCCGGACCTGCAGGTCTGCGGGTGCCAAACGTCATTCCGTTATTACGACCATTCGTATGTCGTTGTTACCAGTCGATAGTATGGTGCAATTAATCACATGATACCTTAATATAAATCCGGTTTAAGGTAGTTAGTACAGCAGTAGTTCCTATAATACAACACTACAGTACTACAATAATTTACCCATTACATATATTTAGTGATTATTTCACTTAAACATTAATGTACAAACTATATTTTGTTAAATGATAGTTACACTTGGGAAATTACACACTTTTACAACAAACGAGCATACAAAACAGTTAAGCCTTGGTAGAAGGCTACTTTAATAGAAAATATAGGTTTTTCTGAGAGATTCAAACTTTTACAAACACTTACAAACATTTACTTACATTTTACAAACTTACACTTGAGACATGTTCAAACGTTTTTGATAACAAACATCGACACTAAAATACTTATGAACTCACCAGCTTAATGCTGATAAACTCTTTCAAAATAACTTGTATTCTCAGGTCATCAGTAGACAGGTACCGAGGCCAACTTTTGAGAAGATGGAGCGCATCCAAGACTCATCTTATTATTTTGATTTACATTATATTTTTGGTGTCTAAAACTGTACAAAACACGCTTGTATTAAAATTATATATTTAATGCAATGGATGATGTTGTTTGCTTATTTACTTTTACTGTGTTGTGATACTTTACATGACGTCCTCCGCCCCAGAACGTTTCCGCCGTTCTTGGTTTTGGGGTGTGACAGATTGGTATCAGAGCATTGTTTATAGTGAATCAAGTATATCAACCCATAAAAGATATACTAAAATATAAACCCATTAGGGATTAAGGCACTCTGACCCAGAGTCTATACTTTAAATATTAAAATATTTAATTAAGTATACTAGTCTGCATTCATACTAAAATCAGTGTCACAATGACAAGAACAAAAGTATTACGATTGTTAAATATCACAAGTGAGCTCGGGGATGTATGGTCAGTCCTGGGAATGGCATAGCCTGATCAACTATGCTGGTCTGAGGAGTGATTAGCATATGCCCTAGAATGGTTGTGATGTGTTAACAAGTCTAAAAACTTACCAACAATACCACAAGAAGATCAGTAGAACTTAAACTTAAAATACTATAGGTGTATTTTGTACTACTAGCTACATGTATACTATATTCTTATACCTCTCTTCTCGCATAGATTTAAATGGCTGGATTCCATCACGGCGACCCGTACTTTCCAAATGAAGGCAATGCCAGGTGGATCGAAGAAGAGCCCGAAGATGAGCATCCAATCCCTTTGGATGATCACCTCACAGAAGGCTTTTATGATGGATTTGACTCCGAGCCTGAAGTCAACAACCTACCGCTAGTAGGCCAAGCCCCGAACAACAACCCCCGACCAGCTTTTCCAGGTCCTACTCCCATGTGGGCAACCAACTTGAATCGTTGGAGTGATGAACAGGGTCAACCCTTACCTTACTTTGGGGACCGAAGCTTTTACAACGTCAGTGAAGGTGGTTCTGCTGACCGAGCTCTGCCCGTCATTATCCGCAGAATAGCTCGTAATGTTGAGCAAGGTCGAGCAGCCATCGACCGGGTCATGGAGATTGATGCCAACTCTGGTGTCAACACAGTCCGCATCCGTCGTCTTGAAGAAGACATGGAACGGACCCGGAGAACCAATGAAACCCTGCAGCAACAGTTGGCTGCCTCCCGAGCTGAAGTCTTGGAACTTCGAGCCTGCCAGAGGGCTCAGGAGCGACACCTTCAAGAGGTGTTTCGTCAAGTGTCAGACCTCAGGGCTCGTCCAAGGAATTCCCATCGCCGTTAGATGATGTCTAGTACATATCTGTCTTTTGGTTAAGGAATAGCCTTTAACATCTGTGCTCTAAGTAGCACTTGTCTGTAAAATATTCCAAACTTTCAGTACTCTAATTAGGAATCTAAGAACTGTCAAACTTTTCCGTATGGTATGTAAGACCTACTGTTAGGTCGATTTTCCCTGAACTTATTACATCGGTAATACCAGTATTATAGACATCTATCTAATCTGTGGGAAAAATCGGTACATTTGTGTTTTCCTACTAATATTCCTTGTTGTGATCTCAAACACTCATTCAACTGTTGGGCTATGGTTAGTTAGTCCAGGTGTCACTCTCACCTTACTTACAAATTGATTCTTACCACTTTTCTTATCTTTATAAACTTATAGCTGAAAGATGCCTCCTCGCAAATCTCCCCGGAATAACCCTGCACCTCCACCGCCTCCTCCGCCTCCGGTCATCGATACTGCAGCCCTGAATGTTGCCGTAGCTGCAGCAGTGGCAACTGCCATGGCTCAGTATCACTCATCTGATTCCAGCTGAGGTGGAACCCCTGTTGAATCAATTCCGGTTGAAACCCCTGTGTGCTCGAGAGAGTGCTCCTACAAGGATTTCACCAATTGCAAGCCGAAGTCTTTCCATGGCATCGGCGGAGTCATTGCCCTCTCGCAATGGTTCGAGAAGACTGAATCAGTCTTCGAAATCTGTTCATGCCCTGCTGCGAGCAAAGTCAAATATGTCACATGCACCTTTGATGGAAAGGCCCTGACGTGGTGGAATGGCCACGTTAAAGCTATAATCCTTGTTGTAGCCAACGACATGGGCTGGGAAACGATGAAAGACCTCATGATTGAGGAGTACTGCCCGAGGGACGAAATCCAGAAATTGGAGCAGGAACTTTGGAACCTAACTATGAAGGGCACCAACGTGGTCCCTTATACGGCTCGATTCAGCGAACTGGTGGCCCTCTGCCCCAATATGGTTCCCACTAAGGGGAAAAAGATCGAAAGGTACATATGGGGGCTAGTGCCTCCGTATCAGGGGAATGTCCTAGCATCAAACCCCGCTACCTTCGACAGTGCCAAGCGACTGGCACAGCGACTCATTGACCATGGAGTCAAAACCCCTGCAACAACAACCACCCTAGCCATCCCGGAACCCTCCAAACCCGCTGACACCAAGCGGAAGTTCTGGGAAGACAAGAAGAAACAACGAGCTGCTAAAAAGCAGCAAATTGTGGTTGTGCATGCCGCGATAACCCCTGCTGCTGATACTGCTCTGGTGATGCAGTATGCTGGAAGTTTGCCTAAGTGCAACAAATGCAACTTCCACCACAACGGCCATTGCCGTGAAATGCAGTGCTCTAACTACAGCAGGAAAGGACACACCGTCCGTTTCTGTAAATTCCCGGTGAGAACGATCACCCAAGTCCCCGGCTCTGGCGCGAGCCCGACCTGCTACGGATGTGGCAAAGCAGGCCACTATAAGAGGGACTGCCCTAAAGCGAAGAATGCTGGAGGAGCAGGGAGGGTACTAGCAATAGGCCACGGGGAAGCAGTTGTTGACCCGACAGTGGTGACTGGTACGTTCCTCCTCAATAACTCCTATGCATGCATTCTGTTCGATAGTGGTGCGGAGCGAAGCTTCGTAAACCATAAATTTGCTCGCATGCTTAAGCAACAACCACACACACTTAAGGAACAATTCACAGTAGAAATGGCTAATGGAAAAAATGAAAGTACGAATAGCATATACTTAGGTTGTACCCTAACTCTAGATAACCATTCATTCCCAATCGACCTCATGCCGGTCTCAATAAAAAGCTTCAACGTTATCATTGGCATGGATTGGTTAAGTCTTCATCGCACCGACATCATGTGCTACGAGAAAGTAGTCCGTCTAAACCTCCCGTCTAACGAAACTCTTATCGTCTACGGTGACAAACCCGGTGCGAGTCTTCGTATTATATCAAGTATTCAAGCACAGAAGTATCTGCGTAAAGAATAGCATGCGTTCCTTGCTCACGTCGTCGATACGAGCCTCGAAACGAAAGAACTAAAGAACATCCGGTAGTGAGCGACTTCCCCAACATTTTCCCAGAAGAGCTACCTGGATTACCTCCGCAACGACAGGTCGAGTTCAGAATCGACTTAGTCCCAAGAGCTACCCCAGTAGCCAAGTCACCCTACCGTTTAGCACCAGCTGAGATGCAGGAACTCTCTGGTCAACTTAACGAACTGCTCAGCAAGGGATTTATAAGACCAAGTTTCTCACCTTGGGGAGCATCAGTCTTGTTCGTTAAGAAGAAAGACGGATCATTCTGTATGTGTATCGACTAAAGAGAACTCAACAAACTGACGGTCAAGAATCGTTACCCTCTGCCTCACATAGACAATCTATTTGACTAACTGCAAGGGGCGAACTATTTTTCCAAAATTGATCTGAGATCCGGATATCACCAGTTATGAGTACTAGAGGAGGATGTGCCGAAGACAGCCTTCCGAACTCGTTACGGACACTACGAGTTCGTGGTGATGCCATTCGGATTGACCAATGCGCCCGCAGTTTTCATGGATCTGAAGAATAGAGTATGCCAATCTTACTTGGATCAGTTCGTCATCGTTTTCATTGACGACATCCTGATCTACTCCCGAAGTAAGGAAGAGCATGGCGATCACCTGCGACAAGTTCTAGGAACCTTACGAACACAGAAACTATATGTGAAGTTCTCTAAATGTGAATTTTGGATCCGAAGGGTCGAATTCTTAGGACACGTGGTAAGCAAAGATGGAATCCACGTGGACCCATACAAAATTAAAGCCATTGAGAACTGGTCAGCACCGAAGACGCCTACCGAAATTCGTCAATTTTTAGGTCTCGCTGGCTACTACCGCAGGTTCATACAGAACTTCTTCCGAATAGCGAAACCCCTTACAACCTTGACCCAGAAAGGCGTGGCCTTTGACTGGGAAGAGAAACAAGAGAGAGCATTCCAAACGCTCAAGCGAGCCTTATGCACCGCACCAATACTATCCCTCCCCGAAGGAATAGAAGACTTTGTAGTCTATTGCGATGCATCGAATCAAGGGCTCAGGTGTGTTCTGATGCAGCGAGGTAAGGTCATCGCCTACGCCTCCAGACAGTTGAAGACACACAAAGCTAACTACACGACCCATGATCTTGAACTAGGAGCAGTGGTGTTTGCTCTGAAGATCTGGAGACATTACTTGTACGGAACGAAAAGCACTATTTTTACCGACCACAAGAGTTTACAACACATTTTCGATCAGAAGGAGATCAACATGAGACAACGACGGTGGGTCGAGCTACTCAGTTACTACGAATGCGATATTCGTTATCATCCGGGTAAAGCCAACGTAGTAGCAGACGCCCTAAGTCGGAAGGAATATTCTGGTCGCAGAGTCAAGTCATTGTCAATAACCATCCATTCACACTTTTCTAAGAAAATTCAAGCGGCCCAACTGGAAGCCATTAAACCTGAAAATGTGACGAGTGAATCCCTTAGAGGAATGGACAAGAATTTAGAAGCCAAGGGTGACGGAGCCTTATTTTTCATGAACCGGATTTGGACACCGAAACATGGTGGTTTCCGAGACTTGGTCATGACCGAGGCGCACAACACTCGGTATTCCATCCACCCAGGTTCAGATAAGATGTATCTGGATCTTAAAAAGCTATACTGGTGGCCTAATATGAAAGCAGAGATTGCTACCTTCGTAAGCAAATGCCATACTTGCGCAAAGGTAAAGGTCGAGTACCAGAAGCCCTCCGGTTTACTGCAACAACCAGAGATTCCAGAATGGAAGTGGGAGCGGATCACTATGGATTTCATAACCAAGTTTCCCAAGACAACGGCTGGACTTGATACCATATGGGTCATCGTCGATAGATTGACCAAGTCTGCACACTTCCTGCCTATCAAAAAAACTGACAAGATGGAGAAACTTACGAGAACATACATTAGGGAAATCGTACAGCTACATGGTGTACCTATGTCCATTATCTCCGATAGAGATAGTAGGTTCACCTCAAGATTCTGGCAATCACTACAACATTCCCTAGGAACAAGGTTGGACATGAGCACAGCCTACCATCCACAGACCGACGGACAGAGTGAGAGGACCATCCAAACACTGGAAGATATGTTGAGAGCCTGTGTGATTGACTTTGGTAAGGCATGGGATACTCATTTACCACTTGTCGAGTTTTCCTATAATAACAGTTATCACACGAGCATCAAGGCTGCTCCATTTGAAGCCCTCTACGGCCGAAAGTGCAGATCCCCTCTGTGCTGGGCTGAGGTGGGTGATACCCAATTAGCCAGGGGGCAAGCTTCCGACTGTACTCTCACCGGTCCGGAGATCATTCGGGAAACGACAGAGAAAATCGTTCAGATCCGTGAACGATTGAAAGCCTCTAGAGACCGACAGAAGAGCTACGCTGATAAACGAAGAAAACCTTTGGAATTTCAGGTGGGAGACCAAGTCCTTCTAAAAGTCTCACCCTGGAAAGGCTTGATACGCTTCGGAAAGCGTGGGAAGCTTAATCCGAGGTACATAGGGCCTTTCGAGATTCTTGCAAGAGTCGGCCCCGTAGCTTACAAACTCGACCTACCCGACGCACTTCGTAACGTACATTCTACATTCCACGTATCAAACTTGAAAAAGTGTCTGTCCGACGAGACTCTTGTAATCCCACTCGACGAGATCGAGATCAACGAGAGCCTCAACTTCGTGGAAGAACCGGTAGAGATCATGGACTGTGAGGTCAAGCAGACGAAGCAAAGCCGTATCCCTATCGTGAAGGTTCGCTGGAACGCCAAGCGAGGACCGGAATTCACTTAGGAACGCAAGGATCAGATGAAACTAAAATACCCTCGTCTTTTCGCTTAATTGTTTGTAACTTCTTATTTGCCTAAATTCTAATTTCGAGACGAAATTCCTTCTAACGGGGGGATAATGTGACAACCCGAAATTTCCATTTTGTATGAACATTATCTATTCAACAGAAGCTAGACCAGTTTCAATGAATTTCAGACTTTTCCGAATAAGTTTGTGTACGTTAGGGTTTACGTTTAAGGAGATATCAGGAGAGTGGATGCTCATGGGTTTGTGAAACTTGAGTATTTCAAAACTTCATAATATTAGAGTTCAATTCCAGAATAAAAATATTTTCTGCCAAAAATATTTCAGGACTATAAATAGATTTCTGAACTAAATTCATTCATTATTCACATTTCCAACTAGAGAAAAGCCATTTTCTCTCTCACGGATCTTCGGGTTTTCATCCCAAATCGTGAGTACACTTCTCTAGTTGTTTTATAATGCTTGTTATATGCTTAATAACATAGATTACATATCAAATATGTGAGAATCGGGAGTTTACCACCCAAGAACGTTCTTGGGGAGTAAACTCCAAAATGAAGATTAAAGGCTATCTAGTCCCATTTCCTTGATAACTAACTAGCTTAGGATTATATGTATGTATATTTGAGACTAGAAAACAATCAAAAACACCTAGCTTAGGGTGTTCATGACCCAAGAACTTCTTGGACCGTGAACTCCAAATTCAAGGGCCAAAATGTGCCCAAATCACTCCTAAGGCTTTAGATATTAACCCCCATTTACTCCTAGCTAATTTGTGGACTTAAAAACATCAGAAGCACCCTTTAAAGGGAGTTTACGGCCAACGAAAAACTCTTAGTCTGTAAACACCAAATAAGGGCACCAAAGTGTGCCTAGGGTCCTCATTAGCCTTAAACAAATGCCTAGAAATTATCCTACTTGTGCTTGGGACTTGAAAGAATAAAAATACCCATCCCATGAGAGTATAAGGCCATAAAATCTAAGGGATTTGGCCTTGGGGCCGTAAACTCCTCAAAGGAGTAGTTCTATGCCCTAAACTACCCAAAGGATTAAACAACCACGCAAGGCTTATTCTAGAAATCAAATAGCACTCCAAAACATCTATTACCACCAAGATTGGAGTTCACGGCCGTAAACTCAAGGGTTTACGACCGTAAACTCCTTGTGTGGGGTTTATTGAGGAGTAAACACTTATATAAGGCCCTTTGGTACATTAAACCCCTTTAGCCTTGTCCCAAAATAACCTAGAAGCAACCCTTAGGACCTATAACACTTATACAAAGTGTTTACATGTTCCTGAGTGTCCCAACTTATTTCATTAGTTATTAAATGGCTAATTAGTTATATATATGCTCATTATATGATAACTAGGCTCGTGCGTGTGAACAAGTCTTCGTTTGCCACCTGGCACGGTATCCGACACTTCAATCCAATCCACTCACCGCAAGTGAGTTCATACCCCCTTTAATTAACCTTTGAAATACTTTTAAATGTTTTAAATACTTTTATGGGGGGAATACAAGTTAAATACTTATAGTTATTACATCAATCACATGTGATTAATAACTAGAAAACCAATGATTTTATCACTGTTCAAACTGTTTATCAAACTGCTTTACTTCAAAATGTTTTACAAACTCTTTTACTTATAAAATACTTTTATTTAAACTTTGTTTTAATTCTTATAAATTGCATGCCCATATATGTATAGATATATATAAGCAATGTTTAAAGGGCTTAGGAAGGCCATCCGCCCTATTTCCTTTTTCTCGATTTGGATGTGGTCTGGTGGGATTTCGGGTAACCGTCCGAAGGTCGTTTCAATATTAATTATATATCAAATGTACATATATAGACATAAAAGTACTTCCATATTCATACGTATTAGTCACATCATTAGTAAGTTACCATCGGGGTAACACAGGATCATACTACTACAATTTCTAGATCAATGAGTCAGTTCATTCATGAGTCTATACTTCTTTCTATGAGAACATATACATTACATTACTATGAGAACATATACAACTATACTAGAAAGAGAACATATACAACTATACTAGGACGAGAATATATACAACGATACTAGAACAAGTAACATTACATTACATATACATGAATACGTTAACAATTGTGATCCACTGTATCGGAGCATGCCTTAAATGTCATGGCCCGAGTTGTAGCCAGAATTCTCTTGGAGGGAGAGCGTGAGTTTGCGTATAGATCTATACTGGATTGACTATCCTACACCTTGCTGCTAGCTACAGCCGGACCTGCAGGTCTGCGGGTGCCAAACGTCATTCCGTTATTACGACCATTCGTATGTCGTTGTTACCAGTCGATAGTATGGTGCAATTAATCACATGATACCTTAATATAAATCCGGTTTAAGGTAGTTAGTACAGCAGTAGTTCCTATAATACAACACTACAGTACTACAATAATTTACCCATTACATATATTTAGTGATTATTTCACTTAAACATTAATGTACAAACTATATTTTGTTAAATGATAGTTACACTTGGGAAATTACACACTTTTACAACAAACGAGCATACAAAACAGTTAAGCCTTGGTAGAAGGCTACTTTAATAGAAAATATAGGTTTTTCTGAGAGATTCAAACTTTTACAAACACTTACAAACATTTACTTACATTTTACAAACTTACACTTGAGACATGTTCAAACGTTTTTTATAACAAACATCGACACTAAAATACTTATGAACTCACCAGCTTAATGCTGATAAACTCTTTCAAAATAACTTGTATTCTCAGGTCATCAGTAGACAGGTACCGAGGCCAGCTTTTGAGAAAATGGAGCGCATCCAAGACTCATCTTATTATTTTGATTTACATTATATTTTTGGTGTCTAAAACTGTATAAAACATGCTTGTATTAAAATTATATATTTAATGCAATGGATGATGTTGTTTGCTTATTTACTTTTACTGTGTTGTGATACTTTACATGACGTCCTCCGCCCCAGAACGTTTCCGCCGTTCTTGGTTTTGGGGTGTGACATTAGTCATGTGGAATGTAGCGATTGACGACATCAAAGAATCCACCATTGTTGGAACATGGAATTTATCCATTGCCCATTGTGTAACGATGGTCCAAAATCTGCCACAAGAAATTTCAGAATAGCGAGAAGCTGAATTGAGGCTTTGTACCAGTTGAGCCTAGAGAATAGACCCATAGTCCATGTTGATCCCATGGTACATACCATAGAGTAGAGTCATGAACGCCTTGCTCGCCCCAGCTGACCTTGCAGCTTTCTCTGATAAACCCTTGGAGAGAAGAGTAAATAAACCATTCCATTGTGGAGGAAGGCATGACTTCTTGAACTTCGTCACTGTGGTAAGAACTTCTGTGTACCCCATATCATAATACATGGTGAATAGCTGATTCGTGGTGATCAAATCTAGATTGATCATGGAATCGTTGAGGATCAGCCTTAGCAGGAAGCAGAACCTACCCTTTCAAATCGAAGCCTTCTGATTGAAAATCTCAAAGAAAATCCTCTCCTTGGCTTTATCGTACACCGCCGTTGTATAGACTTGAGAAAGAAGTGACATCGGAACAGATTCCACTTTGGTTAGGGCAACCACAAGTGGTGAATATTTGAGACATTCAACCACCTGAAGCATGTAAGGATTGTACTGGAAAGGAGAGAGTTTGATGAGCAGGTTCTGATTTGGCTTAATGGTGAGAAGTGATGACTGTGCGGTTTATTCATGAGCTGACGATGAGTCTGCCATTGATGAAGCTTGAAGTGAAGAAGATGAATAATAGAGAAAAATCGCCGTTTAATGCTCGAGAGGATTCTGTAAGTGGTAAGGTTGTAAAAGTGAGGTAAGAAATCTCTTTATATGATTACCATGAAAGAGAAAAATCCGGAGTGATGATTGTACGATCCTCTGAGTTGACGCCTGAAAAAGCACGATTTAACAACTGTTACCCCAAAAAGTGTGTCAAACGTGTCAGGCGGCATGAAAAAGGAAAAGATTCAAATTCATGCACCTTTAAAATCTTATCCTTTCATCTTCTCTTTAAGTTTGAAACGATCCAAATTCTCGTTGAGATGTCAAGTCACCCTTTCGCTTCATATGAAATAGCCTTCGCTCCCAACATAGTGTACCACCACAACATATTGAACCAAACAGTATATCTGAGAAATAGCCATTAGTACCACGATCAAGACTTGTGGGAAATCATAAAGATCTTGGTGCAAGACTGTGCCAAAGAAAAATAAATAAAGCAATTTATTTGTGGAATTTTAGTGATGTCAATCAAGACACGAAACAGTGGATCCCGGGCACGAATCTCTTCCTTTAAAGTCAAGAGAGACTTAGAAGTTTCTGTGTGGTTTCCTGTTGAAATACAATCAAATGCTTTTTAAGAAACATCGAAAGGCATCCTTTTAATTATATGGCTATTATGGTGGTTTTCGCTTCATTCAAACTACGGAACTTGATATAAGACCGAAAGTTGGATGAAGTACTTGTGAGACCGGTGTAGTCTATTAAACAAGTAGGTTTGATCAATTTCCAGTGACTTGGTGATATAGCAGAAATCTCAAAAACAATAATAAACCTGATCTTATGGGTAGAAAAGTCTTGGTTTCAGACAATTTCATAAAGATCGCACAAAAATTAAAAAGATATTTCTTGGTACCTTCCACAAAAGTGGTTTCGTTAATACTTGGGTGAAAACTAGAACATTTGATTGTTCACCGTCAATTCATTCTAGGTATTGGATTTTGGGTTTTACTTAGCACATGGTGAAACGAAGCTAAGATCATTAACACAGATGTTGTGTAACCGTAAACCTCAGTGGTAAATTCTGAGAGTCTCAAGGGTTACATTTATGAACCAAAGTGTGATGGAGAAAAGTGATGAGGAGGTTAATGAACCGAAAGTACCTCTGCTATATAGTAAGGACCGAGCAGAAAACTCTTAACTCAATATGAGACGAGTAAGGTAGCTCATGACTTAAGTGATTTTATCAGCCTGATTGGGAAGAATCGATTTGTATATATCAAATCAGTAAGGCTTCACTTGAAGTCTTTGAGGCTTTGGTCAGCATACAACAATATTCTTCTAGGGACACTTAGCTAGTACAAAAATAAAGAGATTTATACCTGTCCCAGCTCCATCATTTGAGTCGACCATGATACCTTTCAGTGTGATACTTTTGGTATTTTTGATTTTATTCTGAAAAAAAAAGCAATAAAAATAGAAAATAAAATATTTTTGGATTTTATGAATTTTAAGAAAAAGAAATAAAAACAGAAAGAAAAATATTTTTGGATTTTATGAATTTTCTGAAAAAGAAATAAAAACAGAAAGAAAAATATTTTTGGATTTTATGAAAAGAAATGAATTTAGAAAAGATATACATAGTGTACAAAGTATACAACGAAACTTCACCTTGAAGCAGTGAAGTGAAATGGACCGAGCGTTCGGTTCATTTTGATTCCCGAAAAATCCGGAGCTGAAATAGACCGAGCGTTCGCTCTATTTCACTTGTTCAATTTTAATGAGGCGAAAGTAGTTTCGGTACGGATTCAACTTCCATCATTCCTAAGCCTTGAAGTATCTTATTAAAACTTACTTCAGGTAAGGCTTTCGTGAAGATGTCAGCTAGTTGATCAGCGGATCGAACAAAATGGATTTCCACGTTACCATTTTCAACGTGATCCTTGATGAAGTGATATCTCAGTGCTATATGTTTCGTTTTGGAGTGTTGAACTGGGTTGTGACATATCCGAATAGCGCTTACTGAGTCACAATAGAGGGGAATCTTCTTCATGTTTAGACCATAGTCTCTAAGTTGACTTTCTATCCATATGACCTGTGAAGTGCAAGACACTGCAGCTATGTATTCAACTTCGGCTGTAGAAAGAGACACACATGTTTGATTCTTGGATTGCCAACTAACGAGTTTTCCATCAAGAAATTGACACCCGTCAGTTGTGCTCTTTCGGTCTAGACTACATCCTCCAAGATCGGCATTAGAGAATGCTTGAAAAAAGAAGCCAGATTTCGCCGGATACCAAAGACCGAGAGACGAGGTTCGCTTCAAATACCTAAAGATATTTTTCACAGCCACCATTTGAGGTTCTCGTGGATTAGCTTGGAACCTGGCACAATAGCAGACAGAAAACATAATATTTGGCCTACTAGTTGTTAGATACATAAGAGACCCAATCATTTGACGATAGAGGGTCATATCAGCAGCTGGTTTCTCCAGAGATGGTGTCATCTTCGTTCTGAATGCCATTGGAACCTTTACTTTAGAATCTCCCATCAAGCCAAACTTTGCCAATAGAGTCTTCGTGTAAGCCTCCTGATTAATGAATATGCCTTTGGGTCCCTGTCTTATGTTCAGTCCAAGGAAAAATTTAATCGGAACCATTGAGCTCATCTCAAATTTAGTCTCCATCAACTTCCGGAATTCAACCGTTAAGCTAGGATTCGTTGAACCAAAGATGATGTCATCGACATAAATTTGGACGATCATTAGGTGTTCACCCTCTTTCTTGCGAAAGAAGGTTGGGTCAACCGAACTTTGTTTAAATTTAGACAGTTTTAGAAAGCGAGTTAGTGTTTCATACCAGGCTCTCGGGGCTTGCTTCAGACCATAGACTGCCGTGTCTAGAATGTAGCAATGATTAGGATACTTCTCGTTCACAAATCCAGGTGGTTGCTCAACGTACATGGTCTCTTCTAGTTCTCCCTTTAAGAATGCACACTTGACGTCCATTTGAAAAACTTCGAAGTTCTTGTGAGCAACGTATGCCAGAAATATCCTAACTGATTCTAACCTTGCTACTGGAGTGAAGGTTTCTTCGTAATCTATACCTTCTTCCTGACAATATCCCTTAACTACTAGCCTTGCATATCACGTTCCCTTCTTTGTCCATCTTGTTCCGAAACACCCATTTTAATCCAACCACCGATTGATATGTGCATATTTAGTTCATATTAAGTATATATTTTTATTCATTTATTAGCTAAATTATTGCATTTTGTTGACAAAAGGTACTTAAAAGTGTTTGAATTATATTTTCAGTCCAAAAATGAAGCTCAGAAGCAGAAGGAAGCAGGAGAAGCAGTTGAGAGATCAAGAATGGAACAAAGAAGAAAAACACCAAAAATAACACCTACTCGGCGAGTAGGGTCGACTACTCGGCGAGTCTGATCGAAGAATCGAGAAGATAATGACTCGGGATCCCAGAGACTTATCACAATACGGGGACTGAGAGATGGACTCGACGAGTCGCCACCTGACTCGACGAGTCGATTCGTATATATAAAGATAATTCTTCAGAACGATGAAGAAGAATTCTGGAACGATTCAGAAGAGTTTAGCTGCAATTGAGAAGGTAAAAAAACCCTAGAAGACGACGAGAGAAGCTACAATTCAATCCTGAAGAATAATTGAGGCAAAATTTCATCATTCCACTTATTCTTTTGTTTTATCATTATGGTTAAGCAATTTGACTTTGTTTGTTTGCTGTTATTTACTTCAATTATGAGCTAAAACCTTTAGACTTCTGTTTGGGGATACAAAGTTGACAATATGGTTTGATTGATTGGTAGGATTAATTCTAAGTTGGTAAATTTTTGTTATTTTAGCTTGCTAAAGAACCTTGTGTGTGAATAATAATTAATTTTCTGTTAATAGGAAGATAATTGATTAGCATGAACATCTATTGATTATTAACCTTATATGCTATGTGATCACTATGCCATATGTCTAGGATTAATGAATATGAAATTAGAATTAATAAGAAAATTGAGTAAATTCATGTGCAAGCTTGTAAGATGACCATCCAACAAGAAGTTAATTAAAAGAATAAATTAGTTAACTATTGCAAGTCTAACTTAACCCGAATAATTAATCTAGTAAATTTAATTAAATTAGACAAATGGCCACTGTTTAAGTTAGTTTATTTGCTAAGGATTAGGGTAGTGAATACGAATCTAATCACTTGAATTGGTAACCAACGAAAGAATTAATCCATTGCACCATTACCTTGAAATCAACCATAGAATCAACTAAGTTGAACTAAACAGGAGTTCCCTTCCATTTATTGAATCTAGTTAGTATTTTGTTTTCTAGTTTTTAAGTAAGTAATAGTTAGTAAGTTTCTAGTCTTGTAAAACTAGATAAAACCCCTACTTATTAATTAATTTAGATAAAACTAGTTTTTAATTTTAGTTTGTCGTTCCCTGTGATCGATACCCTGCTTATTTAACTATACCACAATTGATAGGTTCACTGCCTTTTGTGTGTTATTTGATAATTAAAAGAAGGTTTAAAACTAAGTGAGTTTGCACACATCACCGATGCATCCTTTGGTGTGGGAATCAGTCTCCAGACTCAATTTCGCTCAAACTCATTGAGTTCGTCTTGCATATCCTGTACCCAATCAGAGTGATCAAGTGCAGTATTCACTATTTTCGGCTCAATCTTGGAATCAAACGAATTAAAAATACATAATTCTACTTCAGAGAATAAAGCAGTTTGCTTCGCTTTCAATTGAGAGCGTGTAAGAAATCCCTCAGATGATTCGCCAATTACTTGAGTTTTTGGATGATCACGTGTCCATTTTACGAGTGGAGGATAATTTGGATCGTAAGCAAGATCCAATTCAACATTTATTTCTTCTTCAAATTCTGATTGAGTATCTTCGTCATTTGTATTATTATTCTCCCCCTCGAATGACGAAACAATCTCAACATTCAGTTCAAAATTCTCCCCCTCTATTGGACTTTCATTGTTCGTTGTTGGAGATGGGTTATCCCCCTGGAATGGCAAGTCAGGTCGTTTTGGTGTAGATGATCTCTCCCCCTGGAATGTAGAACGTCTATGAGTAGGTTCGCTCGAGCAATGAGGTTCTCTTTGATCTTGAGGTTCGCTTTCCATGGCTTGTGCAGCTTCGTTTATTATCTTCTCAGGTTGTCAACCTTATTATTAGTTGCTTTCGCTTCAGAGAGTGTGGCTTTCTCCAGTTCATCAAAGAGCAATATGTACTCTTCAAACAAATTTGATATAGGAACCGTGACTTGACCTTTTTGTAGAAATATCTCCTTCATTGGACTATCGCTGCATTGAAGTTTCTTCACGTAATTATCATTGAATATGACATAATAGGTTTCTTCAATCTTCTTTGATCTTTTGTTTATATTCCTATATGCCTTTGAATAAGAGAGTAGCCAAGAAAGATCCCTTCGTCTGCCTTCACGTCGAACTTGCTTCGGTTCTCTTTAGAATTAAAGATAAAGCATCTGGAACCGAAAACATGGAAAAATGTAACATTAGGCTTGCGATTATTTATAGTTTCATATGGAGTGATAGAGAATCGCTTATTGAGGAAGGATCGGTTCTGAGTACAGCATGCGGTTGCAATTGCATCAGCCCAGAAGTACAGAGGTAGAGAAGCGAAGCTTAGCATGGTTCGGGCGGCTTCACACAACGAACGGTTTCACCTTTCAACTACACCATTTTGTTGTGGAGTATAGGGAGCAGAGAAGTTGTGAGACACTCCCTTTTCAGTAAGAAATTCTTCAAACTCTTGGTTTTTGAATTCCAGCTCGTTGTCACTTCAGACATTTCTAACTTCCTTTCACAAATGAAGCTCCACTTGCTTTATAAAGATTTTGAGCATAAGAGTCGCGTCTGATTTCTGTTTAAGAAAGAAAACCTAGGTGAAGCGTGAAAAATCATCAACTATTACGAGAAGGTACTTACTACCCTCGATACTTTCTATGGCCGATGGACCACATAGGTCGATGTGAAGAAGCTCAAGAGGTTCAATGATCTTTGTGTTAACAAGTGTGGGATGAATCATTAATAACTAGCTTGGTGATATCTTTGAAGTTAAGGTGCGAAAGTCGTCGATGCCACAACCAGCTTTCATCAGAATATGCTTTCGTTAAAAGACATACAACAGGCTTCCCTCATATCGGGTTCGGATTTATTGGATGCATTTCTCCTTTGCGCTGAGACTTCAGTAGAATCGTCTTACTTTTCTTTTAAATGATCTCTGATCCCTCATCATCAAATGAGACCTTCAAGCCAGTCCCTACCACCAATTGCGAGACACTGATGAGATTGTGTTGCAATCCTTCCATGTATGGCAATTTTCGAATCGAAAAATCCCCATTTGTGATCATTACATATCCTTTTATTTTGCCATATGAGTTGTTACCATATTTGACACATCCCCCATCTTTTAGAGCCCGAAACTCCCTCAACTCTTCCCTTCTCCCTGTCATGTGACACGAGCAGCCACTATCGATGTACCATTCGTCGTCGAACTGCTCGTCACTGATAACCTTCAAGAATTAAGCATATTTAGGAACCCAAAGTTACTTGGGTCCACGTGAGCCTTTTACAGAATAGGGAACAACAATAGAAAGATCAACCAAATATGTTCTCTTAATTAAATTGGTTTCGTCTTTCCTTTTGATGGTAAAAACCTTAATTTTGTTATCTTTTGGTTTGTTTGAATCAGGTTGTGGAATGTTATTTTGATTTTTGTTTTCTTGTTTCCTAGGGTTAGCAAACGTCTTCTTTATTTGCTTTTCGTCTTCTGAGACGAGGTTTTCTTTTCCCTTGGCGTCTTTGTTAGGATTCTGCTTTGGTCGAGAGTGAGGAGGATGGGATTTAGGACCGAAGTTGGTCTTTTGGTTCTTGTCACTACTTGATTTGGGACCGAAACTGCTTCTTTGGTTCGTCTGACTGCAAGATTGGCAGTGAGTGCATGGACCGGAGTTAGCCTTTGATCTTGAATTCGTCTTGAGATTGGACGCCTTTTCTATGCGAACATAATTGGAGTTTTGGGATTGCGAAAACTACTTCCTTTCATTGAGATTCTTTTGATATCTCCTGTTTCGCTGGCGTTTCTATTCTGACAGTTGCTTTTGAGATTTGTGAATATTTGCTTTCGGCTTCAGTCTTTCAGCTTAAGTTTCACTCTTCTTTGAAGAGGTTTCGCTCGTCACCTTTGCAGGTTCGCCTAGAATCGCTTTAGTACCACTTGTGCTTGGTACATCAAAGCTTGTGGGCTTATTGAGTGGTTCTTCCAGGTATCTGCCTTTAACCCTCCATGAGGTTCTCTCTGATAAACCGAGAGTCTCATCTGCATTGTCAATTGGAGCAGACCAAAAATGATCATCACAACCACCAGCGTTGTCTTTGTTTACCAAGGCTATAAGTTCGACTGTTTGTTCCTGAGTAACTCCCTATGTGGTGTATACCTGATTTGGTACTGTTTGTATCTTTTTATATATCACTGCCTTCTGTTTCAGAACTTTGGAATTATCTTGGGACATTCGAGTGAATTCAACTGAATTTTCAGATATAAGACTTTTGGTAGATTTGGTGTCGCTTTTTGACAAATTCTGAACAGTCAACCACATCCTCTACAGATATTTCACTCATATCACTTTCCTCGTCAAATTCAGAAGTGTTTTCCACATTTATCTTGTTTTCTGAACTCAACTTGGCATTCAATGAGTCAAATTTCGGCATGGTTTCGGTCTTGATTTTTAATTTATCATTTTCATCCAAAAGGTTTTTAAACATGTCCTTATGGTCTTTGGACTTAATAAATGACTCAATTTTATCCAGACCAATCTTGTAGGCATCAGAAATTTCATCTGAAGAAACAATAGATTAACGGTTATAGCCATCAATATCAACTTCGTCCTCCTTTAATTCCAAAAAGGGCAAAATCATTTTATGAATCTTTTTACCAATCTCACAATCTAAATGCAATTGAGTGATATTAGTATATAAACATTTAGCAATCAAGCAAAAAATGTTTCTTTGTTTCAAAAGCTTCAAGTTATCACGTTGCAAATAAATTACTTCATCTTTCATCCTAACTAACTCCACTTCCTTCTGCTCTATCCAAATCCTCCTTTCCTCACTCTTTGAAGACACTCTGCTGATTTGATCAGTTAGGTTAGAATTTTCTAGGCGATTTTGTTTTAAACAACCACTTAAACTAGAAATCTTGAATTTTAAATCGTTTATTCCCTTTTCATAGTTATTAACTGGTATTTTTAGAGATTCGAAGATAGATTGCACCTTCTTGATCAACTTATCACATTCGTTGATCTGTTCTCCCATTGGTTTGGCTGCGAAACACTTGTCTTATCTTTCCTTCGCTTCCTTACTTTCGCCTTCGGTTGTGTAGCCTCTCATCTGTGACACTCCAGCAGTCACCATCAAACATCGTCTACCAAAATCAGAGTTTCCTTCTTTCACCACAAAAGCCCTGCCATGCATGGGCTTACGAACTTCCTCATCTTTGGAGTCTGTAGACCAGACTTCTACGCCTCCGAACACATCATCAACAATGTTTCCCTGCATAATTAAAGCATTCATAGTATTGTTAGATGTTTTCTTCTTCTTTATCTCTTCCAGCTTGCGTGAATGGCATGCCTCATCATCTTCTCCATCCTTCTTCTCAGCTAGCTTCTTCAACATGCAATCTTTAGCAAAGTGATTTTTGCCGTGGCAGATATTGCAGTCATATTAGGAGTCACCAACGAGCTTGTTCTCCTTCTTCGCTTCTTCATGCTGATGAGCGTTTTTAATCTCCTCTTTCGCCTTTTTGGAACTGTAGCTCCCTTGCCAGTTTCGGTTCTTAGAAGTAGGGAACTTTTTGAGAGCAAACTTTTTAGGATTGGAGACCATTAAAGCATATTCATCATTAGTCAGATCACATTCAGAGAGATCCAAATCTTCTTCTTCTTCATCGACGTTCTTCCCTTTAGAGAGAAGAGCCAATGATCCCATACTAGAAACCACATTTGTTTCCTTAGACACAACACTTTCATGTGATTTGAGTATTCCCTCAAGCTTCGCTAACGAATAGGTTTTGAACTGTTTATGAGCTTTTACAGTCGAAACCACTGCCATCCATTCGGGTCTTAGTCCATTCATAAAAGTGACCTTTTGCTCTATTACTTCTCTGCCAATACCATGCTTGATCATTTTGCTAAGGAGATGATTGAAACGATCAAAATCATGAATAAGTTTTTCTTCTGGCTTCTTCTTGAAATCACCGAACTCAAAGAGCAAAAGAGTTTGTATTGAATGCTCTAAATCTTCACCTGTGGAATATAGCTACTTAAGCCTATCCTAGATTTGTTTTGTTGTTGTGCATTTACTAACCAGACGAAAGGTATCCGATTGCACAACAAATCTGATCATCCTGATAGCTTTAATGTTGCAAAGCATCTTGTCCTTCTCGTCTTTAGCAACATCTTTCACGTCAAAGCTAGCAGGCTCGCAACCTATAGGTGTTTATGAATGACGTGTTCACCCGATGTACTCTAAAAACCATGGAAGCTATGGACTTAGTGCCTTACAAATGAACGTTGGAAGCTATGGATTTAGTTTCCTATTGATGAATTTTCACAGCTATGGACTTAGTGCCTAATAGATAACATTGACAACAATGGACTTAGTGTCTGCTAGATAAACCCTGGAAGCGATGGACTCTGTGCCTATTCCTTATGACAATCCTTAGGAATGAATGAATGAAGAATAGATGATTCTTAGGGTATATCCTTAAAAATAAAGAAGATAATTGGGATGGGAAGTTGGGTTAATTGTTTGATGATTAAACATAATAATTATATTATTATGGGTTGAAAACCATATGTACTCACCAGGTTTCCCAACCTGACCTACTCAGTTTATTTGTATCACAGGTGTCGATACGAAGATACATTACACTTAGAGATTAAAGGAGATGTAAATCATTAGTGTAAATGAATGTAAGTTTGCTTATGCTTATGTTGTTGTATTGACGATGACATCCCTACGTTTTAATATAAACAAAATACATTTCTTTGGAAATGCTTTGATAATATCTTTATCATGTTTTTTGGGAACAAATTCTGCAATATTATTCTTTAAAATTGATACTCTGATTTTTAAATAAGCATAAATAAAATTTTTAAAATGACCGTGAATTTGGGGATGTCACATGGTGGGAGCATAATTGTTGTGCTATTCGGAGCATAATTGTTATGCTAGTGGGAGCATAATTGTTATGCTAAATGTTGCAAGTTGGCAATACTACTTTTAGGGAACAAAGTTTTCAATTTGCAAGTTGTAAAGTTTGGAAATTGTTTCGCTATAGAAAGATTTATGGGAGAGGGCACTCATACTTCATTTCAAATCTAAAAGTTTAGATTGAAGGATTTGATGGAACATTAGTCTTAGACATACATGAATATCATGTTGAAATGATTCAACATAGGAAATTCATTATATGGAAATATTATAGCAAGAGACTGAACAAATATCAGGTCCCTATGTATGACATAATGAATCAAGTCTCATATGCTTTGGATATAGGATTGATTACATATGCTATAATATTCACTTATTATGATTTTTCTAAATGCTTTGGGCATTGAGAGGGAAAAAAGACTAGAACTTTGTTTGAATAACGTTGTTAAACAACTGTCAAGAACGTTCTGAGGTTTACAAAAAGATTGGTTGCTTGTGGACAGTTGGAAATATAGTATTAATTTGCACTGACCATATTGACATAATTGTGGATGGAGGTGATTCTTATTTAGAATTGATGGTCATATGGGTATATGGAAATATTTCCATGGTGAGAGTTGGTAACTGAAATCTACATGTGATTTAGGAACTTTAATGCAAGGAAGATGTTCAAGGAGTGTATCTTGAATTTGAGACTTCGTTACCATGGAATTGTTTTAAGTAACAAAGTTTCAGTGGAACATTTTGTAATATCGTTAGCAAAGTCTATGTGACTTTGAGGCCTCTACATCACAAAAGGACATTGCATGGAATGTTGGAATTCTAACACATTTAGTAGTGACAAGAATTTGGAATTGTGAAATGAGCATCATTGGAATAGTGTCCAATCGATCTGTTCACAAAGGAATGACCATAGAGAAACATAGTATGCATGTTTATAACATGGCATGATTGATGTTTAAATTCAAGTGTTTAGTTGAATACTCAAAACATTATATAATGAATAAAGTCTTACTTAATATGGTGAATAAATAATAAGATTTTTTATTTTCAATGGTTTTGAGAGCATAGGTAATTAGGTTATTATTTTTTTTAAGATCATAACTTTTTATCTAAATAAATCTGAGAATACATCTTAGTTATCATCATACAACAAATAATTTGATTGTAAATTGTCTATGGAGATTAGACGATCATACAACGAATAATTTGATTGTATGTTTTACTTCCTGAATAATTTGATTATTTCAAATTCCACAGTCGATCGTACTTTTGGAAGTAAGTTGCAAACTAAGACTATCATGAATTGAATTGTAGATTGTCTATGGAGATTAGACATAGCAATAGTTTTTCTGCAATGTTCATGAGTACTTGGAAAACGGGGATTTTGAGTATTGGATAAACTCACGCTTAGATAATTACTTCATGGATTTTATCACGAGTAATTTTGAGACAATAATATCTTATATTCTTGAAACGGAGATATATGAGTTGTTGTTTACAAGTCAGTTGGGCATTAATAATACATAAACACATTAGTAACTTGATGTCATAAAACGTATTATTGTGCATGATTTGATGAGTAAATAGTGCAAGCATATAAGTCAAAGTTTATTTGTTCCTTTTTCCCTAACCGGAAAATCGATATCTTTAGGCCCCTTGATGATTTGATGTCGACATCTGAAGTGTTTGGCCAAGCCTGGACTAAATTGATGTGTTCTGATGTGTGCTTATTTAGTTATATGTTTCATACACTATCTTTATATTTTATGCTACATTATGAGTTAATTCTATAACAAAAGGTACTTATTATGTTTGACATATGTTTTGTAGCAGCAAAGACATGCTCGAGACTAAAAGGAAGCATGCAAGAAGCTAGAAGCATGAAAACGGGAGATAAAGCAAAAAGAAGACAAAGAAGGATGTTGTTGGACAGCTTGACCCCTCGTCAGTTTTTTAGCCATATCACATGACTCGTAACTCCGATTGACGAGATTCAAAATGTTCTGAAAACAAGAATTAATTTCGAATGACTTTCATGTTTTGAAAAAATGTTAGTTCCCAACAACCACACCGGGTTTATCACAAACACGTCGTGGTGAATTGAATCTTCGCGATTCTTGACGCTGACTTGGAGAATACGGGATTTTAATGACGAACATGCCATGGTGTCCATTTAACATGTCGTGGTGAAACTGAAACCTATAAATAGAGCCAAAAATTATTTCTAATGATATATCTTAAGCCCTAGATCGATTCCTGCGATTATAAACCCCCAAGAAGCCGTTTTGAGGGTCTAGAAGGCGGCCGGAAGGCCGTTAAGCTGACACGAGCGAACATCTGAAGGATTAGAGAGCGGATTCATGCCAGAAATCATTCAGATTGTTGTTCTGAACACGATTAGAGTTCCAATGTGATTTTATATGGATTTACTTTCTAATTTAGGGATTAAAACCCTTTTGCTTTGTGTTTATGATTAGATAAATCCTTAAATTTGTGTATTAATTGCTATTTGGATTGTTTATTTGTGTTTAATTTATTTTGTCAAGTTTGATTGCAAGATCCATATGTGTTATATATTGTTACTTTATTCGTTATTGCTGAATTGATAGAGTTTAGATGACCATCTGACTGTGTTAATTAGAATCAAAGTTGTCCACTAGAGTTTTGACCAAAACCTAGGGTTAGGAAATAAAGTGATGAACTTTAATGTGTATGCATGAGTAGACGACCAATCTATGCATGGTTTAATTCCTATGACCATTAGGATTAATAAAGATCAAATCTTGCTTAATACAAACTAAATATTGATTTGCATGATTGTTTGTTCACTTGATCAATGGATTAATAGTTGTGTTAAAATCATAGGATTAGTTATCTAGAACTAAAGCTAGTCATTTTAGGAATCGGTGAACAAGAATAAATAAATCTGTGTGCAATTATCTATGATTTTAAGATGTAATTTGTCTAAATCAATGTACCCAAAGAGATTGGTCTTCGGTCAGTTTATCGAGATTTGTTGTTTAATCATTTATTTGAGATTTAATTCCATAAAACCCTTATTTAATGCTTTCGTGTGTTTATTGTAACCTATAATAAAAAAAACTGCAAGTTAATTTACCACCGTTCCCCTTGTGTTCAACACCTGTTCTTACCACAACTATACTATTATGTGATTAGGTTCACTACCTAGTGTGTGTGTGTGTGTTAGTCCGGTTGCGATAAAATCAGTTTTATAAAGTTAAAACTTGAGAAATTAAAATATATATAAAAATCACACATCATGTTCAATTAATAGTTTGAATTCAGGCGTCATAAATCAAGAAATCGGGAAACGGAATATTAGACAATGAGATTGATTTCAATCCATGTCTCATGTCCATACGATATATTGTATAATGAATGAATATTTGATCACTTATCTTAGGAAACGTAACTGATTGCGTCAGAGTTCAACAATAGCTTTTAGAAGTTACAATTTGCTGATCAGGTTGGAAGTTATACTGGCAGTCATAGTTAATAGACTTATCCAAGTGGGTGACTGTTGGATTAGGTGTCTAAGCGCATAACTATAATTGGTATAAACTTGAATTGATAGTAGCACAGTCCTTTTGGGTTGCCCTCAAACCTAACAATTGAATATGATAGCTTTTAGAGAGAGGGGGAGAGAGAGAGAGAGAGAGAGAGAGAGAGAGAGAGAGAGACTGATTTATTAATTTATTACTTGGTTGATAAATTAATTAGAAATCAAAATAAATAGTTTGTTAATATATTATGTGAATAATATATTAATTGGAAATAGTAATATTTAATTAAGAGTTAATCAGAAATTAATTAGAATTGATTTTGGGATTAATTGGATTAATTAAATGTTCAGGGGTTATAGTGTAATTGTTCAATAGTTGAACAAGAGGCATTCTAAAATCATCCTAGAGCCATGGACGGTTTGAGGAGGATCTAGAATATCTAGAATTATCATTGGAGGATAATTAGGAAGTCAGATAGATATGAAAAGTAAGATAATGTTATTTTATTCTTTTGGGACTTACCTAGGGCTTCTTGGTATACTATTTAAAATCCCCTATACTTCATAATTTCGTCCATGCTTCCTTCATAAGGTTAGGGCCAAAAATTCTCTTCTCTTCTCTCTCTCTTCAAGTTCCTTGGTTGCTAGGGTTCAGGTGTGAAGCATTAGAGGTGTGACACTTGTGGTGCTTGCTTCCAAGAGTCTTTCAAGAAGGATTCAAGATTGTTTGCAATAACAATCTTACAGGTTAGTTTTCTTATTCTTATGAATTAGTTTTTCATATGAAAGTTTTGTGAGATTGCAATTCATAGTATGTTGCTTATATGTGAAAGAATAGATCCTATCAGGTTGCATGTGCCATAATCATTTGAATTGTTTAAATGTTTTTCCGCTTAGAGCATTGTAGTTGTAACCCTAATAACCCATCAGTTTTGCCACCATTGATGGATAAAAGACAAGCCGAAAGAGATAAAAGCCATAACCATATCCCATCCCAAGATGAAGGTCCGATTCAGAAAAATTGTAGTCGTTGACAAACACACAAGCCGAAACTGTGACGCTTTGTTTCTCGCAGAGTCAACAAAAAGTGAATCTTCAAGTAGAACCAAATCAAGTGGCAAAAATGATTTTCAGTCTAAGAGTAGACACTAATAAAAAAGGTAGCCAATAGTATGATATTGTTGATATAAAATACTCGCAGTGATGTTTGTATGATATCATAATATTCTACAATCAAAAGAATTATTAGTTAGGGATTTTGTATGTATGTTCTGGAGCGTAATTAGGGTTTTTGATTGTATTCCAGAATTAGGGTTTTTGTTATTTTATTCTTTTGGGACTTACCTAGGGCTTCTTGGTATACTATTTAAAATCCCCTATACTTCATAATTTCGTCCATGCTTCCTTCATAAGGTTAGGGCCAAAAATTCTCTTCTCTTCTCTCTCTCTTCGAGTTCCTTGGTTGCTAGGGTTCAGGTGTGAAGCATTAGAGGTGTGACACTTGTGGTGCTTGCTTCCAAGAGTCTTTCAAGAAGGATTCAAGATTGTTTGCAATAACAATCTTACAGGTTAGTTTTCTTATTCTTATGAATTAGTTTTTCATATGAAAGTTTTGTGAGATTGCAATTCATAGTATGTTGCTTATATGTGAAAGAATAGATCCTATCAGGTTGCATGTGCCATAATCATTTGAATTGTTTAAATGTTTTTCCGCTTAGAGCATTGTAGTTGTAACCCTAATAACCCATCAGTTTTGCCACCATTGATGGATAAAAGACAAGCCGAAAGAGCTAAAAGCCATAACCATATCCCATCCCAAGATGAAGGTCCGATTCAGAAAAATTGTAGTCGTTGACAAACACACAAGCCGAAACTGTGACGCTTTGTTTCTCGCAGAGTCAACAAAAAGTGAATCTTCAAGTAGAACCAAATCAAGTGGCAAAAATGATTTTCAGTCTAAGAGTAGACACTAATAAAAAAGGTAGCCAATAGTATGATATTGTAGATATAAAATACTCGCAGTGATGTTTGTATGATATCATAATATTCTACAATCAAAAGAATTATTAGTTAGGGATTTTGTATGTATGTTCTGGAGCGTAATTAGGGTTTTTGATTGTATTCCAGAATTAGGGTTTTTGTTATTTTATTCTTTTGGGACTTACCTAGGGCTTCTTGGTATACTATTTAAAATTCCCTATACTTCATAATTTCGTCTATGCTTCCTTCATAAGGTTAGGGCCAAAAATTCTCTTCTATTCTCTCTCTCTTCGAGTTCCTTGGTTGCTAGGGTTCAGGTGTGAAGCATTAGAGGTGTGACACTTGTGGTGCTTGCTTCCAAGAGTCTTTCAAGAAGGATTCAAGATTGTTTGCAATAACAATCTTACAGGTTAGTTTTCTTATTCTTATGAATTAGTTTTTCATATGAAAGTTTTGTGAGATTGCAATTCATAGTATGTTGCTTATATGTGAAAGAATAGATCCTATCAGGTTGCATGTGCCATAATCATTTGAATTGTTTAAATGTTTTTCCGCTTAGAGCATTGTAGTTGTAACCCTAATAACCCATCAGTTTTGCCACCATTGATGGATAAAAGACAAGCCGAAAGAGCTAAAAGCCATAACCATATCCCATCCCAAGATGAAGGTCCGATTCAGAAAAATTGTAGTCGTTGACAAACACACAAGCCGAAACTGTGACGCTTTGTTTCTCGCAGAGTCAACAAAAAGTGAATCTTCAAGTAGAACCAAATCAAGTGGCAAAAATGATTTTCAGTCTAAGAGTAGACACTAATAAAAAAGGTAGCCAATAGTATGATATTGTTGATATAAAATACTCGCAGTGATGTTTGTATGATATCATAATATTCTACAATCAAAAGAATTATTAGTTAAGGATTTTGTATGTATGTTCTGGAGCGTAATTAGGGTTTTTGATTGTATTCCAGAATTAGGGTTTTTGTTATTTTATTCTTTTGGGACTTACCTAGGGCTTCTTGGTATACTATTTAAAATCCCCTATACTTCATAATTTCGTCCATGCTTCCTTCATAAGGTTAGGGCCAAAAATTCTCTTCTCTTCTCTCTCTCTTCGAGTTCCTTGGTTGCTAGGGTTCAGGTGTGAAGCATTAGAGGTGTGACACTTGTGGTGCTTGCTTCCAAGAGTCTTTCAAGAAGGATTCAAGATTGTTTGCAATAACAATCTTACAGGTTAGTTTTCTTATTCTTATGAATTAGTTTTTCATATGAAAGTTTTGTGAGATTGCAATTCATAGTATGTTGCTTATATGTGAAAGAATAGATCCTATCAGGTTGCATGTGCCATAATCATTTGAATTGTTTAAATGTTTTTCCGCTTAGAGCATTGTAGTTGTAACCCTAATAACCCATCAGTTTTGCCACCATTGATGGATAAAAGACAAGCCGAAAGAGCTAAAAGCCATAACCATATCCCATCCCAAGATGAAGGTCCGATTCAGAAAAATTGTAGTCGTTGACAAACACACAAGCCGAAACTGTGACGCTTTGTTTCTCGCAGAGTCAACAAAAAGTGAATCTTCAAGTAGAACCAAATCAAGTGGCAAAAATGATTTTCAGTCTAATAGTAGACACTAATAAAAAAGGTAGCCAATAGTATGATATTGTTGATATAAAATACTCGCAGTGATGTTTGTATGATATCATAATATTCTACAATCAAAAGAATTATTAGTTAGGGATTTTGTATGTATGTTCTGGAGCGTAATTAGGGTTTTTGATTGTATTCCAGAATTAGGGTTTTTGTTATTTTATTCTTTTGGGACTTACCTAGGGCTTCTTGGTATACTATTTAAAATCCCCTATACTTCATAATTTCGTCCATGCTTCCTTCATAAGGTTAGGGCCAAAAATTCTCTTCTCTTCTCTCTCTCTTCGAGTTCCTTGGTTGCTAGGGTTCAGGTGTGAAGCATTAGAGGTGTGACACTTGTGGTGCTTGCTTCCAAGAGTCTTTCAAGAAGGATTCAAGATTGTTTGCAATAACAATCTTACAGGTTAGTTTTCTTATTCTTATGAATTAGTTTTTCATATGAAAGTTTTGTGAGATTGCAATTCATAGTATGTTGCTTATATGTGAAAGAATAGATCCTATCAGGTTGCATGTGCCATAATCATTTGAATTGTTTAAATGTTTTTCCGCTTAGAGCATTGTAGTTGTAACCCTAATAACCCATCAGTTTTGCCACCATTGATGGATAAAAGACAAGCCGAAAGAGCTAAAAGCCATAACCATATCCCATCCCAAGATGAAGGTCCGATTCAGAAAAATTGTAGTCGTTGACAAACACACAAGCCGAAACTGTGACGCTTTGTTTCTCGCAGAGTCAACAAAAAGTGAATCTTCAAGTAGAACCAAATCAAGTGGCAAAAATGATTTTCAGTCTAAGAGTAGACACTAATAAAAAAGGTAGCCAATAGTATGATATTGTTGATATAAAATACTCGCAGTGATGTTTGTATGATATCATAATATTCTACAATCAAAAGAATTATTAGTTAGGGATTTTGTATGTATGTTCTGGAGCATAATTAGGGTTTTTGATTGTATTCCAGAATTAGGGTTTTTGTTATTTTATTCTTTTGGGACTTACCTAGGGCTTCTTGGTATACTATTTAAAATCCCCTATACTTCATAATTTCGTCCATGCTTCCTTCATAAGGTTAGGGCCAAAAATTCTCTTCTCTTCTCTCTCTCTTCGAGTTCCTTGGTTGCTAGGGTTCAGGTGTGAAGCATTAGAGGTGTGACACTTGTGGTGCTTGCTTCCAAGAGTCTTTCAAGAAGGATTCAAGATTGTTTGCAATAACAATCTTACAGGTTAGTTTTCTTATTCTTATGAATTAGTTTTTCATATGAAAGTTTTGTGAGATTGCAATTCATAGTATGTTGCTTATATGTGAAAGAATAGATCCTATCAGGTTGCATGTGCCATAATCATTTGAATTGTTTAAATGTTTTTCCGCTTAGAGCATTGTAGTTGTAACCCTAATAACCCATCAGTTTTGCCACCATTGATGGATAAAAGACAAGCCGAAAGAGCTAAAAGCCATAACCATATCCCATCCCAAGATGAAGGTCCGATTCAGAAAAATTGTAGTCGTTGACAAACACACAAGCCGAAACTGTGACGCTTTGTTTCTCGCAGAGTCAACAAAAAGTGAATCTTCAAGTAGAACCAAATCAAGTGGCAAAAATGATTTTCAGTCTAAGAGTAGACACTAATAAAAAAGGTAGCCAATAGTATGATATTGTTGATATAAAATACTCGCAGTGATGTTTGTATGATATCATAATATTCTACAATCAAAAGAATTATTAGTTAAGGATTTTGTATGTATGTTCTGGAGCATAATTAGGGTTTTTGATTGTATTCCAGAATTAGGGTTTTTGTTATTTTATTCTTTTGGGACTTACCTAGGGCTTCTTGGTATACTATTTAAAATCCCCTATACTTCATAATTTCGTCCATGCTTCCTTCATAAGGTTAGGGCCAAAAATTCTCTTCTCTTCTCTCTCTCTTCGAGTTCCTTGGTTGCTAGGGTTCAGGTGTGAAGCATTAGAGGTGTGACACTTGTGGTGCTTGCTTCCAAGAGTCTTTCAAGAAGGATTCAAGATTGTTTGCAATAACAATCTTACAGGTTAGTTTTCTTATTCTTATGAATTAGTTTTTCATATGAAAGTTTTGTGAGATTGCAATTCATAGTATGTTGCTTATATGTGAAAGAATAGATCCTATCAGGTTGCATGTGCCATAATCATTTGAATTGTTTAAATGTTTTTCCGCTTAGAGCATTGTAGTTGTAACCCTAATAACCCATCAGTTTTGCCACCATTGATGGATAAAAGACAAGCCGAAAGAGCTAAAAGCCATAACCATATCCCATCCCAAGATGAAGGTCCGATTCAGAAAAATTGTAGTCGTTGACAAACACACAAGCCGAAACTGTGACGCTTTGTTTCTCGCAGAGTCAACAAAAAGTGAATCTTCAAGTAGAACCAAATCAAGTGGCAAAAATGATTTTCAGTCTAAGAGTAGACACTAATAAAAAAGGTAGCCAATAGTATGATATTGTTGATATAAAATACTCGCAGTGATGTTTGTATGATATCATAATATTCTACAATCAAAAGAATTATTAGTTAGGGATTTTGTATGTATGTTCTGGAGCGTAATTAGGGTTTTTGATTGTATTCCAGAATTAGGGTTTTTGATTGTATTCCGAAATTAGGATTTTTGTATGTATGTTCCGGAATCCGAAAATCGGGTACGGTATTCCGGACCATAAAGTCCGGACCAAAATTTCGGACCCCAGTCATTGTATTCCGGACATGATTTTCGGATTCTATACACGTTCCGGACTAGCAAAAATTAGGGTTTTGATTACGATGTATCATGTAGTATAAATGTATAAGTCTATGTAATCCTATAATTGCCTTAAGAAGATCAAAAAATCACATAAAACCCTATAATACCAATATAATTGCATAAACTAAACTTTTTTAACGTATAATAAAAAATAAATGCATTTAATTATAAAACTTACAAATAAAAACTGCATTTCTTCACTATTAGAAGACATTTTCAGTTGTAGAGGTGTTCGAAATGGGATGTCGAAGTGTAGTCTGAAACAAGGGATGTCGAATTAAATAGTATTTATAGGAGAACCAGATTACCCGATCGAAATTATCTACCCATTTAACCGAAATGTCAATTAGGTCTGGAATAACCCATTCAAAATTAAAACAAAAAAACAAAAAAAAAAAAAAAAACAAAATTAAACTACCAAAAAAGTCATTAGATTACTTGATTTCCCAACTTTTATGTTAACACGTGCCTAAGTCTTATGCATTTTTTCTATGAGCCATCATAGGAAAAAATAAATTAAACAGAGGACAGAATAAAAACACTTGAAAGCTCTCACTCTTTTAGCCACCAATTCTTGATGCCCGGTTGAACTACTTGAGGCTCCAATCCACCATGATCCTTGGCTTAAAGTATTCGCTCTTCAATTTTTTACATTTTTCTATTCTAACACATTTTCCCATCAATATTATTACATTACATTTTAAAGGAAAATTCAATTTACATGATAGAAAATGAAGTGCCATGCATGTTACAAAATTACAACCCAAAAACCAAACAATCAACACAAACACATTATAGGTCAAGGTGAGGAAAGGTGCTATCGGATCCTTGAAATTCAAAATAACATTTACTTTGAACTTGGATTACAATTTTTAGATTATCAAGCTAAGCTAATAACCATAAAATTAAGTCCTGGTCTTCATACAAGTATTTTTATGAACTTACATGCAAGAGATCATCTAAACAATTATGTCATCACTATACAATTGAATTAAAACATACTAAAAAGAGATAACCAATAATTGTAAAACCTTTGATTTCATGAAAGAAACCCTTTCTTTTATTGATTTAACATTTAAACTAGTGTGTCTATATATATATATATATATATATATATATATATATATATATATATATATATATATATGTCTATGCAATTAGCGACCAATTCACATTCAAAACAGAAAATAGAAAAAAATTTGATTATGTGAACAGTCACAACGCGCCGTGCACCACAAGGTGATGTGTCACACTTATGAATTAAGGTTACTAGTTTTATTCTATCGACACACCGTGCAAACAATAGAGGTGGCTCGTCACGTTATCGCTGCAACTTCATTTTATCGAAAATTGTGTTCGTTTCCAGAAAGGAAAAGTGATTAAAATATTCTTTTGAAAAACTAGTGACTTGATCTAATTAATCCACAACCATGGAAATCAGTCAACACAAATCAAATTAGTTATCTTAGTGCCAAAAGATATGAACCAATGACTCTGGCACCATTGATGGAATGTAACACTTAGAATCTTGAGGGGCAATTGTAAGTAATGAATTCCATTTTGGAGATTGGGACATGGCGTGTTGGAGGAACCAACACGCCATGTCTAGTTGAGGAAAGGCGTGAGTCTCATTAAGACCAACACGGGGTGTTGGTGTCTAAACACGGTGTGTTGGCAGCTGGAAAGATACCCTATTTTCCCCCTATATAATCTCCCTAAGCCCCAAGTGTTGGCCTCCTTACCAGCCTCCATTGCCACTTAAACCCTAATTCGTCCCTTAAGCTTTCTTGGTGGTGCTCTTGAGCCTTGAGTGGATTCTTGCGATTATTTTGCTCATTTCCAAAGGAATCTTTGAAGATTGAAGGTGCTTAGCTTGGAAAGAAGATCATAGATCCAGAATCTCTCCACTTCTTGCAGTATTTTTGAGGTATCAAGTTTGCATCTTGGCTTGTGTATGATTAGATCTCTTCATGGCTAGTTTATTATGATTTTGTTCTCCTTTTTAGGTCTTTGGATGAGCTGAGTTGTTTAAGGGCTTGTTCTTTCGAACCTGGGTTTGTTTTGGTATCCTTGAGCATAAAGGTGCAAGCTTTATGTGAGGAATGGTGTCATGCATGCTTCAAGTCCCCTTTTAAGTCCCTTTTTATCTTAAGAGCTTCATTTAGTCATATATGGATGTAAACTTGGCAACTTTACATGATAATCCAGCTCAAGGAGGTCAGATCTACGTTTTGGGGACATGTCTTTAAGGATTAACGACTTATTGGTTAAGCTGATGAATCTCGAGAAAACACGGTGTGTTTGCAAGACAACACGACATGTTGGCTAGGGATTTCCTGATTATTTGGGTGATGGAGGAACACAACGTGTCGAAGGGGCAACACGGCGTGTTTGGTTAACATGGTTTGTTGACTTTGATTTTGACCAGAAGTTTTATCAGGATTGACCTTGGGATGTTTTGTTCCATGTTTGGGCCTTTTGGATTGTTAAATTGGGCCTTGACTTTGGGGTTATAAGAGGGTAAAAAGGTCTTTTACCCTAGTTTGGACACTTAGTGTGGGTTGGATCCTATTATAGATGGATGTTTATCTTGTGATTGATAGCATGGAGATTCTTGCGAGCCAGCAGCCAAAGATTCTTTTTGTGAAATTCAGTAGTGCGAGATGAGTTTCCTCAGTATGTTTAGCGGATCGAAGGCATGCCGGTCCATGGTTTTCTATGTAAAGTTCTAGATGTATGCGTGACTCTTGCATATGTTGTGTTTGTATGCTTAGTGGGCAGGGCCCGATGGTTATTTTGTATGCTAGTATCGGATTATGCATATATGATTTATATGTGGGAGGGGCTCGATGATTGTGCAGTACGCTGCTATCTTTTTTATTTTCGCATGTGTTTGAATGTTATATGATTATATGGTTATATGTTTAGTGGGTGGGGCCCGTTATGCGAGTGTGGGTGGGGCCCATTATATGAGTGTGGGTGGGGCCCGTTATGCGAGTGTGAGCGAGGCACGTATCTCAGTGGGTAGGGCCCGTTATGTGATAAGTCATATTTGGTATGTGGTATCTTGGGGAACTCAATAAGCTTTGTGCTTATGGTTTTCAGTTTATGTTTCAGGTACTTTGGTTTTCAAATGGAAGAGCTCGGGATGGTTGCAGGGTACACACCACATGTTTTCCGCATTCTGTGATTTACTCTGATTCAATGATGTTTTGCTAAATCTTGATTACCATGCTTTTACGGAAATGACATGTACTAACGATTTATTTATTTGATAACGGAAATTTTATATCATTATATCTGGGATGTTTCATGGAATATGTGCATTAAAACAAGCATAGAAAGCCACAAGACAACTGAAGCACAAAAACATGTTCCATACGAGAGGATCACAGATTTATAAACAATTTTCAAATAAAAACTCACAAGCAGAAAGATTAAGAAGACATACACTTGTAGTCCTTTGATTTCTTTACTTTTTGATGTTGTATGGATATATAGAACCCAAACCAGAGTCATTATTTCGTAGTCGCACTCAAGAATAAGATCCTTGCAACTTGATAACTCCTTGAACTTGTAAAAAACTCTTGAACACACCCTAATGAAATTTGGGTTTCATATGTGCTTGCTTAAAGAATAAGCAACTAATAAGGAGATAAGAGAGAGGGCTAATCCGATAATAGGGTTGGAGAGGCTAGGGTCGGTTTTGAGATCTACATATAGAGCTAGGGTTTTTAAACTTTCCTTTTGGATAAATACTTGGTCACTAAGTAATTATTCTTTAAGTATTTAAACTCTTAAATACTTTTACATTAAAACCTTAAAGTCTATACTTTTCTAATTAATTTATTAATGACTAATATATTGACAAACTAGATCATCATCATCTCTCTCTTGTCAAGTAATGATTATATATTTTCTTGTGTGTAACTCCCAAGTACCATGTTATTAATAGTAATATTACCAAATTGTTGTGATTGTGGGCATACTTCAAACAATTTAAGAGATGGAATTCATACCTTGATTCTCGTAGCTAAATGATGAAATCCTTTTGAAATATTGAGTTAATTTATTATAATCTTGACTAATTCCAGAATATTTGTTCATAAACAACACTTGAAGTTTGAAAGAGAATTCTAGAGATCTTCTTAAGAGAAATTAGAACCCAAATGATAAACATTGTCTCAATTCATAGGTCTAAATGTGTTAGAATGGTGGAATATATGTGTCCCAACCTAAGGAATCAATTGTCCTTGCTCTCAGAAAAAATTTGGACCAAAATGCCCTTATCGCGTGTCATGCACCCTTCAATGTACCCGTCGCTTTACGTATTTGCCTCGTCGCGTATTTTCAAGATTGCACATCGCGCTCTCATTGAATTTCAAATAATAACATCGTACTTTCAGATGCATCAGGTTTTCTTATAATACGCGTTGTGTGATCGACGATGTCCTATTTAGCAATGTACATTACGGTCTACGTCAAAACACTTAGAATTTTCGAAATATCGTGTTTGAAGTGTCATGTAATTTCTTATTTACATGTCCCGAACAACATCATAATTCCAACACTTCATCAAAAGTTCTAACTTTTGCTTACAACATCTTCTTCCAACTTTGCACTATTATAACTCGAGCATACAAACACCAAGCTTTCCCAACTTTATATCCATGGAAATGTGAGAATGAACTTAACAACTTACTTTCTTACATAAGTTTGTATAATTCTTTCTTGATTTTGGGTTATTATCCTGGGAATATGTGTGTTTACCAATTTTTGTCACTTTTTGGCCATTTTCACCGAGTCATTTTTTTCGTATGGACTCCAAATGACCTTATTCGTTTTCCCATGTCTTCACTTTTACATATATATATTACAATTTTTTTTTTCTTTTGTGGAACAATTTCCCAATCGCAATAGATTTTGAGATACAATCCTTCTAATTTCATACTTCAAAATAGATTAAAATATTGAAAATCCAAAGTAGTATTCTTCTAGTTTTCCAAGCTCATACCTGCTCATTTCTTAACCATTTGAGCCGGTACTTTTGGCATTTATTAGTATTTTATATATTTTCTATTATAACTTTAAATGGACTCTTAGGTGCCGTTTGTTTTTTTTTTTTTTTAAAACGTATTCAAACCACTTTTTGTTGCATGCCGCAGCACACGCACATCATTTTCCCTCTCACAGCAATTCTTTTTGGAAGGCTACAGACTATAAAACCTCTGTGCGTGTGCTGCGTGGCGCAACACTTGACTTACCTCTTCAAACCTCTTCAGCTTTTATTTTTTCCAAGTGCTTTTTTTAGTATTTTGGTATAACTTTTTTTAAAACTTTTATTTTTTAAAAAAAAACTTGGATTTTTTTAAACTTTTATTTACGGATTTGATATAATTTCTCTTTATAGTTTCCACAAATTTTTTTTAACTTGATTTAAAAAAAAAATAAAAAATAAATAAATAAACTATGATTTTTTTAATTTTTTTACCGTTTCTGTTAATAATATTTTCAGTTTCAGTTGGGTCTTTTTTAACGTGTGTAATATTTTAAGAATTTTGTAGACATCGTTTGCAATACTTCTTAATTATTTTTATTATTTTCTTTTTGATATGTTTTTTAAAATTAGTTTTTTTGTAGAATAAAACTATTAGCTTCTTTTATATTTTTTAAAGTTTTTTTAAAAAGTTTTATATTTTTGTTTTTTTACATGTTCTTTTTAGTATTCTTTCAATGTCTTAAGAGTATAATTATTAAAATTTCGGTGTTGAGAACTATTTTCGGATTATAAAATTAGTTTATTTAAATTTCAGTTTACTACAGCAGTATGCAGATGTTAAAAAAACAAGCACGCTTCTTATTCTAGGTTGCAGTCGTTTGTTCAACCTCTTCTGCTACAGAGGATTACAAAGGTGGTCCGCAGACTTCATGAATTTTCTCTTCGAAAAAACAAACAAAAGCTTATACTTGCATCTAGATGGCTTGCCAAAGCTCCAAAATTGCTTTTTCTTTTTTATTATTATTTTATGGAAATCTCTTTTCACTACAATATCCTATTTTTGACTTATAATTCCATCAAATTACACTTACACTTACATGAACTCTAATTCTTACTTGATATGATCATACTTATCATAATTTTTTTTTGTTGATATGTGAAATAACCATTTTATTGAAAATATTTAAAATTCCAACTTGCATCCACTTACTTTATCAGTTTATAATCAACCAAACTTTTGGTTGTCACACCATCTTTTGGTCGTAATAGAAAAATTGTCAAAATTCGTGGACAAGATTTATTGCAACGTGAACTATATGTTTTTTTTTAATTCATCTTGCATTATGTCATGTGTACGTCATTTTGTTGCTTATATATATATATATATATATATATATATATATATATATATATATATATATATATATATATAGGATTATATTATTTTGTTTTAGATAACTATTGTGTGCATATAAGGAGAATTATGGACCAATATATGAAGATAATGAATTGTTATGATTTTGAGGGTCTATGATATTACAATGGAATATCATGTACCATAATATCACTCAAATTTAATTACAAGGGTATTCTAGACAATTAACTATATTTAAAAAATAAAAAATTTGAATTTGAAGGGATAATTCTGATTTTTTTTTTTGAAAAAATGAATTCAATTTCAATTCTAATTTAATTTGTAATCATAACTTATTTTATTCTGTTAGAATGATATCATGTTAGAATAACAGTTTATGACATCCTTTAAGAGTACATAAATAAGAAGAAAACATGAATAAGTATATTATGAAACAATATACAAAATCGATTCTTGAACTAATAATATATCAAATAATTACATTCTATGATCGTGAAACAAAAAGAACATTTTTCAATAATAACAACATTCTGAAAAAATAACAAGTGTAATTTTTAAAAAGCAACAACATTCTTAAATTATGACTGGATCAATCTTTGATTCATTCTTCACGTCATTCCTATAGGGTTTTCAAGCCATTCCTATCACAAATGCATGAAAAACATCAAAATCCAACAAAAAACAGTAAGTCTTTTTGAAAGAATAATATTACTAAGATTCGTTTTATACATTCTGGCGGAATACACTCTACTACAAGACACTATTGTTCTCCATATTTTCTTTCTTCTCCACATGAATGACAAACTCTTCAAAACCTAAAAAGAAAAAGAATCATCAAAATCTAACGAAAACACTAATCCACTAAACGAACCGACAAAATAGATAACATTTTAATAAGCAAAAAAGATTATAAAAGAATCATTAAATCTAAAGATCAATTACCATTTAATTCTAACAATATATATATATATATATATATATATATATATATATATATATATATATATATATGACATTTTAAATTTTGGCAGAATACATACAACATAGTAAATTAGCAAGTTGTAATTCTGACAAAATAATTAGGGCAATAAAATATGATCATAAAACAATTTATTTGCAATGTTGGTTGGGTCAGACAATTCATCAAACACTTGACGTGCGAAGTCCAAACCCTTACTAACCTTGATTAACTTTTTATAATCTGTATGGAGCAAATTTTAATTAAACTGCGTTAAATGTATTTGTTGTAACATAGATTTGACTTAAAGGGGCGATAAGGATATGTTATAACGAAAGCGTGAATAGGGTATATGGTCATTACTGAAAGTGACTTTTTCATTACATGAAATAGATTAAGAAGAGCTATGAGGGAGAGGAGGGTAACCTTAATAGCAGCAATAACATCATCACCAACAACACCAGGCTCCGATTGCCATGTGCCAAGACCTACAGAAGGAATCTTGGTTTTGTTAAAGAGTTCAAAGAATAGAATGGCATTCGACATTTTCTTGCGATTCAACAAATGTTGCGAATAGGGTTGTATCTGGAGTGAGGAAGAGGAGAAGACTATAGATTTTTGAGGCTGATCGTTTGAAGATAAAGAGGGGAAAATACTAGGTTTTAGGAAGTTAATGAATTACCATAATTAAATATGCAAAGATTACTATAATACCCTTAAATGATTTATTATTTCCTCAATTCTCATTGGTGCATACATGCACACAATAGTTGCTAGAAACATTTGAACCTAGCTCTCTCTCTCTCTTTCTCTCTCTCTCTCTCTCTCTCTCTCTCTCTATATATATATATATATATATATATATATATATATATATATATATATATATACAGAGAGAGAGAGCTAGGTTCAAATGTTTCTAGCAACTATTGTGTTCTTAAATGCACCAATCACAATTTAGCAAATAATTAAGTAATTAATTAAATTAAGAAGGGTATTTCTGGTTTTTTGCAATTGCATTTATGGAAACAAAATAAATATATGTTGACCTAATATCTCTTCTTTATAACCATCAACATACCTATGTATCCTTCATCTTGCCATTGTCGTATCTTCTTCTTCCTCCCTCTCCTTCGTCGGCTTCGTATTCCATCACCGAAATCGGTCTATAGTTGCTGCCGTACACCAACATCCTAGCCCTGGTATGTTCTTGAACTCAAATTCTAATTTTTAAACTTAATATTTGATTTTAGAATCAAATTTCTTTTGAGAATGGTTAAAAAAGAGTGATGAACAATTTGATCTTCGTCCATTTTTTCTACATCACAGATCCTAAACCACATATGTTATAGCATTGAGATAGATTCTTTCGTTATAACTAAATGAATATATATAGCATTAACTTTGCACTCATCCACATCAGGTAAGATGGAAAGGGTTAAGGGTTTTGCACTCGTCCACATCCGATTATCCTTCCTGTTGATTTCCTATTCTTCAGGTTCGTCTTCTTTGTTTTTATTTAGTATGGAAAAAACTTAAACTTTGATGTTCTCTAAAGAATTTATGTTTTTTTTATTTTTCTTTTGATCACACTAAGCCTTTCACAGGATTTTGGCTTGTTTGATGATAATGCCTAATAAGTGTTTGTTGAAATGACTAAAAGAGAATCTAAAGAATTTAACCTTGTTGTATGCATTATGTCAGAATTACTAGCAACACATATTTTATGTAATTATTTAAAAAGGTAATTAATTTGTCTATGTATTATTTTGGTTTAATTTGTGATTTTGAATTCCAATTTCTATTGTTCCTCGCTATTGTATATTTGGAATCTAAAATTATATTAGCAGTAAATACAATACTTTTGAATGTATTCTATGTATTATGTCAGAATAAAATCTATGTATTATGCCAGAATGTATTTTATGTATTTTGTCATATTCTATGTACTCTATCAGAATATATAAAATGATAGTTAATTGCAAGTAACATGTTTTTAACTATTATTAGTTTTTGTTGTATTTGTGATAGGAATGGATGGAAGAATGCGTTGAAGACCTAATATGAATAACTTGAATAATGAATAATGTTTGATCATGCTCACAATTTAAGAATGTTGTTATTTTTTAAGAATTTTATTCATTTTTGTTTATATTCTTTTAGAATATGTACAATTATTTTAAAATGTATAAGGGTTTTACTCTGTAAGAATATGTACGAATTTGTATTTAAGTTCGGATGTATAAGAATATGTTAGAATGTTGTTAATTTTTTAACCTCGGATTCAAGAATTTTGTTGTTATTGAATAATATTCTAATAGAATAAAATTCTGAAAGAACATCATTCTAGCAAAAAATATTCTAATAGAATATCGGTTATGTTAACAAATGAAGTTAGAATTAAAACTGAACTAATTAAAAAAATTTAGATTTTTCAAATTAAGAGAATTAATTATCCCTAAAAATCCGAAAATTTCCTTTTATAAATATAGTTAATTGTCCAAAATACCCTTTTGCTAAAATTTGTGTGATTATATGGTACATGTTATCCCATTGTAATATCATACACTCTCAAATCATGTCCATTGATTAATTCCATCCGTTGGTCCAGATCTCTGCATTCTGGCACACAATAGTTAGTAAAAACAAAATAATCTAAGCATATATATATATATATATATATATATATATATATATATATATAGAGAGAGAGAGAGAGAGAGGTAAGTTCAATTGAGAAAATAAAAAATATTGAAAATAAGAGAATCATTTTCAGATAATCATTTATTTTTGCCGCTAAAACCTCTATCGTACCGGTGGAAATGAGAAAGAAATAAACATGTGTTTTCCAAAAAAAACATGATTCCTTAAATTTTACTAAACATTACCTTAATATATACAAAATCATAGTTTTTTTTGTTTTTTTAATTTTTAAAAGGCTTTTTATCGAAAAATGATTTTTAAATATTTCAAAATTCATAATTTTTTATTCACTATAAATAGACGTCCATATTGATATAGTTTTAAGATAAAATAATTTTTTTATAGTTCTAGTTGTCGTTATTTATAAATGAATAAAAATGCATCAGATTTTTACTATAGTACATTCGTTATTCATTTATGAACAAAATGTATGATTAATTTTTTTAATAGTTCAAATATCATTCATATATGAATATAACATATAATAAACTCTTTATAGTTTACATCAGCTCTCGTCACATATGAATAAAACGTGTGTTAGTCTTCCTCACAAGTTATATTCATATATGAATAACACATTTATCATAATTTTGTTACAGTTCATTTGTTATTCATATATGAATAAGTAGTTCAAATTTTCAAAACACTACGTCTTTTATTAACATACTACTTATTCATATTCGAATAACAAATCAACTGTAACAAAAATCTAATAAATGTTTTATTCATATATATATATATATATATATATATATATATATATATATATATATAACATGTGACGAAATATGATGTAAAAAACATATTTTAGGTAAAAAAAAACTTTATTACGTGTTATAATTATATATGAATGATCCTTAAACTGCAAAAAATTAAGCAGCGTTTTATTCATAAGTGAATAAAGAATGTACTGTAATAAAATATGATCCATTTTTATTCGCTTATGAATAACAAGAGTTGAAACTCTAAAAGAATATTTTTTTTATTTTATCTTAAAATTATATCAATATGGATGTCTATTTATAGAAAATAAAATTTTGATATATTTAAAATATTTTTTTTTTTGATAAAAATAGCATTCTAAAAATAAAAGAAACAAAAAAAAATGTTTTTGTGTATATTAAGGTAATGCTTAAATAGTTTAAGTAAACATGTTTTGTTGGAAAACACATGTGTATCTGTTATCCATTTCCACCAGTACGTATACGTGTTTAGCGGCAAAATAAAAGTGTGGCTGAAAATGATTCTCTCATTCTCAACCTTTTTTTTTCTCCATTGAACCATCATCTCTCTCTCTCTCTCTCTCTCTCTCTCTCTCTTTGTGTGTGTGTGTGTGTGTGTGTATATATATATAATTAACAATATATTTGAAGGGAGTGGTTCAAATGAGATCCACAAAAGATTAAGAACCCTCAGTACCCTCATTAATTAGTAAATATTTACACGATACTCCTATTAAACATGTAAAAATCCTAATTTTTTTGTCTTTTTGATACGAAAAGGGAAAATTTGTAATTTTTAAAGTCTAATATTTTAATTCGTATATGCTCTCATATTTTAATACAAAACTTATATAAAGTACAATTTTACACAGTCCATTTAAAGTTTAATGCAAAAAAATCACAAGTTAATACAAACCATTTTACAATAATTCACTAATTCAAAGAAGTCAAAAACTCAAACTCTACCACCACATGCCGCCACCAACCACATGTATCAGCATCGTAACCATTATTTCTTCCAAATCAGATTTGTAAATAAATTCATGCATTAACTTAAATACTACATTCACAGTCAAATAAAACCTATTAATTCACTCGTTTTGAATTTAATGCAAAACTAGGGAAGAACCCCGTGTTGCGGGTTGGATACACCAAACAATTGGAAAAAATAGGAAATTTGCACAACTGCAGACATTAAACCGGGATTTATGCACCAACAATCGTCCATACAAAAAATATCAAAAAAACATTGAAATTAAGTACTTAATAAAGGCAGAAAAAAGAAATTCATTGTAATGGACTAGATGATTTGGAAATTATAATATTCAATCTTGCTTTCATTTACACACACATGAAGACAATTTTGTAAAAATCCAAGACTTTTTCTATTAAGTAGTTATGAATGGATATATGATGTTTGTTTGAAGTAAGTGTTATATAAAAAGAAAAAGTTGCACCTTATAAGTGTGTACATTCCCATCCATGTCGGACTTCTTCTTGAAGATCCATTTACACCCAACTTTCTTACGACCTGGTACATTGTCAACCAAGTTCCAAACATGATTGTCATACATGGAATGTATCTTGTTGTCCATAGCCTCTTTCCATTTAGCAGACTCGTGGCCTGCCATGGCTTCCGTGTAGCTGTTAGGTTCATCCAAACTTACTAGTGTACTAGCACTGATAAGTGTATCACCTTCCACAGTAATATGGAAACCATAGTAATGCTCAGGTGCATTCCTTACTCTAGTGGAATGCCTCAGAGGTACAGACTCGTCAATCAGATCAACAGGAGTTTCCTCCTCAGGTTGATTGCTAGGGTTTGAGGTTCCTTCACCACTTGACTCTTGAATTTCTTCAAGGTCAATTTGCCTCCCATTGTTTCCTTGGCTTATGAACTCTCTCTCATGAAATACTTCTCTCCTAGCCACAATGGCCACATTCTCACTGGGTCTATAGAAGACGTAACCAAAGGATTTTTGTGGGTAGCCGATGAAAATACACCGCTCACTTTGAGGTCCAAATTGGGAGCTTTCCCAGTCCACATCTAGTGAGGTGTTTTGGCAACCTTTTTGGTAGGGACTAGATTAAGGATATGGGCGGAAGTCTCTAAGGCATACCCCCAAAATGAGATTGGTAGCGAAGCTCAACTCATCATGGAACGAACCATGTCCAACAAGGTTCGATTACACCTCTCAGCCACACCATTAAGCTGTGGTGTTATGGGAGGTGTCAATTGTGAGACAATCCCACATTCCATAAGATAGTCAAGGAACTCTGTACTATGATACTCACCACCTTGATCGGATCGAAGCATCTTAATGTTCCTGGCCAGCTGATTCTCCACTTCCTGTTTAAACTCTTTGAACTTTTCAAAGGTTTCTAACTTATGCTTGATTAAGTATACATAGCCATATCTACTATAATCATCAGTAAAAGTCACATAGAAGCTGTTAGCATCCCTTGGTAGTTCTGAAGGGTCCACACACATCTGTGTGTACGAGATCCAACAAACCTTCACCCTTAGCACAGGTACCAGTGAAGGGTAACTTTGTCATTTTTCCAAGTAAACAAGATTCACAACTATCATCCGACTTTAGGTCAAATGACTCCAATACTCCATCCTTTTGGAGTTGGCCTATGCGTTTCTTGCTAACATGTCCAAAACGACAATGCCATAATGATGCTTTATCCAAGCTAGTGGAAGAATCAATGCACAACATATTATTTCCTAGGTTATATACAACCGACACAGTTTCATATACACCATCACAAGGTAATGCTTTAAAATAAAGAACATTATTATAAAAAGCATTAATACCACCACATTCATTATCAAATGAAAAAGTAAATCCTTGTTTATACAAACTGTGAAAGGAAATAATATTTCTCGCCATTTCAGACGAGTAACAACATTTATTCAAATCTAATCTTAACCCACTAATTAGCAACAAAGAATAAACTCCAATCTTGATGACAGGTGAAGATTTCTTATTCCGCATGATCAAGTTTATCTTCCCGTGCTCCACATTCTCACTTCTTCTTAGTCCCTGCAAATCATAACATATGTGAATACCACAACCTGTATCAAGAACCCAAGAATTAGAATATGGTGAGTTATTAGACAATACAGTTTAAATATCTGGATGGTTGGGTTTCACTTTCCCACCCTTAACATCATGCAAGTACTTTGGGTTGTTTCGCTTCCAGCGCGCCTTTTCATGGCAATAGAAGCATTCAGCCTCTTTAGGGTTGGAAGAAGGAGTGATAGAACCACCTTTGGTTTTACTTGAAGAGGAGTCATTAATAGACTTTCCCTTGTTACCCTTCAAATGGGTCTTCCTCTTCTTTCCTTTACCTTGCCCGATGGCCAGAATAGGGGCGGTGATAAGAGTAGGAGTGTTAACAACCGATTTACCTTTAAGACCACTTTCAGCGGTCTTCAAAAGTCCTTGAAGTTTGCTGAGTGTGACCTCCTCTTTGTTCATATGATAGGTCATTCGGAACTGATCATAACAAGTAGGTAAGGAGTGCAATATTATGTCAATAGCCAACTCCTCGGGGAAATTCACATTCAACTTCATCATACGGTCCACAAACCTTTGCATTTTCTGCATGTGGCCCGTGATGGGTTCACCATCCTTCATTCGGGTTGTTATCATGGAGGATATTATTTCATATTGCTCTTGACGAGCACTCTGATAGTATCTTTCCATCAAATCCCAATGCATCTCAAAAGGATAAAAGTCCTCATAGGACTTTTGGAGCTCGGCTGTCATCGTGGCCAACATGATACATACCACTTTAGTGGCATCTCTCTCATGAGTCTTGAAGTTAGAGATCTCCTCTGGAGTAGCAAAAGACTCATCAAGTTCTTCAGCTCCTTGTCGAGGACATATTCCTTGTCCTCGTAGCGAGCGGCTATCCATATGTTCCTAATCCAATCAATGAAATTAGTCCCATCAAATATGACTCTACCACAAAGGTTCATGAGAGAGAAGGAGTCGGTAGGGTTTGAGCCAGAAGCAACATTGTTGGAAGACATCTGGAAAAGAAGAAAGACATGTTTAGATTAGATATGGAATCCTTAATAAGACGCCCAAATGTAATATTAAGGCTAGGACCCAACACAATATTTTATAACTTAGAAGAGGGATGTCGTAATCCAAGCTATAAAATATTTGAAGGTAGGTGAATGACGATTCACCAATTTCCACCATGAAAACGAAATGTATTATTAGGTTTTACTTGGTTTTGAAACTCCTAGATTCTTTTGAGATTCATTGAACTTTTCAATGGCATGTTTCAATCTCGATTGTGCCCTTCAAGTTTTGTGACTGGGATGCCGAGGATCACAGAACAAGGTGTGAATAACCAAGCAAATTAACTTGGTACTCTTAATTTTATCACCTAATCGATGTGCCAGTTAACCACACGCGCTTCATAGATCTATGATAAACCTTAAGCTACCCTTTGCCAACCTTTTTAAATCCAAGTTAGTGTGTCGGTTAACCACACATGCTCCACTAACGACTTAAGCAAGGTGCAAAGTGTAATTTCATGGGTTAGCACCAAATTCACATTTTCCTAAAGTAACTAAGATTAGGAATTTATAAAACATTTAGTTACTTTATCATTATACTTTTAATGAGAATTAAAGTCATTGTCCTACCCGTTCGGCTAACGACCCTCCACCAGTCAAGGAAGCGGTAGGTGAGAGTGGACACCCATTAAGCTGCCATTTTATAGGCAACAACCTTATACCCCCCTTATAGACCGACTTCGTGAATGAGGCCTACTAATGGTAAAACGACTTGATCTTTTACATATATATATATATATATATATATATATATATATATATATGTATATATATATATATATATATATATTATTAACTTATAATACTATAAAGTATAAGGGTTGAATTTTAACTTTTAAAATTCTAGGGGTTAGAACTAAAGTTTTATTAAGTGACTTTACATGTTCCAAAACTTGAGGGCAAGTTTTGTAACTATTCAAAACTTTTCAACTTCATAACTTATGAGCTAATGGTTTATTAAAATGAAGACTCTTCATTTTATGTAACCTATGAGTTCTTTAATGGACTTTAAAAGAAAAGACTTTTGGTAATCCATAACTTGAGGACAAATTATGGACTCCATTAAAAAAATTTAGATCAAGAATTAAACTAACAAACAATTTGTAAATAATTCCTATGATCTACCAAACTCAGAAGTGAATGAACATTCATATCAACAATTTCAAGAATCATATAAACACATATAAAAACTTGAAATTTTGATAATAACCATTCAAAATGGATTAACATAATCATTACCACACCAAAAACAGGTTTTACAAGTCCAAAACTGTTTAGGATAATGATTCTAGTCCATTTCCAACAGCAAAACTCGAAATTCTGCACACAGGGGCTCCTACTCGACGAGTAGGATGCATTTTCACTTGGACTCGTCGAGTCCCCCCATGGACTCGGTGAGTCCATTGCACAATGAACAGAAAAATCGATTTTTTCAAGAAATTTGCATCAAATATCAAGAAAAAAAGTCTAGGCTCTGATACCACTGATGGGTTCTGAGCATTCTAACACTCATATGGTGTACATGCAACCCTAGAAACCTTGGATCTATGTTTTACTAAGATACATGCAAATTTGATTTTTCCAAGGTTCTTATCCTAACTAGCATGGCATGGGGTACTTGTACTATAAAAGCTAGTAGAATAACATACCTTTCTTGTTGCTTGGATTCCTTAAGAACTTTGTGAGCCTAGCACCCCAAATGTGATGCCTCAAATGTTTCACACAACACCACAACTCTTGGAATAACTTGAGAGAAGCACACTATCACTCAAAATCGGCTAGCCCTCCTTGTTCTTGTCTATGTGCTGATTTTGCTAGCCTATGGGGTCTTTATATAGTGTGTCACAAGTAGGGTTACACCATGTAAACTCTAATTGAAATGACTTTTCATTTCCTCCATGATCCATGGGTTTTAACCTTCATGGATCACCCTATGGGTTTTAGCCCAATCCAATAAACCATCGATCATAAGCCACTATATAAGAAAAAATGATTTACAGAATCAATCCCCATATATTTAATTAGTCTCTTTTTTTATCACAAATTAATTTAAAATTAATTCTTGATCAATACTAATTAAATAATATGATTTCATATTAATATATATTATAACTTCTAATATATTAACAAATCATAAGTGTCATTTTTCTCATTTTGTCTATCCAATTATCATGATGCCATGCAACCCAAATGGACCATGCCAAATCGGGTCAAGTACATACCAGAAATAGTTATGGACTTAGACACCTTATCCAACAGTACTTACCTGATTAAAATAGACAAAATCAGATACCAAATCACATTGCAAACTTATTTCTACATAATTTCCTATATAATTGCTATAATTCACCTGATTACCAGGTTTCACCTACAAACAAACACACATACACATGTAGAAAGACAGGAATGGAGAAACACAGACCATCAATTCTAGTAGCCTGATTGCAAATCTCGAGCGTTTCAGGGGAAACCAATGTCGATTTTCGAAGAACACAAACCTGGATCAGGATTTACTTAGTGATGTGAGAGCTCCTACCATCCTTATGATAAAAACAAAATAATATTATATGAAATTAATAATCAAAACCAATCAAATTCCTATAATTATAGAAACGGAAGATTGGGGTTTAGGGCTTAAAATAGAGATCAAGAGAGAGGTTCAAGGCTTAAAATTGTCGATTACCTTTTAGTGTCGAGTCATATTTCTGAATATGAGGTTTAGAAGAGCGTAATCGCCGACCAGAAATCGACTTCATTTACCAAAAACACAATAAAAGCAGCCAAAAATTAAACCTAATCTACAAAATTCAGGGAGAAGAATTCGAGCCAACGAACAGTAAAGCAGCCAGAAATTAAACCAAATCTACAAAATTGAAGAAGAAGACGAACCAACCTGTTGGAAGTTGTCTTGCGAACCTTTACAGGAGGTAGACGATGCGGTGGTCCGATCATGGGTTGGTCGATCGTCGATGGTGGTGGAAAAGAGAAGCAAGGTCACTGAATGGGAGATAAAGCAGAAGAAACGAAACTGGAAAAAGTGGAACAATCGGGAAGACAAAGAAACGAAAGAGCGGTGGAGGATTAAAGGGTGAGTAAGCAAGTAGATGTAGAAGAAACAAACATGTATTGTATCCTGTCAGAAAAATGGCGGTGGTGGAACAAAAGAAGCAGAAAAACCGAACACGTAGATGGAAGAGGCACAGTTGATGAAACGTGTACTCCATTATAAGAAATAAAAATGGATAAATAACAAAAAAAAAACACATAAAAGAAAAAAAAAAGTTTGGCCTAATAGGAACAGAGTATTGTTCCCTAAGGGGCTTTAGAATTAATTTATATATATAATAATTATAAAAAGTAGTAGATTCTGACAAATTTATACAGCACAAAAAATATATATATATTCACAAGAAAATTAACACAAAAATTTATACGTAAATCATTCATATTTTAATAGAAATTATAAAAAAATCACAACAAAATACAGTCAATTCATAGTTTAAACAAAAAAATCACAGTTTAATGGAGTCAATTCACATTTTTAAACACAAAAATCACTGTTTAATAAAAAAAAACTCAAATTTTAATATAGTCAATTCACAATTTAAATAAAAAAAAATCACAGCTTAATGCAGTTAATTCAAAGTTTGAAACACAAAAATCACAACTTAATACATAAATATCACATCTTATTACAATAAATTTACATTTTAATACAAAAAATATAAAATCACAATCATATTATGAATTTGAAATTCTTAATACAGTCAAGTCACAGTTTAATACACAAAATTCATAGTTTAATATATAAAATTCACTGTGTAATACACAAAATTCACAGTTTAATACAATCAGTTTATATTTTTAGACAAAATTATATATTCACAGCCATAATTTCAAATTAAAATTTACATTTATACGTTAACATATGGAGACATTTCTGTGTATTAAATTGTGAATTTAATATATTAACCCGTCAATAAAATTCACAACGTAATACACAAAATTCATAGTTTTATACAATACATTTATAACTCATTTACAAGTATAATCTCATATTTCATTATATTAAACAACTCATTCACAACTTAATACATACCTAAATTATATCATATTTTAGAAGCAAACGTCAAACGGAAAACATATACATGAATCATAAAAGATAATAATGTTATCGAAATCAACGAAGAAGAATAGTGAGAAATAAAACATATCATTACTCTACAACCACCACCAATATCAACTCCGCCAACTAACATACACTGCTATCAACCATCGCCGCCACCAACCACTTGTGCCAATACCGCCAATATCCTTCCCTCAAAAACCAAATCTTGATAAAAAAAAATCAGAATTCACAATTTAATTCAACATTTCAAACACTGTTTCACAACTTAATTCAACATTTCAGGAACTAATTCATCACTTAATACATCAAAAAAATACACATTCACATCTTAATAACTTAGACAAATTAATACATAGAAAACACATATTCACAACTTAATGACTTACAAAATTTCATTGAGGCATTTCGTCAAACACTTTGTGTGCACAACATATATCAGTTCAATAATCACCATAAAACATCAGATCTGACCAAATATATAAGATTTTCATCATCTCTAAAGTCAGGCGATGTTGCTTGTTTCTCTGACGAGGTTTGACGGTCGTGGTTTGACGAATGAAACAGATCCAAGTCTTCAGAGGAAAAACAACAACCAATTTTTAGAGGTCTGAGATGAAGACTACAAGACCATATATGCAACTTGAAGAACAAGACACCAGATTTCATTGGTGGTGGTGGAAATCGTAGATCTGGACCAGAGCTTGCATATCTAGAAAACGGTACGGAAGATCTGGTGGCAGATTTAGTGTTCCAGTGACAAAAAGTGTTAGATCTGAAGGTGGAGGTGAAGCGGATGGCAGATCAGAAGGTGGAGGTTCTAGATCTAACCACATCTTGAAAGATCTAGACTAGAAACACGATCGAAGATGAGAAAAAAATCACTAGAATCATTTAGATCTTGTTAGATCTGAGCAAAAAACACAAAGAATAGTCGTCAAAGATGACAGTCGGTGGTGTGGTGCTGATTTTGTTTTTTGTTGTGGTTCCAAATCTGAAGCAAAAAAAGCGACTGACTCGACATTCCGACGAAGGTTAAACGACCGGTGGCGACATAGGCGGCGGTTGTAGCGAGTTTAGCCGGAAGTAGGAGCCAATGACATGGCGGAGGTGGATAGTCGTCGGAGGTAGGCGGTGGCGGTGTTATACAGTCATCGGAGGTAGGTGGTGGTGGTGGTGGTGGTTGTAGAAGAAGGGTCCTTGAAAGTTGAAAGGATTTGAAAGTTAGTGAGAAAGATTGAGAGTTAGATGTCTTGTAAGAATGTTAAAATATGATTTTGTATATGGATTGATCTTAAATCTAATATTAAATTTAAGAAAAATGTATGTTGATATAACGAACCAAAAAAATAGGACCAAAAATTTCATTTTTGAAAAATAAACAGTAATCCCAAAACATCATCATAAATTCAGAAGTGGAACAAAGTATATCAATACATCATAAAATATCAGAATAAATCACAAAATGCGGAATAAGGTGGTGTGTGCTCTGCAATCATCCCGAACCCTTCCACTTTGAACCAGAAGTACTTTAAACATAAACTGAAAACCGTAAGCACAACGTTTAGTGAGTTCCCCAAAATACTACATACCATACATATCAAACATATAGTGGGCCCCGCCCGTCATCGGGCCCCGCTCGGTATACAGATCTGTCAATCATCAGGCCCCATCTAGTATACACATAAACATATAAACATAATAACACATACACATGGAATAATCACAAAGATAAATAGCATATAGAATGATTATCGGGCCCCACCCGGAATCGGGCCTTGCCCAGTAATGATGTGTGTAAAATACACTAGTTTTAATCCTACTACTTTAAATACAAATAACACACGAAAGGCAATGTACCTATCGTTTAGCAATATAGTTCAAGTAAGCAGGGTATCGAACACAGTAACGGTAACAATTATATTTAACACTGGAATTACCTAATTAAAACAAAAAAATAAAAAGAAAGGGTTTTCTCTACTTTTGCAAGAGTAGAAACTTAACAATTAGCTAATACTTAAACAAAAAAACAACTAACAACTTAGGAAATTGAAGATAACTAGATTCAATAATAGAAGAGACTTCTGTTTAGGTTCGACTTACTTGTTTCTATAGTTGATTTTATGGCAAGTGCAATGGATTATTTTGTCATTGGCTACCGATAAATGTGATTAGGCTCATGTTCCTTTTACTAATCCTTAGAAAACAAATTAGTTTAATTAGTGGCCAAATGGTTAAACTAATGAATTTACTAGTATTTTGATTTAGGTTAAGTAAGACTTGTATTTATAGCTAATTAAATGACTAATTTAATCAACATCTTGTATGGTTGTTCATCACACAAGCTTACACATTAACTTACATGTTTTCTATTACTCTTAGGTTTATATTCACTAATACTAGGCATATAATGTTGGTTTCACATAAATCATATGGAGCAAGTAATTAAGAGGATGTTCATGCAACTTAATAGACTTGATAATTAACAGAAAAATAGTTGTTGTCAACACATAAGGATCAATTACAAGCTTTGCAAAACAATTTTCACCAAATCAAATAATCCACACCATAAAATCAATCCATATAAACAAGATAATCTACCCTAAACATAAGTTACGAGTTTTAGCTCATAATTACAACAAATAATAACTCAAAAACGTAATCTAGAAGTAAAAACATAGTTTTGTGCAATAGATTAAGAAGAAGAGAGTATATGTTGCCTTTAATCACTTTCAAATTGAACTCTAGGGTAAAATCTTCGAACTCCAGAGCTTCAATAATCCTTCAATCACAGCTAAGTCGCCAAGGGATCCAGAAGAGAGGTTTTTGTCTTGGGCTTGATGGCCTTTATATAATTTTCTAAAAACAGTGGTGACTCGTCGAGCCCATAGACCGACTCGGCGAGTCCATCACTTAAAATCTGTGTACGGTAAGGCACCTGATGGTTCGCGAATATTCTTGTCTACTCGGCGAGTCGATGGCCAACTCGCCGAATTCTTCACTCTTTTAGCTTCATTTTCTTCTTTCTTTATTACCGAGCTTTCGTTTGTTGTTCCCGCTTCCTTTTTAACTCGGTCATGTCTTTTAGGATGAAAATACAATTTAAACCCAATTAAGTACCTTTTGTTCATTAATTAGGAAAAATTAGCCAAAAAGTATTAAGATTTTAGACAAAATATATAACCAAATATGCACATATTAGGTAACATATAAACACATCACATGCAAGAGTCATGTATAAAACTAGCATACTAAACATACAATCCATGGACCGGTATTGGTGCCTTCGACCCACTAAACACAATGAGGAAACTCACCTCAAGCTGTTGAATCACTCGGATAAATCTCTGGCAGCTGGTCCGAAAAAATCCTCGCACTATCAATATTAATAACATCCAATTATTAATTGGATCTCAACTTATAACCAGAGTCTAAGCAATATAGCTCATAACCAGCGTAAAAGACTATTTTACCCTTTATCTAATGTCACACCCCGAAACCGATGGCGGAAACGTTCCGGGGCGGAGGACATCATGTGTAGCATCACAACCAATGAATAACAGCAATCATAGCAACACAACCACTACAGTGAATACTTAAATAAAAATGTTTACATCAGTTGAAACTCTCTCTGAAACTTTGTTTGAATTACATTCGATAGCTTTGTATAGTATAAACATAAAACTCTTATTTCTCCAATTCCTTGAAAATCCAGCAAGTATCTGTCTACTGATTTCCTAGAATACAAGCAGTTTGAAAGAGTATCAGCATAAAGCTGGTGAGTTCATAAGCGGTGGTTTGTAGTGAAAATCGTTGATGAGTTCGTAAAAGGTCTGTATAGTTCCAAGAAAATTCGATATTTTGTTTAGTGAAAATGTAGTGTTCTCAATTCTATATAAAACTGTGAATGTTTGTCACTGAAAACTGTAGTGATGTGCGAAATTACTACTTGATGTCACTAGCTAATGCTAATCATGATGTAATAGTATTTCGTGCGTGCAACCATTGTATGTTCGTTTCTATTTGAAAACCCTGAAGGTTCTCCAGTTGTAGTGTCTATTAGTTCTATTTAGTGTAAATAAAAATGTTGAAGAGTGTCAAGTTGTAAACTAAAGATGATTTATACATATTGTGAGTCGTATAACCATGCTTGATATGACTAGAGACCTTTCCAACATTCTTCAGGCGTCGAGTTAAATGAAATTTGTCACCCTAGGCATGCCCGCCCAACTGTAGCTAGCAGTTCGGGTGTGAGATTGTCAGTCCCGAATAGATCTATTCACAAATCTCACGCTCTCCCTCCAGGAGACTCTGGTTATACTATGGTAGGATTTACACACCTAGGGGTACAGTAGTGAAGTAGCACCACACAATATCATACAATCTAGTTTACATGTAGTGTAGTAGCGTTCTACCGTAGTGAAAATCCGTAGGTATACCGTATATAGTGATAATTACAGTTATGAATACCATGATAAAGTAGTGATGTAAAATGTAAACGGTTTCTGTCTTAGCGCATATGTTTAGTAGTGAAAGTTTATGTACTTGTTATGCTTAGAAAAATCCCAAACTATACCGATTATAGTTTGCATGTATAGTGAATAGCGTGTCTGGAAAACTATGCAATTTTAGTGAAAACGTCCCTTATGCTCAACACAATACAAAAGTATGAGATTTGCATAAGTTTTATGTATATTCTTGAAAACATTTATGTTTGGCTTGTATTCTCCCCCTGAAAACATTAAAAATACAGAAAATGTAGGGGTATGAACTCACAGTTGTTGCATAAAATCGTTGACTGAAATGAAGATCCTCGAGTTGTTGCACGTGACACTTAACGGAATCCTATTATCAAATAAATACATATATGTACCTAAATTAGCGATTTCGTTAGATAAAGTGTCAGAAGAACACTTGTGTTCGGTTGAGGAATGTTACTGGGACTGATCGAATCGATGAAAATGGGATTTCAGCCAAAAGCACCACTTAAAAGGTGTTTACGGCCGTAAACAAGGGTTTACGTTCTGAAGGCTTGGTGAGTTTACGGTCGTAAACTCAAGAACATAGTTTACGGTCTTTGAAGGTTTGGTGAGTTTACGGTCGTAAACTCAAGAACAGAGTTTACGGTCTTTGAAGGCTTGGTGAGTTTACGATCGTAAACTCAAGAACAGAGTTTACGGTCTTTGAAGGCGGACCGTAAACTCAAGAACAATGGTGCTGATTTCGAAGAGATAAGTGCTCCAGACGCCCCGAAGTGACTCCAAACGGTGTTTCTCGATGTTTCCCGAAGCTTGAAGGTGTTTTTAGGTGTTTACGGTCAAGGTTCTTAGAGAGAGAATGAGAGAGTTTTCTGCCAGAAATATTCAAATGAAGGTGGAGGTCTCGTATTTATAGGTGTTTTGTGGTCGGTGGCGGGGGGTCCACTCTTTACTGGCCGTAAACGGATATACGGCCATAAACGAGTTTACGGTCGTAAACGAGTTTACGGCTGTAAACTCACTTAGGCCGGAATTGATTGATTTTCTTCGAAATATTCGGGTTTCCGCGCGATTTTTGGCTCCGACTCGTAAATAATTTAATTACGTATAACTAGGTTATTGTCTAAACCAAGAAGTTTGACGGAAAAGTTAATGAATTCGAAATTTTATTAACGGAAATCGAGTAACGGAAACAGACAAAGTTTCAGGTTGTCACATCTAACTTGGTCCAAAGCAAAGGCCCATCTCAATAATTGAAAAGGGCGAAAACCTAAATGGCGACCCAAGGCCCAATATGGCCCAATCTTCCATATTTGGCCCAAACCCATCATGGGCCTAAAATCCAAAGAGTCCAAGACAATATCCAAAAGCCCAAGTCAGATTTCTAATGGCCCAACAAGGCCCAAATGAGGAAAACCCAACCTATGGCCCAAACCGAGAATGCAAGCCCAAAAAGCCCATATGCTGAGTACGCAAGACGTACTCAGCTTGTACGCTTAGCATATACCTTCTGGGGCTAGTATACACAACATACCAGCTTGGTACGCTCAGCGTACTCCCAGTCTTGCCACCCCACTCCAGTAAGCACTTAATCCATTGAGACTTCAAGCCAAACTCTCATATCTGATTCTATAAGACCACTTATCACGTAAAGTTGGCAACTTTACAAACATGTACAGCTTAATGGGGATCAAGAGCTCAAAAAGAGCTTAACAAAGGTCTTAACAAGTGCATGGTTCAAGATACACCATAAAGCTTGCATTTTTATGAACTTGGGGGCTAAAAGGAGCTAAGATCTAGCATCCATAGCCTATGGAGTAGATCAAAAGCTCTCCTTTAATACAAATGACTCAAAAGATGCATAAATGATCCAAGAACTAGATCTAGCATAGAAGAGTACAGATGTGTAAGCTTTTTACCTCAAAAAGCTTGCAAATGATGAGCTAACACCAGATCTTCAAGCTCAAGACACCTCTCCAAGTGATCCTCTTCTTCTCCTCCTTGACAAACCACCAACAAACACTCTTTAAGGCTCAAAACTCACAAAATCACACTATGGTTTCGGTTTCAGGACAAAGGAAGGTGGAGGCTTGCTAGACATAACCAAATGAGGCTATCATAAGGTTAAATAGGGTGCAAGCCCTAAAAATTAGGGTTTCACTTAGGCTTACATTCTTCATGCGTACGTGGATGCAATACGCGATCAAGACCTCAGGCTAGTATGCTAACTCAAGACCTCGGGATAGTGCGCTAAGTGTACCACCTAGTACGCCATGCGTACTAGCTTAAGGATCAAAATGCAAAGGTTTTGATAAAGAGGGTTAAATGCAAAACTTACCAAACTTGAGTGTTACGGTTGACCAAAATAGTCTTAATGAAAAAGGTTCTTAGATGGTTCTTAACCCTTAGGGGTTCTCGTTTGATCTTTTCTCTATATTTAAAGTATTAAGATCGTATGTAAATTATAAAGTAAATTATAAAGACACCAAATAAAATTTAAAAGTTGTAAATGATATAATTATAATACATTAGATAAGTTAAAAAATTATTATTGAAACGTTATGATACAAACATGATAAATTGGTTTTCTACAAAAAGAAACAAAAAAATGGGATTGAGAACAACCCCATTAAGCCAATAGCAAGGGTAATCGGGTAAAAACGTGGAATTATATATGCATAGACACACAAAGCCTACCGTATGAGCCAAAATATGAAAATCCAGGTTCTCTTTTTACAATTCCAACAACTAATATATCAACAAATCAATCACACACTCCCAATCTATTTATTGGAATGGCGCAACGAAAACTTTGGATCTCCTCAACTCTCTACACACAAGATCTAACATCGCCAAGAAATCTCTCACAATCACAAAGATCCGAAGTGGATTCACCTCATCTTTACTCATATTCCCATGGCCATGGAAATACTCCGTAATCTCCTTCACAAGTTGTAAACTTCTCCGTTCATCTCCCTCCAATTCCTCAAGACGTTTTTCAGCATAATTCAAGAAAGATCTCATACATTCCACAAAACTACCACTACTACAAGAAGTTTTTCCATCAACCGACAAATCTTCATTCACCAATCTACGCAAACGACCCATTCCTTGTGATAGATTTGAAACCGAGCTTGCAATGACATCGAAATCTATGGTGGCTGTTTTCTTGACGTTGCATAGTTCGGTACTAAGGCCGGAGACAAGTTCTAGACCCATGTTTCGGTAGTCTTCTTCTCGATCTTGGAATTGGATATTTTTTCGTTTGTTGGTTTTTTGATTGATTTTCCCGATAATGCTTTCGGAAACTCGGATGCCTTCTGAACGGATAATTTCTTGGACTACAAAGTGAAGTAACGTTGTTTTGCCATCTGTCCCTTTAACATCAGCAAGCTTAAGCAACGCGTCCAACTTAAACGCTTTTGCCCCTCCCCTTATTGTGCCTACATTCATTCGGTTCCCGGTTTTTAACACTGCTTCTAGAAGTTTTGAGAATAGCCGACTTGATCGAAGTTCTTTGCATGCTTCCTGTTACAACACGTGATGAGTATGATTGAATTGTCAACTGACGGATTTAGAGTTTAATGTCTGATTGAATTGTTAACAAAAAATGATATTTATTCTATAAAAATGAAACTAACTGATGCCATGTATAATGACAAAAGATATCAATAGTGGGGGAATCCTCTCTAATAAATGAAGGTTTTTTTTGCCACATGTCACACTCTCATTCAATTTGTCAAATGTCATTTTTTGGTTATTTTTAATTAATTTTTTCTCCACATGTAATTTTATGAGTTTTCATATTTTATTAAATTCCACATAATCTTTTAATGTAATAATTACAATAAATGTAGTAATAAATGAATATCTATTTTATTAATTAACTTACCTTCTAATTTTAAAATTACCAAATTAAAACTCATTAATTTATTTTGTTAATTTATTCAAATTATTTTTTTTACATTTAAAATATATAAAAAAAAAACATTTCAATTTTAATAATTCATTATATTTCTTATTTTCTTATAAATTTGAAGTTCTCAAATATTTATACTTTTATATCTAACTTTTTTTTTTTTTTTCTAAATTAACCCATCTAATACATGGGTCTCACAACTAGTCTATTATAATAAATGAAGGTTTTTTTTGCTACTTGTCCTCTTCTCATTCATTTGGACACATGGCATTTTCTAGAATTTTTAAATTTTCTATTTTCCACTTGTCATTTTATTGTATTTTTCATTTTATTAAATTAAAATTTCACATTTAATGTGTAAGGTAATATATATGTAAAGTATTTATTAGAAAAAGTTTATATATGTAATGTATTCAATACATTAAAGTCTCATTAATTTTAATAATTCAAATTTTTCTCATTTTTCTTATAAATTCAAACTTTTCAAATTGTTAAAATTTTATATTTATTTTTTTTAATTAAACTCATGTAATACATGGGTCTCACACCTAGTGTTTTCAATAAAATAGCAATTCTTTATACGTTTTTCACACATACCCATGCTTTTCACAATAGGTCAAGAGCGAAATCTATATTTGCTATGGAATTTGTTTCTTGTATTGTTCCCACAAAGAAAAAATATACAAAAATGTTATTTTTAACGCGGAAATTTAATTCTTTATAATTTTTTTTTGTTTTGTTTTGGGGCTCTTTTAAAAGCATTTTCACGGAAAAATAAGTTTTATATTGTAAATATAGTGTTAGGTTGAGAGAGATTTTCAAGAAAAAATCTGGTGTAAGATGAGAAAAAATCTGGTGTAAGATGAGAAAAAATCTGGTGTAAGATAATGGGACAGTTTTGCAGGGTCCCCAAAAAATTAGTGAGACGTGTTGAAAGTAATTTTCAATTTTGTGACTATTTTGTCAAATGTCGGTTACTTAAATGGTTATATTTATATGTCATTAAAATGTTGTATCAAAATAAGTTTCGATTCAATTTTTGATTTCAATTTAAAACGAAAGGTAAAAATCTTAATGTCCAAGTGCAAAGAAGGTGATGCATGAGCCTATGACATTGACTTCATCACTTTTCTTATGCATTCTCACCTCCTTTTATCACAAGGACACCTATGAAGGACACGTACTCCTAGTTTGAAAACAAGAAAATACTATTGTACCTCTAGCATAGAGAAGGTCTTTCGGAGATGAGTCACTTCATCTTCGAACATTTCTCGATAAAGCAATGCCTCGATTCTTGGGAAGGCATATGGTATAGTAAGGATCGATGCAACAAATGTCTCAGCTGAACCTAAGTCGCCTTTGTAGCCTATGAGTTTAGCCTCTTCTTCCTTTGTAGGTTCCATCTTTGTTAGTACTTCTAGTTGTTGTAAATTCAATCCATTTCCTAATATCAAAAAACAACCAATTAGATATAAATAACCATGTAAAAAGTAATTTCAAGAAAATTGATATCTTATCATCCAATTTTGATTATGAATATTTTTAGCAAAGAAATTATATTTTTTTGCAACTATCCATGAGTTGATCCATATTGCTCCATCCCTTAGAGCATTATATGAGATGTAAATCAACTGTATTGTACACTTATATTACAGCTGCTCCGAGACTTGAACTCACGATGCTTGTATTTTGTACATTCATATTGCAGCTGTTGAGACTTGAACTCAGGACGCATGTATTTTGTACGTTCATATTGCAGCTGTGGAGACTTGAACCCACAATCTCTGCTTTTTGCAATTATACCACCCTTGTGTGGGACCATTTTGATTATTGATTATTTATAAAGTGAATAATCATTTTCAAACACCCACTAATTGTAATATATTGTGATGGATGTTTACCTTGTATGAGGGTACGACATATTTGTTCGGAAGTGGCGTTGAGAGCTTTCAAGAGAATGGTTAGATTTTGAAGTCTTTTGGGCTCGAGAACGTGTTTGCTAGGAGATGGGCTTTTGCTTTTGGATTCTTCGTTAGGATTGTGTAGATTGTAACTGAAGAGCGACTCGATCATTTCCTCATCAAACCTGTTTCTTATTTTATTAATTCGAGTAGAAAGATTTAAAAATTAGTTGAAAAACAAAACTTGAATTGCTTACTCAAATGAGCTTGATCTGAGCTTGTCCCACACCATGGAACGATCGGGTGCAGCTCGTACTTTATCCCAATGTAGCGGTTTCAATTTAGGAAGTGGGGTTCCATCTTTACCCATGGGTGTCGACTGAGATGGTAGTGGTGGTGGTGGCAATGGTGGTGGGTTTCCTTTAAGAAATGGTGGTGGCAGTGGTGCCGGTGGTGGCAATGGTGGCGGAGGAGGAGGAGGAGGAGTTTGGCTTGATTCTGAGAAAGAAACTGTTTTCTTTGGAGGAGTAAATGTTGTTAATGTGTTGTTGGTGGAAGAGGATGAAGAACTGCGTGGTGGTGGTGGTGGTGGCGGTGGTGGAGGTGGCGGTGGAGGAGTTGGTGGTGGTGGGGATGAAATTGGTGGTTCCAATGTGTCGGAACCGACTGAAGCATCGGAAATTCGATGTGAATTGCAAAAAGAATGGAAAGATTCATCATCTGACGAATGAGATTCCACTTGAATTATCTCTTCACCAATCGGAGAACCAAAAAAAACTTGTTCATCCTCTTCATCAAATTTCAGTGATTCGATTGAGGCGACAGCACCACCACAAGAATCCAAATTTTCTGAATTTGATAATCTTTTCATCTGGAAAACATCTCTCTCCTTTCCCTCTTCTTCTTCCACTTCATTGGATCGGGAATCAATTTGTGATTTGAAATTCCGATCATTATTGTCGGAATCTTGTTTTAAGCTCGAAACCGCTGGTGGGTCTAACACACTTCCTAACGATTGAAGGTAAAAGTTATCGGGAACTGGATCAGAAATTACCTTTCTCACATGTTTTGGTGATGATTTCTTTCTCCTCTGTTTCCTCAACTTTCTGCACCCCAAGAACAGACCAATGAGACAGATTATACCTGTAGCGCCACCAGCCGACGCCAGAACAGCCACCAGGACTTTCCGTCTTCTTCCACCGTCACCGCCGTTAGACGGTGGAATAGGCCACCGGTGGGGGAGTGGATGGACATGGTGAACTGGAGGTCGAGCGCCAGCTCGAGCTTGAGAAGGTGACGGCGATGGTGACGGAGATGGTGATGGAGAAGGCGATGGCGATGGTGATGGGTGGAGACCGAAATATGGTTTTTTGTATATCTTTATCCCCATTATAGTTCTGAGCTTTTGCTGTGTCAATGGCGAAACCCCAAGATTTGGGGCATTAAACAATGCACAAACAATGAACGTGGTGAGGAAGAAGAAAATGATGATGGGGATGATCTTACACCCAGAATGCTCCATTTTTCGATGAATCTTGAAAAAACTTTACAATGATTCAAGATATGATTTCACCTTTCTGATGCAATTATAACAGTGAAACTTGCTGGTGGGGGTGGGGGTGAAGAAGAAAGAAGAAGAAGATGAGAAATAGTCTTAAATGCTACTCCAAGGAATCCCTGTGCCATGGCAGTTGAAGGTCGTAGGGGCCTTCTTTATTTCCCCTGTTCGTTCGTTGTCTTCTCATTTCATCTATTCTTTACCCATTAATTCCCAGTTACTATGCGTTTGCCCTTTGCTATTTTGTCCCCAAACCTTCTTAATTATTTATTTATTTAATTGACAAAATTGCAAAAATGGTCACGTGGTATGCAAATTTTTGGGGTTTTAGTCTAACCAGTGACGTTTTTGGTTTCGTAGTCCTTTTGGAGTGGTTTGTATGTGAAAATGGTCCCTCCGAAAATTGAAATGACTATAATACCCTTGGGGTATTTATTTTTCATTTTTCTTTCATTATTCTTAAAATTTAATATTTATTTATTTATTTTAACAATTAAAAAAATAAAAAAGGTCTCACCTCTCTCTCTCTCTCTCTCTCTCTCTCTCTCTCTCTCTCTCTCTCTCTCTCTCTCTCTCTCTCTCTCTCTCTCTCTCTCTCTCAACACCAAAGAACACCTTCATCATCTCAAGAACACATCTTCATAAACTCAAGAACATATTCATGAACTTAAGAATATCTTCCACAACCACCACCCTTTGACCACCGTTCGCCAACACCACCACCCCTTGACCACCGTCTGCCACCACCTTAGTCTGCCACTACCACCGTCTGCCACCTCCATATATGGTTCCACCATTACCCAAAATCCCCTTCCCCTCCATCGTTCACCTCCTCCAACAACCTTTTTCAACCATCTCCGGCAACCGTTCGCCTCTGAACAGGACCATTCTTCACCTCCAACAAACACCACAATTCACCTCCGTCAACACCAACCAATCACAACATCCACCACCATTGTTGAAATCTAATTCTAACCTCAAATCAAAACCAAGAGATTTAACTTCAAATCTAACCTGCAACTCAAATTCTAACTCCAATCTAAGCATGATTACTGAAATTAAAAAGAATCTACCACATGACTTCAAATCCCACCTCGATTTACACGATTAAAACAAGAATAGTCTTGTTGAATCGATTAGAATTTTGAAACCCAGATGATGAAGGTTCAGACCCATATAATTTGAAGGTTGAACCATGAAGTTGATCAAGGAAACACCGTTCCAGGGATACACGACTGAGACCAAATCAATGACTCTTTATCTCCTTACGCAACGCTGCATCATCTGAGTTAGGCCTTAGAGATCAATGACTTCGATATTGACCTTATTTGACTCCTCCACCACCGATGGTTTAGAGATCCAATTGACAGAGGAATTGGACCAAAGACTAAGCTAGACATAAGGTCGAGCACCTGGAGTGCATCTAAAGGATTTCGAACTCTGTAAGTGGTTGGGGACGCACTCGTCTTCATCCTCACAAACATCATCATCATCATTTGTCCCTTCTAATACAACTATGCATAAATCTGTGGGAACCAATGCTTTACCCATTGCTAGCACTTTGCTTTACCCCTTCAGAATGGTTGAAAGAGACCAGATCTCCGATAGCTTCTTCACTCTGAAAAGAGGTTGATGGTGGTCGGAGTTTCCATTTCAGTCGATAATTTTTTAATCTTTGGGTAGGACCTTCGATTTCAGGGCTACCATTTAACCTTATGAAGATGATGAAGGAGATGGAGAGAGGGAAAGAGATTAATTGAAACCTGTGTGAGAGTGAGAGGAGAAGGTTTCCTGAGGAGTTGAAGAACAATATCGACTTTTTTTTTCTTGATCTACGTTTGGTGGAGAGAGAGAGAGAGAGAGAGAGAGAGAGGGAGAGAGAGAGGTGGGACCTTTTTTATATTTTTAATTGTTAAAATAAATAAATAAATATTAAATTTTAAGAATAATGAAAGAAAAATGAAAAATAAATACCCCAAGGGTATTATAGTCATTTCAATTTTCGGAGGGACCATTTTCACATACAAACCACTCCAAAAGGACTACGAAACCAAAAAAGTCACTGTTTGGACTAAAACCCCAAAAATTTGCATACCACAGGGACCATTTTTGCAATTTTGTCTATTTATTTTTTAATAAAAAAATATCAGATCATTACTTTTATCAAAATTTTATAACTAAAGTTAATAACATACACAGGATAATAAATGTATTTTCGTCAATTTATTGACTCGTGTATTTAAACCTTTAGAAAAAAAATGGTATTAGGTAGTTTTGGTCCAAAAAGTTTTATTGCGTATTAATTGTTTAATTTTAGATCTTTTTAATGATTTTGGTTCCTATACACTTGAAATTATTTTTATAACCTTATAATTACTTTTTGCCATTTTTTTTTAATTCTTACAATACTTAAATATTCTAAAGACATTTTAAAATTTAACAATCGTCCTCTCTCTCCTCTACAACACCTATCTCAACCTTTCTTCTTCAAGGTTAATGGAATCAAAGCCCCCAACCCTCATTTGAAACTATCCGTTGGTCCAATGCCCTACATCGCTGGAGTTGTCGACCTCTTTCCCAAACGTCACCGAACCACCGTCGTCATAGATCTAAATTAGATGAACATAAACCCTAGCCATTCTTTATCATCGTCTATGCAATCACTACGGATTCAACAATCTATACCGAAAGAATAACGTCGCTAGGGTTTCAGCAATCTCTGATGATCATCATCAGGTACCATCACCATCCCTGTGGAAAACCCTAGCTAGAGCTTGAACCAAAACTATCACGCCCTAAATTTCAACCCAAATTTTCAATCAAAACTTTAAGTGTTCATTCAAATAACTATAGGATCTTAAAAAATTATCAGAGTATCATTAAAAGTTATCAAGTGCACAAGTCCCCCCATTGATGTGATGCAATCGAGTCGTGCCCCTCCTTTAATATAAGAAAACTTGAAACATGTAAACCACAAATCGTAAGCACAAAGCTTAGGGAGTTTCCCAAAATACCACATACAACACAACACAAAATAAACAACTATAAGTTATCAACAACCCTTGAGACTACCTCAAGTCTCAGTGGACAAACAGCACGTCTGGTGGGTTATCAGCAACCCTTGAGACTAGGAATGGCAATAAGGCGGGTTCGGGGTGGGGCATGGTTTCCCACACCCACCCCGATATCTTTCGGATATCTTATCGGGGTGCCCCATTGGGTTTCGGATTTTCCCGTCGGGATTCGGGTATCTTATCGGGTTTACAACAATTCATAACGAAATCTTTATTCCGTTTTATGGTACCCCCGATATCTTATAAAAAAATACATGTTCTAGCATCGCTTTTAAATTAAAAATATGATGCATCACTTTAATAAAATAAACCGGGCGTTATATTAAAAATTAATTGATTTAAGTTTAGTGTAAATGTGTAATACGTCAAAAAAATGATGATTTACACCAGATTGTTTAAAACTATAAAGATTGTCCACAATAAGTATTTTATATTTTGAATGCGTGCAATTAACATCAAAAGGTTTCGAACATATTATATCTATGTGTGTGTGTATATATATAATCGGGGTGGGTCTGGGCGAGGATAACCTACACTCTACCCCGAACCCGATAAAAAACCCGATAACGACCCGTTACCCGACCCCAAATGATCGGGTTTTGAGATTTTTTTTCCATCCCTACTTGAGACTACCCGAAATCTCAGTGGGCAAACAACACGCCCTGTGGGTTGTCAGCAACCCTAAAGACTACTCAAAGTCTCAGCATACACAATATCACATATAATAGTAACAACAAATAAGACCCAGTTGGTCAACAAACATATATATATATATATATATATATATATATATATATATATATATATATATATATATATATATATATATATGTACAGGCTCATACAAACATGCAAGAGTCACAAAAAAAGCTAGCATCCTACATACATAATTTAGTAGGCCGACATTGGTGCCTTTAACCCACTAGCACAGTGAGAAAACTCACCTGAATCGAAGAAATTTAAAACACTGCGATACGATCCCTTTTTGCACTCCCTACACCCACAAATTGTCACACCCCCAAACCAAGGATGGCGGAAACGTCCGGGGGTGGAGGACATCATGTAAAATGTCACAACAACGAGTATAATAGTGCTCAAAGTAAATACAACCGTCATAAATATAGTTGAAAAGGTTACACCATAGTATATGTTTACATGTTTCAAAATCAATTATATTATGATGACAAAATAAACTGTTTGACGATTTAACGTCCCATCCTCAAAGTGCTGATGTTTTTCTGTTTCACTGATTTCCTGAGAATACAAGTAGTTTTGAAAAGTGTCAACAATTAAGTTGGTGAGTTCATAAGAGTTTTGTTTGAGAAATAAATCGTTTTCCTTGAAAAAGCGACAGAGTATGTTTCCAGAAAATCCAATATTTTCTTAATTAAGTGTGTAATGAAAACTCCTATGTTATGCGATAATGAACCCTAGAAATACCTGTAGGTTCCTTCTATAATCACCCAACGTATATAAGTTATATAAATTTAAATTAAATAAACCGTTGAATATAGTCTGCCCTAGGTCCACAACCAAACAAGGAACATGAGATAAGGCGGGCCCACCAATTCTAAGTCGATTGGGACTGAATTCTTATATAACTCTAGCATATACACTTAGCAATTATAGTTGAAGCCTAACAATTGTAGATGGAATGTAGTTTTAATAGAAATATGTTTCCAAACAAAATCTGATATTTTCCTTAAAGGGTGAATCGTAAGTTTCTATATTAATAAATAGTGCATCATAGAATTTCCTATAGTCTCCTTCTATAATGTCTAAGTGTATATAAGTTATATAAAATTTAAGTTAAATAGACCGTCGAATGTAATGGGTCTGCCGTAGGCCCACAACCAGACAAGGAACAGGAAATAAAGCGGACCCACCAATTCTAAGTCGATCATGACTAAATTCTATATAACTCTAGCATATACACTTAGCAATTATAGCTGAAGCCTAACAATTCTAGACGTAATGTAGTTATAATAGAAATATGTTTCCAAAGAAAATCTGATATTTTCCTTAAAGGGTGAATCGTAAGTTTCTATATTAATAAATAGTGCATCCTAGAATTTCCTATAGTCTCCTTCTATAATTTCTAAGTGTATATAAGTTATATAAAATTTAAGTTAAATAGACCGTCGAATGTAATGGGTCTGCCGTAGGCCCACAACCAAACAAGGAACACGAAATAAAACGGACCCACCAATTCTAAGTCGATCATGACTAAATTCTATATAACTCTAGCATATACACTTAGTAATTATGGCTGAAAACTAACAAATCTAGATAGAATGTAGTCTTAAAAACCAAAGACTGAGACTATGCTTATCATAATTCATCAAGTAGTGGTAGTGGACATAAACTATACATATCATAATTCACCAAATAATGGTAGTGATAGTGATCATGAATTATGCATATTATAGTTTATCAAATAGTGGTAGTGGTTATAAACTATACATATCATAATTCACCAAATAGTGGTAGTGATAGTGATCATGAATTATGCATATTATAGTTTATCAAATAGTGGTAGTGGTAGTGAACATAAACTATACATATCATAATTCACCAAATAGTGGTAGTGATAGTGAACATGAATTATGCATATTATAGTTTATCAAATAGTGGCAGTGGCAGTGAACATAAACTATACCGATTATAGTTCTAGCATGTTTGTTTGTGATGTATAAGGACCCTTGCCTATGTAATTCAAATGTATAGCAAAAATATAACTATGTGTTATCATGCCTTATTTTTGTACTAATGGTAATAATGGAGATTCTTACAATTCAATGAGTATTTTCTATTATATAATTATACCACAACAAGAAACACATGTAAAATATGAAATCTTCAAAGATTAACACTTTGCTCAACAAGTTACAAAGTGTGATGAAAGTTATAAGTTGTTATCTAGATTTTTACCTTTCTACACTTTTTTAGAAAAATCATACGAAGACAAAAACTGATTCCGCAAATTCTAAGAGTCCAAAAAATGTGTCTAGTTTATTCATGATTTTTATTATGATTTTTAGAAATCTTTAACTTGTGTTAAAATGTTCATATTCACAGACTGGTCCGAACTCATTTCTGAAATGATAGGCGGTTTTGTAAAAATCACCATAAATCGTAGAAAAAATCGTATGGAGATGTGCAAGTAGTAATTTTAAAGGTATGAACCTGAACTATTTGCATATTAAAAAGTTTTGAAAGATATTAATTTTAAGGTAGTGAAAACAGTCTGTGAATAAGACTCAACTTTTCTGATGAAAGCTATTATATGAGTTTAGTTAAGTTTTTGGTGTTTTAACTTGTATTCCCCCCCCCCCCCTCTTAAAAATTAAGAAAAATATGAAAAGATAGGGTATGAACTCACCTTGAGTGATTTCAGTAGATGGATAATGGAGAAAGGTAGTGTTCAACTCAAGAACACTAAGAAGATGCCTTGAAGGTTCGAAGATCTAACATGAATGTGATGATGTTTGTGTAAAATATATATGATTTGAGTAGAAGGGAGTGAAATAATTATATGGAGGATGAATATACTTACCAAAAGTGGAAGAGAAGCTTGGAAGAAGGCCCTTAAATCTTGAATTTTAGTGAGAGAATTGAGAGAGAAAATGTGTTTGATCTTTGGTGGAAGAATGAGAAAATGAGAGAGAGTGTTAGGAGAGAGGATAGATTTAAGCCTTAAACAAGGAATGGGGTTGGGAAATGATGGGAAAAGGACCATGAATGACCAGGTATGGTGGGGGGGTGTGGGCTGGTCATGGAGTGGGTGTGGGTGGTTGCTTGTGTCATAAACTAAAGTAAAGTCAACACTCCGCCTCAAGTACTTCACCCACTCTTCTTGGATAAGATTTACACTAAAAAACGTGATTATTCATGAAGTAAGGGGTTTTATATGTTAAAATATGATTTTGGGTGAAAACCCCACGTTAAAATAATTAAAATCGGGCTTAGAACGCAAAACTAGTCGAAAACCGGGAAGAAAAAGGCTTCCTGCGAAGTTGCTCGGATAGGGCCGAAGTTCGGTCCCCCAGCAGCAAGGGCCGAAGGCGAAGGCAGGGAGGAAGCGAAGGCAAAGTTCGGGTTCGGGTCAGTAACTTCGGGTTCGGTTCTTAGTAGGCTTCGGGTTCGGTTCAAGCCACTTCAGTTCATCAAGCTCGATTCGGTTCTTCATGGTTTCGGTCCGAGAGGCTTCGCTTCCTAAAGGGAGGCTTCAGTCTATTAAGGTTGTTTTACCAAATATCCCGTTTCAAGCGGTTTTTGACATGGTTAAGGGTCGGGATGACCCGAAAGATTATAAAAAGTTAAAGGAACTCTTGAGAGAGATTTGGGCGAGATTTGACATTCTTGGAGAGATTTCTCATACAGAGAGAGATTTGGGAGATATTTCACATTCTTGGAGAGATTTCTCCTACTTAGAGAGTTTTAGGAGAGTTAGAGTGAAAGAGATTGGGAGAGACTTCTTTTGTGACCTTTTTGAGTGTTTGGCTCTGTAACGCAAGGTTTGTAAACCTCGTTAAGTGTTGTTATGATTGTTATATGCCCTTGAGGGTTAAGGAATAATGTTTTATCGAGTAGAGTCATCACTTACCCTGATTAGGGTTTAGAATTTCCGAACACATGAAAACTCTAAGTGATAATTTGTATGAGGATTGCGAGTTGTACAATAAGAAACATAATGGAAACCCTAATGTACAAGAGTTAGATGAGTTGACCGGCTTGACTCGTTGACTTTAGTTGACTTTGACTTCGCCAAAAATTGACGGTTGTCACACAAATCCACTAACACCAGAACCAGATGAAATCTTAATTAATAGCCTAAAACCCTCAAGTTTGACCCAAGGTCAAACTTAGTCAAAAGTCAACGGTCAACGAAAGTCAAAGTTAACAAGTCAACTTCAAGATGAGTATGCCTAGCATACTCAGCTCGTACACATGGCATACTCACCATCCAGAATCGAGACCCCATACGAGTATGCGCAACATACTCAAAGGTACACCCAACGTACTCGGTTAGATGCCACTTTTCCATTAAGTGCTTAATCTTTTAATCCCTTTCATCCAACACTTAGGTGTAGTCCCACAACATCATTCTAAGTCATAAATTATCCACTTTTATGACTTTCCATGTCTAGAAAAGGTCCAAAAGCCAAAACCTTAACTTATTAATCCATTAAGACATCATGACACTTTCATGGAAGGAATAAAAGGATCAAGATCACATTTTTATGGATCCTAATAGCTCCATAATGGATAAAGTTTCCAACTTTATCCATTAGAATGGCCCAAACCACCAAGATCTAGCCTTTAAATATCAAAGGGACAAAAAGTGCATCTTTTTCAACTTAATCCATTAAGTCCAAGTCTCCAACCTTCAAATCTGAATCACAATGATGTTTAGATGGATAAATTTTCCAAATTTATCCATAAAAAGGTCACAAAAATTCAAGATCTAAAATTTACGCACTAAAATGACCAAAATCTCATAACATACAAAACTAGCTAGATCTAACAAATGCATTATTAAGATTCAAAGTTTATACCTATAGAAGAGAGATCAAGGTGAAAAAGGTTCGGATCTACAAGCTCCAATGCAACCAACACATATCCAAGGAGTTCCTTCTTCTCCAAGGAGCACCATGCACACTCCAAAGCAATAAAAAATACATTCTTTTAGCTCACAAGGCTCAAACTAGGGTTAGGGTTTCATGAAAGAGTGTTAGAGAGGTGGAGGCTGAGAATAGAATGGGTTTGGGGAAGTTAAGGTGCTTAAATAGGGCTCAAACCACGAAAATAGTGTTTAAGCACCGATCACGTACGTCTAGCTTACTATAGGTACGCCCAACGTACTTAGGGATGCCCTAGTACGCCCAGCTTACGCGGTGTAACCCAAAATAGTCCAAATTTCAAACGGTCATAACTTCTTCGTTTCAACTCCGACTTCGACTATCTTTATATCGACGAAAAGGTATTGAGGAGCTCTACAACCTTATCTAATTACTTTTGACTTAAAACACATCGAATTAAAATCCATAATTCATAAAAGAAGTATGAATAACTACTTTTGCCATTTTCCTCTTTGACATAAAAGCACAAACCGAACTCTTGGATCACACAATATACATTACCCACATCGGAATGGGTCTAAACCTCTCTTCCAAAAGCCCGAAGCCTGTTGATACTTGCTCTTAGGGTCACAACCCCGAATTATGAAACGACTCGAAACAGAGTGTTACAAAAACCCTCATCCATATGAGAAACGTGGTGGCTCTACGGTTTTAGAAAATCAAAAGGGTGGAAACACTAGGAGATATAAAAACGATGAAGAAGGTGGTGGTGGCGGTCGGAAATCCTCGTCGTTGAAAGACAATGGGCAACGCCAATGAAGGAGGCTTGGGTAGGTGATGATGTCGGTGAGGTTTCTTCCGTGGAAAATCCCATTTTTCAGCTTTCCATGGTAGATCTCATTTTTCCGAAGGCCGCCCTACGCTTTTCTTCCATGACGGGTGGTGGTGTCCGACATGTGTGACAAGTGGTTGTGTCCGACAAGTGGTGGTGTCCGACAACAACGGTGGTAGTCCTGTGATTGCAGTGGTCAGAGAGAGTGAGAGAGAGAGAGAGAGAGAGAGTTGGGATAAATTTCTCTAAGAGTAAGCCGTAAGGGTGCTGGTGGAGGAGGGGTGGGTTGGGTATGATTATTTTTGGATTTTTAATTAAAATTAATAGAAATTAATTAAAAGAATTTAAAAATGAAATATCTAAGGGCAAATTCATCATTTTAAGTTAGGAATGGACCAAACCACAAAAAATGCTAACCATGGGGACTAAAACCACATAAGGTATTCAAAATTGAACCAATGATGCACTACCAATTTTTTTGGACCAAAACCACATAATTTTGACAACCATAAAGTCCATTTTTGCAATTTTTTCTAAATCTCTTGCAGATGATCAACAATATAACTTGTTATTTAATTATTTAAATATTTTTTATTTCCCTTAAATAATTATATTTTTGAATAATATTTTTATCCCTATAATTTTTTACATAGAAATGATCAAAATAGGTTGTATATTGTTAGTTTCTTAAAACATATCACCTCTAAGTTTGTTTTAACTCCAATCTATACATCAAATTAAAATTTGAACAACACATTTGGGTTTGCTCAAGATAACGAGCTGTAGGAATGTGTGTGCATTTTGATTAGTCTCTAAACATTTTAAAAGTATTGATTTTAAGCTTAATTGTCGTTTGTCAAAAATATATAACATCTATACCATGATATTTTAGATATTACATACTTATATATTATAGATTTGTAAATAAGAAATTTATAACTATGCAAACTCAAATTACATAAAACTTTATAAAAATTAAATATTATGTCAGATAACATGAGTAACATCCCGAGATTTTGGAGGTGTTTCCGAACCCTCCTCTATCATTACCTTGTCATTTATAGTCCTTGGGGTTGGAAGTGTAGAGTCAAGATAAGTTTAAGGGCTAAAGTTGCAACATTTGGGCCAAGAAGAAGTACGTTGCGCATACATAAGTGTACGCTAAGTGTATTAAGGTCCGCCTTAGTATGCTGGGCGTACGAATGTCAGGATGAAACCCTAATATTTAGGGTTTGGAAGCTATATAAACATCCTTATGGCTCATTTTCTCTCATCATTCTCAGTATCCATCTTTCAGAAACATACCAAACCCTAGCCTGGTGTGTGAGTGTGAGTTAGTGTGTGTTTTGAAGCTCTTAAAGGATAAGTCATTGCACCAAGTAGTTGGAGAAGGAAGGCCAGCTTGTAGATTTGAAGTTCTCTTGTGCTTTTGGAATTCCAGAAGGTAAAAAGCTTCTAGCTTGACATCTATTTTGAGTAGATCTTGTGTTATTTAGGTTCTTGGCACATTTCTTGTCCCAAAAACCCCCAATATGGTGCATGATGCTTCTTGGCCATAATAAGTTGTCCTTCCAGATGCTAAAAAGGGTCCGAAGTGATAAAAATGAGCTGCCATTAGCTGAATGTGTCCCATTCATGGAATAAGAAGGTCTTAATGCATTAAGACCAAGTATTAAGAGTTTTATGGACATCCAAAGTGATAAAGTTCATAAATTTATGGGTCCTAGGCACGTTAGGCCTCTGGATCTGAAGTTTGGGATTAAGTGCTTAAGCTAATAAGCACTTAATAAGATTTTGGAAAGACACTGCGTACGCCCGGCATAAATCTAGTACACTCAACATACTGGGTCAACCACCCCGATGGTGGTTAACATCTGAGCAAGTACGCCCCACGTACTAGAGGAGTACACCCCGCGTACGTCCTCTGTTGGGCCTTGACATTTGGGCTTCGAGTTTTGGACAGTTTATGGGCTATTTGGGTTTGGGCCTTTACTGGACTTCATGAATATAATGTTTGGGCCAAGTTTTGATAATGGATCTTGGGATTAGGCCCAATTAGGGAGTTGGGCCCAATTTGGTCAATTGGGCCAATAATGGGCTTTATAAATGGACTTTCAAGTTACGAACTTGGTATTGGGTTTTGGCCCAATAAAGAGGATGGACTTAATAAGTGATGTGGACACTTAGTCAATAAGGTTATTTTGGGTATTAACTTAGTATTTATTATGTGATAGTTCGGGATTCCCGGTGAGACAGCAATCAGCGATTTGCAGTATTTCGGCACTACTTGCGAGGTGAGTTATCCTCACTATACTAAGGGGTCTAAGGCACCAAGGCCGGCCCATTGGATATGATATCCTAGCAGTTGGTAGTATGTTGAGTATGAGCTAGTATTGCATGTTAGTTGCTATGACAATTAGGTAGAACTGTAGGACTACCTGTAGTATTATGTGATTATCTATATGTGTATTAGTTGTGTTATATGTCGACATGTTATGTAGGATGGGTTGAGGTGAAACTGCTCCGTGCGGTAACCAACAAAACCAGGAGCATTCCAGATACGAGCTAAGGGAGACTCGTACTGTGGGCTTGGGAGAATTCCAGATACGAGTTGAGGGAGACTCGTACTGTGTGCTTGATGGCAACCCAGATGTTAGTTGTGGGTCTGGAAGGCAATCCAGACGAACATTATGGGCCCAGGGGTAATCCAGTCTATAAATATATGGACCCAGTACATGTTGTTATTTGTATATGTGTTATGTGCAGTGTATCAGTATTTTGGGGGAACTCACTAAGCTTTCGAGATTACAGTTTCAGTTTATTGTTTCAGGTACATCAGGGGATCGCGGCAAGACAAAAGCGTGATCGTACAACTCCTCATGTTTTGTTTATGTTTCTGGGAAAACTCTGATATTATACATTTTGAAAAAAGTTTGTAATGATTTAATGATTTTGAAATGTTTTTAAAAGTTCAAATTTGGCATATTTTTATGGGTGTTACATGTTGGTATCAGAGCCTTGGTTTGAGTGAATTGGAGGAACATTTGTGTGAATCCAGTCTCAAACCATGGAAGGATTTTCAAAATAATTTTAAAATGGTTTTCAAAATGATAAAAGGATGATGCAAGATGTACGATCAGTCGGAGCCAGTAAGCAGACCCCAAAATACCATACGGTTATATGATGTGATGATATGTTAGAACAGCATGCTAGTACTAGGCTTGGGATCTTCAGGAATTGCATGATAGAATTGCCTGATTACATGATACCTGCTAGCCTAGGGTCTTCCTTATATGAGATTGACATCATTATTGTAGTTACTTGTGTATGTATCACGGTTGTACATAATTAAGATCTTATAGCCTGAGAATGTTTGATTTGGCCTTATGTTATATTCTTGTTGATTAGGGACTTAGGGTAGGATCAGATATTCGAAAGTCTATAGGTTCCAGCGTTATGTATGGCTAGCATACACTAGTGCTGCAGGGTTAGTGGAATTTTCAGGGATGGGTGGGTTGTGTGAGGCCGGTAGGTCAGTTGTGAGACAGTTAGCCTTCCTCTAGGAGTGAGGTCGAGCGACCACCAAGTGTATGTATATTGTCAGGGCGTTGTGATGATACTTGAGACAAATATGGGTAGGTATGGAAGGTAGTATGGGCCCGTACTACTGAAAGCACATGACCCATATGCGCAGCAAGGAAGTCACATCCCCTAGGGTTTAGTTGGAAGCTGGTCCCCCGTTATTATGTGGATTATCTGATATATTTTGGTATGTTTTCAGTATGGTGATGACGAGATGATTTGTGACTGGATCAGGGTCAAGATCAGGATCAGGAGACGGAGGCCAGGAGGGGCCAGCAGCACCTGAGGCTGTGGTGCAGATGGGGACAGACGAGCTAGACGCCAAGATTCGAGAAATCCTGCATGATGAGGTTGCAACTTTGTTCCGTGCACAGCTACCAGAGATGTTTGGGTCTATTAAGACCGCCATAGCTGAGTACTTCGACGAGCGATACGCAGCCCTTACAGATACGGTTGTCGCTGCCGCTATAGAGGCTGTAACAGCGGCAGTAGGAGGAGTGGGAGTCAGTCCGGGCTTCCAGTATAGGGACTTCGATAACACGAAGCCCCCTAATTTTGATGGGACTCGGGACCCCATCAAGGCCATAAGGTGGGTTTTTGATATGGAGGGGTGTTTCTTTACTTTCTCAAGTCCTACTAACTAGAAGGTCAGGTGTGCCCTGAACCTGCTGAGGTACGAGGCCAAGGACTGGTGGAGATTGACGATTGGGTCGTACACTGATGATCAGAGAGCTAATGTTACTTGGGAGAAGTTCAGGGATATGTTCCGCACCCGTTATATCCCACGGGTTGAGAGGGAACGATTGGCTCGGGAGTTTTTGCGTTTGAGACAGGATGGGGAGTCGGTGACGGAGATCACCCACATGTTTACAAAGAGGGAGATGTTCTGCCCAGAGTTTGCTTCTGAGCAGCCTCAGATGACATGTTATCTGAGCATGCTCAAGACTGACATCCGTCTGTTTGTGTCTACCCAGCGATGTGATAATCTTCTGGAGTTGCAGGAGGCCGCTAGGCGACGTGAATTGGAGACTGAGCTGCAGTTGAGGGAGTAGCGGCAGGCCCCGACATAGTCGCAGTCGGTGCCGAAGTGGTCTAAGACTGCTGATTCTAGGACCGAGGGTCAACAGAGCCACACTTGTGGAAAGTGCAGCAAGGGTCATTATGGGGTTTGTCGAACTGATAGTGGGTGCCACAAGTGTGGCAAGGAGGGGCATTATGCGAAGGATTGTCGCCAGGCTGCCCCGGTTCCGAGTATGAGGTTATGTTATCACTCTGATCAGGTTGGCCACTTGAAGGCCAACTGTCCGTTGCTTGCCGCTAAGCCAACTCAAGCTCCCGCGCCGACTACATTGAGGATTGCAGATGGGAGGCCAGTTAAGGTAGAGCCTCCGAAGGCTCAGTGGCGTGGCTTTCAGCTTACAGTCGAGGAGGCCAAGGCAGCACCAGACGTGGTTGATGGTATGTTTCTATCCTCTATTTCTTTTAGTGTATCTATTTATTGCTTATCTATTGTACCTATGATTAGGTACATTTTTAGTAAACTCCTTGCCTGCATTGGTTTTATTTGACTCGGGGGTGAGTCGGTCGTTCGTATCTCAAACATTTAGTATGGAGTTCAGTGTGCCAGTAGGCGAGATAGAGTGTCTGTTGCGAGTCTCTATCGCCAACGAACACGAGGTTTTCTGCTTCTTCGGTCTACCGAGGATGTGAGTTGGAGATCTTTGGGGTATCCTTCACGATAGACTTGATTCTGATTCCCATGGGGGAGGTGTGCATGATTGTGGGGATGGACTGGCTTAGTCAATTCGGTGCCATGATTGATTGCAAGGGTCAGCGGGTCGTAGTTCGAACCCCAAGTGGAGGAGAACTGATTGTATATGGCGAGTGCACCAGAGTGGGATCGGGGTTTTGTTCAGCTATCAAGGCTTGACAATATATTCAACATGGGTGTGCGGGTTATCTAGCGTATGTGGTGGATACGCGGGTCAGGGATCAGACTCCAGTTTCAAAGGTCCCAGTGGTTAGAGAGTTTGCTGATTTGTTCCCGGAGGAGTTACCGGGGATACCTCCGGAGAGGCAGGTCGAGTTCCAGATCGGTCTGGTGTCGGGTGCGACCTCTATCGCTAAGACGCCGTATCGATTGGCGCCACCCGAGATGCAGGAGCTGTCATCACAGTTGCAGGAACTGTTGGGCAAGCAGTTCATTCGACCGAGCAGCTCTCCATGGGGAGCACAGATCCTCTTCGTCAGGAAGAAGGACGGTTCGCACTGGATGTGCATAGATTATAACGAGTTGAACAAGTTGACGATGAAGAACCGTTATCCACTCCTGAGGATAAATGATTTCTTTGATCAGTTACAGGGTGCATCTTGGTTTTCCAAGATAGACTTGAGGTCGGGATATCATTAGGTCCGGTTCAGAGAGGAGGACGTGGAGAAGACCTCATTCCAGACTCGTTATGGACATTATGAGTTCGTGGTGATGCTGTTTGGGTTCACTAACGCGCCAGCAATATTTATGGACCTGATGAATCGTGTCTGCAGACCGATGCTTGATTGCTCGGTCATCGTGTATATAGACGATATCTTGGTGTATTCCAAGACCCGAGAGCAGCACGGGGAGCACCTCAGGGAGTTGTTGGGAGTTCTGAGCCGGGAACGGCTGTATGACAAGTTCTCAAAGTGTGAGTTTTGGTTATGAAAGGTCCAGTTCCTCGGACATCTCGTTAACCAGGATGGGATTTTGGTCGACCCAACCAAAATCGAGGCAGTCATGCAGTGGGAGGTGCCGAAATCTCCTTCAGAAATCAGGAGTTTTCTGGGGTTAGCAGGGTACTACCAGAGATCCATACATGATTTCTCCAAGATTGCAGTACCCCTCACTCGTCTGATGAGGAAGGGGGTGTATTTCTGGTGGGGCCTTGAGCAGCAGAGGGCATTTGAGACCCTCCGACAGCGTTTATGCGAGGCTCCGGTTTTGACTCTCCCAGAGGGATTTGAGGATTTTGTGGTGTTCTGTGATGCGTTCATCACAGGGTTGGGGGCGGTCCTCATGTAGAGAGGACGGTTCATAGCCTACGCATCGCGGAAGCTGAAGCCGCATCAGACGAGATACCCTACACATTATCTGGAGTTGGGAGCGGTGGTTTTCGGTCTCAAGATTTGGAGACATTACCACTATGGGGTCCGCTGTACCATATACACGGATCACAAGTGCCTGAGACACATCATGGATCAGCCGAACCTGAACATGAGACAACACAGGTGGCTGTATGTATTCAAGGACTACGATTGCGAGATCCTTTACCACCCCGGTAAAGCGAATGTGGTGGCGGATGCTCTGAGCTGTAAGTCAGTTGGGTCTTCCACCCCAGCGGTTTGTATGAGGATAGGGGTGGATTCTCCGCTTGTGATTTTGATCAGGGATGCTCATGTTGAGGGCATGCAACCCGAGAACGGGAAGCTGGAGAGGATTGGGGATGAGAACACCCGGTTTGTGTAGGATTGTGACAACCGTCAAACTTTGGTCAAGTCAAAGTCAACAAGTTAAAGTCAAAGTCAAAGTCAACAGGTGAAACCAGTCAAACTTAACTGGTACTTCTATGCTAAAAATTATTCTATGAAAATGTGCATTTGTATGTCAAGAATCCAAGTGTCTCGGAGATTTTAAGTGTTTAGCAATGTAAATCCCTAAGAAGGGAGTTAAATGCATCAAAACACGACTATGGACCCTTTTTGGGGACTTAAAATAATCATAAACAAAGCATAAAGGGGTTCATGGACCTTGCATTGCGAGACTATACACTGATATTGACTAAAATCAAATCTCTCCCAAATCTCTCTCAAAATCTCCCTCAACTTTTTATAGTCATCCGGGTCATCCCGACCCTTAACTTGGCCAAAAACCGCTTGAAACGGGAAGATTACGTGAAAAACAACCCTATAGGATCGACACCCTAATGGAACCGAAACCCTAAGAAGCGAAACACCTCTTTTGGGACCGAAGCTTCTATGACCAAACCCTCTCAGGACTGAAGGTCCCCTTTCAGGACCGAACTTAGCCCCTTCTGAATCGAACATAGCATCCGAGACCGAACCTGATTTGGACCGAAGTCAGCAGGCCCCAAGCTCAAGTACACCCGAAATGAACCGAGCCCTCGGTCCATTTCGGTTCCCTTTCACCTTTGGACCCGAGACCACGCTTCGGACTTGAGCCTTACCTTCGGTTCCTTCTTCTCCCTACTCTCGGTCCTCATCTCCAAAGAATCGAACCTCGCAGGTTCGCCCCTATTTCCCGGTTTTCGACTACTTTCGCCTCTTAAGCCCGTTTTTGACGTTTTTGATGGGGATTTTTCAACAAATTCATATTTTTATCATTTTAAACTCCCTAAACTCATATTTTATTCATACCTCAATGATTTATTAATTATAAATCATTTTTTACATTAAAGAAAATGGCCTAGGATATTTTATGTTACAAGTGGGCCAAGTGTGTCCACTTGCACTTATTTGTCACTTTCTCATTGGTCCAACCTTATCCACTTCACACACATCAAGGTAAGCATCCCTTCACCCTAGCCACTTGCTCCAACAATCCTTCATATAAAGAAATGTCTGGGGATTTCTTTGATCATTTTCTTCTCCATCAAATATTTAAACACTTCTTAACCATCAAGAGAGCCTATTTTTCTCTCAACTTCTAGTCACACTTTTTAAGTGTTCTTGAGTTATTTATTCACTTATTGGTAAGTATTTCCTTCTAACTCAAGTTCTATTACATGTTTTCATAACACTCTTGAATCGTCTACACACATATTAACACGAAATCGTTCATAGGATCATCCAAAACCTTCGTGTGTTCATCAACTGTTCTTGACTTGAAACTCATCATCTTCAACCTTCCATCCTTTAAGAAATCACATAGGTGAGTTCATACCACTACATTTTCCAGTTTTCTTTAGTTTTCAGGGGTGGGGGAATACAAGTTAAAACACCAAAAACTTAACTAAACTCAAACATCATCTTTCAACAGAAAAGTTGAGTTCTATTCACGGACTGTTTTGACCAACTTAAACTTAATATCTTTCAAAACAGTTTCATATGCAAACATTCAGGTTTATACCTTTAAAATGACTACTTTCACATCTCCATACCTTTTTTCTACAATTTATGGCGATTTTTACAAAACAGCCTATCATTTCAGAAACCACTTCGGACCAGTCTGTGAAGTTGAACCTTTTTACACAAGTTAAAGGTCACTAAAAATCACGATAAAAATTATGAATGAAATAGACACATTTTATAGACCCTCAGATTTTACGGATATAAATTTCGATCTCTGATGATTTTTCTATAAAATTTTCCAATAGCAAGAACAGAAAAGTTAAAAACTATAAATAGTTAACAATTCTATTTACACCTTGTAACTTGCTGAGCAAGGTGTGTAGTAATTATTTGAATACATATAGCTGATAGTACATGTTATATATGTTTGTTTAAAGGTATGAATCATATACAAAGAAGTACTCCCACTACAAATAATTATAATAAATTATAATAAGTAAAGTTAAGTCTTTTAAACACCACAAACAAACATGTTAAACTATAATAGGTATAGTTAGGTTTCATATACAATACAAACATTATGATAAACTATAATAGGTATAGTTTATGTTTCTTTTACTTTTCAAATTCATTACAAAAAGTTTCATATAAACGGGACACAAATACAAAGTACCGAGTTTATACAAAAATGGTACATTACAAAGTACCAAGTTTTTCATATAAACGGGGTACGAATACAAAGTACAGGGTTTATACAAAAATGGTACATTACAAAGTATCAGGTTTTTTTCATATAAACGGGATACGAATACAAAGTATCGGGTTTATACAAAAAGGGTACATTACAAAGTACCGGGTTTTTTTTTCATATAAACGAGGTACGGATACAAAGTACCAGGTTTATACAAAAAAGGGTACATTACAAAGTACCGGGTTTTTCATATAAACTGGGTACGAATACAAAGTACCGGGTTTATGCAAAAGGGGTACATTACAAAGTACCAGATCTACACAAATGGCTTTTATAGTATTAAAATTACGTATACTATTTTAAGTATGGGAATTTACTTACAAAAATGGAGTCTTAATACATTAAAGGCTACAAGCTATCCTTTTGAAAATACATAATCTACCAGGTTAAGCGTCGTCACTGGAAAAGTGAGGACATCTTCAAACTAGTTTTCTTAATAGCAAAACTACACACTTGTAAACTAAGTATGGTATTTACACTTACATATTTCGGCCTTGGATTAATAAAGGCTATAACACACTTTACAGAAAATATACGATTTTCTGGAAACATTAGAGACTTAAGAACCACACAGAAAGGGGTTTTATGCACATACAAAACTACATATACTATTTTAAGTATGGGAATTTACTTACGAAAACAATGTCTTAGTAAATACGTAGTAGATCCATTCGATCTAAAATTTTACTAACATGTACATACCAAGAAATCGCACCAGGAACATATTTTGCTTACTAATCTTTCGAATTTTGAAACGTTCTTTAATAACACGAGAAACACAGATATATTTTGGTCTTAAGAGTCAAAGGAAAAATTCCACTTTTCCAAAGAACAAAAGGATGTATCTCTTTTACAACAAAAATTCTTATGAACTCACCAGCTTTAATGTTGATACTCTTTCAAACTACTTGTATTCTCAGAAAATTATTAAGTCAAGTATGCATACAGGTTTCGAGAAGACGAAGCATCATAGTGCCAAGTCTTAGTTTTGTTGTTTACTTTTGGAGTCAAACTTATGTAAATCAATTAAATGTAAACTATATGTTATCAATGAAATAGTTGTTGTTGCTTTAATTACTATTGTACAATTGTTATGATACTTTGCATGACGTCCTCCGCCCCCGAACGTTTCTGCCATTCCGATTTGGGGGTGTGACAAGGATAGCCGAGGATTATTGACCCGATACGGCCGGGTATGGGTTTCGATGTCTGGTGGGTTCAGACAGACAATGATGGAGGAGGCTCATAAGTCTCATTTCTCTATTCACCCGGGGGCCACCAAGATGTACCGGGACTTGAGTTTGAGTTACTGGTGGTCGTGCATGAAGTGAGAAATCGCTTGGTACGTCGAGAGGTGCTTGACGTGTAGGATGGTCAAGGCTGAACATCAGAGGCCGCATCACAAGCTGCAGCCTCTGGAGATTCCCATGTGGAAGTGGGAACAGATCATGATGGATTTCATTACCAAGCTACCGAGGACGGCGAAGGGGTTTGATGCGATATGGGTCATCATGGATCGATTAACCAAGAGTGCCCATTTCTTGGCTATACGGGAGAGTTCATCGGCCGAGAGGTTGACCGACGTGTATGTCTGCGAGATCGTCGCTCGACATGGGGTTTCGGTATCCATTGTTTCTGACTGAGATGTTAGATTTACCTCCTGTTTCTGGCAGAAGTTCCACGAGGAACTGGGCACGTGTAACGCCCGTAGATCCGGGTTAGTCAATTTAGAGACAATGAGCATCAAAAATGAGTTTTTGATGGAATATTATTTAGAAGGAATAATCTTAATCAAGTGGTAGTATATGTTACAAGGGTTCCGTACATATAAAGAATGTCGAAATCCGAATTATAACGAAGAAGTTATGGTCCGTCGAAGTTTTACGGCAAAACCGACATGACACCGGGAGATGTAAATAGTGAAATTACAATAGAGGACTTTTTAGCATTAGTAATCTAAACAAAATTTGTAGTATACGTTAAACCGAGAACATACAAAAAAAGAAAGCCAAAATCTGACTTCGTATGAGGAAGTTATGAATTTTCTAAGATTTGGCATAGCAGTGCACGACCCGAAATTCAAATTTTAGATCGATCGATTTTTGGCCAATGCAACCTAAATGAGAATTGAAGATCTCATTAATAGTAGCACAACGGTAAAAAGACAGACGAAAACGGACGTCAGATGAAGAAGTTATGAATTTTTAACGGACTTTTCCTGTCCCGGTCTGTTAAAAATATAACTTCAAAAATAAATTCAAAATTAGCCGACGGAGTCTAAATGAAAGTTGTAGAGTACGTCTCCACCTACGCGTGGATATAAAGAGCTTCAAAAACGGAGTTCGTATGAACAAGTTACAAATTATAATAGCATATTTACGTATTAAAATAAAGTATAAATCATATATACGTACACATGTATATACATATGTATATATCATTATAAAGGTATCGACGATGCGGTCATTATAAGACTAGTGTTGAATACTTTCGACATTAGTTTAGTACAAATATCGTTAAATCTATTTAAAATAATATTATAAAGGGGTGTTTAGTTGTTTATATAACTATAAGGTCATTAAGTAACTATGAGGGTAGTTTTGAAATTTTAATTACTATAAATAAGAGCCTTGGGATCATATATTTCTTGCACCATTCTCTTGATTCAAGAGTCTTTCTCTTCTTATCCCCCGAGCATTTCGGTCCCTCGTGATTCGACTTCTCTTTCTATAGTTTTAGTATAGTAAGGTGAGCGCTGAAGCGTTGCACAGATCTTTCTTAGAAAGATTCAGCGACGAAGTTCTGCCCCTGCAGAACCCGGCTCCTAGCTAAAACCCTCTTGTAAATAAATTATGTTTACCCTATTTTAATATAGCTTATATTTAAAATTAGTATTGTTATTATGAACTTATAATAGATATTTGGGCTATTATTATGACTTATATAAGTGTCGTTATAATATCTTTTTAACTACTTGCGGTACGGGGAATCTGGTTTAAAGGGCCGCATATGATTGTTGGATTTCAGAAGTGATATATGCCAAAATGGTCTTGCCCTCCGGTGTTTTATGTATGACCCCTGTCTGTACATAGTGGTTGGAAAATATTGTTTAAACGCTTACATAATAATAATAATAATAATAATAATAATAATAATAATAATAATAATAATAATAATAGGACTAATAATTAGTCACGGTAAATATTAGAATAAAATCTAGTGGTAATAATACTAGGTTTCGTCGAAGAAATTATTTTAAAGTAAACGAAGCGTTATCCGAGTACCGAATCACCACCTTATCAAATGAGTGCATAGTTACTTTCATCTTACACATAGATATGAAATATTTTATATAAATTACGTGCTATGTGTGCATACAACCTGTATACTTGCTATCTATGTTGGATGAACGATTTTATACATGTTTTAAATAATTTAAATTGTATATGTATTTTATATCTACGAACATGTTGGGTAAAACATGGGTAGATGAATGATGAGAGATGAAAGATGATATGAGTGAACATTGGCAGCTATAGACTTAGTGCCTAATAAATAACATCAACAACTATGGACTTAGTGCCTATTGGATAAACGTTGGTAGCTATGGACTTAGTACCTGTTAGATAAACGCTGGTAGCTATGGACTTAGTACCTGTTAGATAAACGTTGGTAGCTATGGATTTAGTACCGATTAGATAAACACTAGTAGCTATGGATTTAGTACCCGATGAATGAACTTTAGCAGCTATGGAATTAGTGCTTTACGAACGAGCATTGGAAGCTATGGACTTAGTGCCTGTCATATGAACCCTGGAAGCGATGGAATTCAGAATGAATGAATGCAAGATAGATGATTCATAGGGTAGACCCTTAAGAATAACGAATATAATAGGGATGGATAATTAGGTTAATTGTTTGACGATTAAACATAATAATTATATTATTGTGGGTTGAAAACCCTATGTACTCACCAGGTTTCCCAACCTGACCACTCAAGCTTATTTGTATCGCAGGTGTCGATATGAAGTTACATTACACTGAGAGATTAAAGAGATGTAGATCACTAGTGTAAATGAATATAAGTTCTGTTTACGCTTATTTTTCTGTATTGACAATGACATCCCAAATGTTTTAAAATGAATAAAAAATACATTTCTTCGGAAATGCTTTGATAATGTAATTATCATGTTTTACTGGGAACAAATTCCACAACAATTTCTATCAAAAGAAGTACTTTGATTTTTGTAAAGCATAAACAAAATCGGTCTTTTATGGCCTTGAAAATGGGGATGTCACAGCACGCTGCTACACTTTAGCACAACATTTCATCTGCAGACCGACGGTCAGAGCGAGCGGACCATTCAGACCCTCGAGGATATGTTGAGAGCATGTGTCATTGACTTCGGTGGGAGCTGGGATTCCCGCCTACCCCTGGAAGAGTTCGCCTACAACAACAATTATCATTCCAGCATTGGCACCCCGCCTTTCGAGCTGTTGTATGGGTGGAGATGTCGCACCCCGGTTTGTTGGGGTGAGGTCAGACACAGGGTGATGGGACAGACGGAGGTGGTCGGTGGTCTTATAGACTATCGAGAAGATTCACCGGATTACACTGCGACTGTAGACTTCTCAGAGTCGGCAAAAGAGTTACGCCGACAAACGCCAATCTGAGTTAGAGTTCTAGGTTGGTGACATGGTACTCATGAAGGTCTCGCCCTGGAAGGATGTGATCCACTTCAGGAAGAGGGTGAAATTAGGCCCTCGATACATCGGGTCGTTCAGGATTATTGCCAGGGTTGGCAAGGTGGCATACATGTTAGAGCTACCGGAGGAGCTCAGTCGGATCTACAATACTTTCCACGTTTCACAATTGCGAAAGTGCGTTATGGATCAAGAGGCAGTAGTATTGTTGGATGACATTTAGGTCGATGAGCGCCTGAAGTATGTGGAGAGGCCCGTGGCCGTATTGGAGAGGAAGATGAAGGTTCTACGGAACAAGGAGATACCTCTACTAAAGGTACAGTGGGAGCATCCGAGGGGATCCGAGTGGACATGGGAGCCCGATTCCGAGATGCGGGAACATTACCCAGATGTATTTACTTCAGCAGACTTCAAGGACAAAGTATAGGTCAAGTGCGGGAGAATTGTAACATCCCGAGATTTTGGAGGTGTTTTCGAACCCTCCTCTATCATTACCTTGTCATTTATAGTCCTTGGGGTTGGAAGTGTAGAGTCAAGATAAGTTTAAGGGCCAAAGTTGCAACATTTGGGCCAAGAAGGAGTACGTTCCGCGTACATAAGTGTACGCTAAGCGTATTAAGGTCCGCCTTAGTATGCTGGGCGTACGAATTTCAGGATGAAACCCTAATATTTAGGGTTTAGAGGCTATATAAACATCCTTATGGCTCATTTTCTCTCATCATTCTCAGCATCCATCTTTCAGAAACATCCCAAACCCTAACCTTCTGTGTGAGTGTGAGTTAGTGTGTGTTTTGAAGCTGTTGAAGGTGAAGTCATTGCATCAAGTAGTTGGAGAAGGAAGGCCAACTTGTAGATCTGAAGTTCTCTTGTGCTTTAGGAACTCCAGAAGGTAAAAAGCTTCTAGCTTGGCAACTATTTTGAGTAGATCTTGTGTTATTTAGGTTCTTGGCACTTTTCTTGTCCCAAAAACCCCAATATGGTGCATGATGCTTCTTAGCCATAATAAGCTGTCCTTCTATACCCTAAAAAGGGTCCTAAGTGATAAAAATGAGGTCCCATTAACTGAATGTGTCCCATGCATGGAATAAGAAGGTCCTAATGGATTAAGACCAAGTATTAAGATTTTTCTGGACGTCCAAAGTGATAAAGTTCACGACTTTATGGGTCCAAGGCACGTTAGGCCTCTGGATCTGAAGTTTGGGCTTAAGTGCTTAAGCCAATAAGTAATTAAGAAGATTTTGGCAAAACACTACGTACGCCCAGCGTAAATATAGTACGCTTAGTGTACTAGGTCAACCACCCCGATGGTGGTCAACATCTGAGCGAGTACGCCCCGCGTACCAGAGTACACCCCGCGTACGCCCTCTGTTGGGCCTTGACATTTGGGCTTCGAGTTTTGGACTGTTTATGGGCTATTCGGGTTTGGGCCTTTGCTGGACTTCATGAATATAGTGTTTGGGCCAAGTTTTATGAATGGATCTTGGTATTAGGCCCAATTAGGGAGTTGGGCCCAATTTGGTAAATTAGGCTAATAATGGGCTTTATAAATGGACTTTCAAGTTAAGGACTTGGTATTGGGTTTTGGCCCAATAAAGAGGATGGACTTAATAAGTGGTTTGGACACGTAGTCAAGAAGGTTATTTTAGGTATTAACTTAGTATTTATTATGTGATAGTTCGGGATTCCCAGTGAGACAACAGTCAGAGATTTGCAGTATTTCGACACTACTTGCGAGGTTAGTTATCCTCACTATACTAAGGGGTCTAAGGCACCAAGGCTGGCCCCTTGGATATGATATCCTAGCAGTTGGTAGTATGTTGAGTATGAGCTAGTGTTGCATGTTAGTTGTTATACCAATTAGGTAAAACTGTAGGACTACCTATAGTATTATGTGATTATCTGTATGTATATTAGTTGTGCTATATGTAGACATATTATGTGGGATGGTTTGAGGTGAAACTCCTCCGTGCAGTAACCAACAAACCCAAGAGAATTCCAGATACGAGCTAAGGGAGACTCGTACTGTGGGCTCGGGAGCATTCCAGATACGAGCTGAGGGGGACTCGTACTGTGGGCTCGATGGCAATCCAGATGTGAGTTGTGGGCCCGAAACGCAATCCAGACTCACACTATGGGCCCAGGGGTAATCCAGTCTGTAAAGTTGTGGACCCAGTACATGTTGTTATTTGTATCTGTGTTATGTGCGGTGTATCAGTATTTTGGGGGAACTCACTAAGCTTTCGGGCTTACAGTTTCAGTGTATTGTTCCAGGTACATCAGGGAATCGCGACAAGACAAAAGCATGATCGTACAGCTCCTCATGTTTTGTTTGTGTTTCTGGGAAAACTCTGATATTATACATTTTGAAAACAAGTTTGTAATGATTTAATGATTTTGAAATGTTTTTAAAAGTTCAAATTTGGCATGATTTTTTATGGGTGTTACAACATGAATACATCCTAATATAATTATATCATACTTTATCCATATATTGGGTTGACAAAATTGCAAGAATGGTCCCTGTTGTATGTCAAAACTAGCAAGTTTGGTCCAAACAAGTTTGGACTCGCAAGGGTGGTCCAAAAGTTTCATTTTTTGCGAGTTTGGCCCAAAATTTTGGAAACTTTTTATAATGACGAATTTGCCCCTCATTTTCTCTTTTTTCTTATTCATTTTCAGATTAAAAAAACAAGAAAATAAAAATAAAAATAAAACTCACCCTTATTATCACACCCACCCACTATCTCTTTAACATACATAGTACATCTCTGTCTCTTTCTCTTTCTCTCTCTCTTTCTCTCTCTCTCTCTCTCTCTCTCTCTCTCTCCATGTGTCACCGGAAACAACCGCCACCCGCCATAAACCTTTGTCGGCTACCAGAAACCACCACCAACAACATGAAACCACCGCCACCATCTCGAAAGCATCGCTACAACCACCATTTTTCCTTTAATTTGTTTTTCTTTCTGTCCACCATCTGTCTCCTTCTACAACGTAAGGGATTTTTTTGTTTTCATTGCAAAAAAATTCAGGTTCGATATTTCCAAGATATGTTTTCATATCTGTGGTGTTTGCCAGAAAAACACTGAGATACAAGATCATTGACGCTAGTTTCGGGTACTAGATCGGTGACGGTAGGATCGTCGGGGAATGAGAAGCGATGACGTACAAATCTAGACGTCGACTTCGTCTATCTACTTCTCTGAGAACACAGAGGTGGCGACGACATAGAGGAAAGTCGACGATGGCGCTAACAGAGACTGATTGGATAGCGGAGTTGGACACCTACGACGTTGCAGATCCGGCGTTGGATGTTCAGATCTTTGTCGTTGTTAGTGGTTTGGATTTAGAAAGACTCGCTAGAGTTCACATTGTTGGTGGTGGCCACCTCCAGTCTTCGCACACCTTTAGATCCGTCGGAACCCTCTCCTCCGAAAGATACAATCTTCGGAAGATATAGTCGCCGGAAGCCTCCATTTGTATTTTCTTTTTCAGAATATGAATGGATTTTTTTGGAGAGAGAGAGAGAGAGAGTATTTTATTTTTTCTTTTCTTTTTAAAATTTTTGTAATAAAAAAACTGAAAACAATAAATATCAATGGCAAAACTGTAATGTAACATACACGTTAATAACCATGTATAATTATCGTGTTTTGTTAGTTTAAAAATGAATATTATTAAATATTATATGGTTTTGAGCATTGAGTTCTAACTTGATAGTTTTATGAGATTGAAGTAAAACTATGTTTAAAATCATTCGGAAAGTGACGGGAAGTCTTATGAGATTCCAATCAAAAGTCAACTATTGAAATTAACGAAAATATAAAGTTATAAATGATTAAAAATGATGTTATTGAAAGTTATAGATTATCTTGTTAGAAACATTTAGGCAAAACCTCATTGAAATCTGAGTTATAACGAAGAAGTTATGACCAATCGAAGATCCGCGACAAAACCGGCAAAACACTATTTAATGTAAAAAGTGAGTTTTTGATAAACTACTTTTTAGATTTAGTGATCTAAATGAAAGTCATAGTATTCATTAAACCGAGAATTTCCATAAAAAGAACGTCCAAATCTGACTTCGTGTGAGGAAGTTATTATTTTTCTAAGTTTCGGTATAGTAGTATACAACAAAAAACTCAAAATAAATACCGAGTGAGTTTTAGCCGACACAACCTAAACGAGAATCGAAGGTCTCGTCAGTAGTAGTACAACGGTAAAATGAAAGACGAAAACAGACGTCGGATGAAGAAGTTATGAATTTTTAACGGACTTTCCCTGTCTCGGCCCGTTAAAAATAAAGTAAAAATTAGCCGACGGAGTCTAAACAAAAGTTGTAGAGCATAATTTCACTTACGCGTGGATATAAAGAAAATCAAAAACAGAGCTCGTATGTGAAAGATATGGATTTTTGAATTTCAGAGCACAAACTTCGAGACCTGACTGCATTCACGACATGAACATAGAATTCACGACGTGCACTAGTTGAACGACACCTTTCGAGCCTAGAAGACACACGACAAGCCTAGGATATGACCAGGATCAAAGTCACAACGTGAACCTCGAAATTCAGCCTATAAATAAGATGCGAAGGTCTCCGGGTTTAGGTTACAAATTTCACTCTTTCACACCTTTTACACTCTCTCAATTTACCCTAGTTCCCCCCCCCCCTAAGCCTAGGAAACATCCCCGATACCCGAAGCAAGTCCCGACGCCCCGAAGACCCGAGAAAATAATATTTTCAAGTTGAAACTTTGCCCACGCAAGGTCCGGTTTTCAACTAAAATTCTCGGCTTCGTCAAAGAAAGTCATATATAGAAACGAAGTGCTGCCCTAATCAACATTTTAACCTCCGATTATTTCACGGTGAGTTCAATATAGGGACAATTGTATGTTAGGTGTTATATATTCAATGTACTTTCCTGTGTTATATCGGGTTTATGCCTTTGGCTATGTAGAGCATGACTCGTATAACTTCTGGTATTGGCTTTGTGCCTTTGGACATGTAGAGCATGACTCGTATAACTTCTGGTATTGGCATATGGCTATGTAGGGTTGAAAGCCTGTATATTCTAGCAAAAATGATAGTCCAAAATTGTATATTTTGTGCCATTTGGGCTGAAGCTTTATTGATGTATATCAAGTATTGAAATTATTATGTCTCACTGATTGTAAATTATTGAATCAGATTGTTGGTTGATATGGAAAGTTTGTCGTATGATACACATATGCCTTTGTTGTTCTTTGTCCCTCTTTGCTTCTGTCATATTGAAATTCATATGGAATAGCGTTATATTGTAACTGTTATTGAACTCACTAAGCGTCACCCGCTTATCCCTCTCAATGTTTAAACTATTGCAGGTGATAAGCATCCAGTATAGTCATGTACTCGTAGAAGATGTAGAATAGATAATAGTATAGCTTTTGTATTTAGTGTTTAATTTCCTGGGAAGTTATGTAATATATATATATATATATATATATATATATATATATATATATAATCCTGTAAAAATCTTAATAGTCAGTTTGTATCCAGTCTTTTGTAATTAAACTATCAATGTAAAATATTGTTTTATGAATATGCATGTAGCATGTTTTTGAGTATTATGATGTAGTTTTATCTAAAGGGGTTCTTTCAATCATGGTATCAGAGCAGTAGTTTAAGTGAACTAAATACCACAGATTGGTATTTAGACTTAAACCGTCGGAAGTTCAATATATGAACAGATTCATTGTGAGTATATGGATACAAACCACAGGACCCTTAAGTAAAGTATTAGGTAATAAAAAATCATAATATTCTAAAATACTATGTTACTCAAAGTTTTCAGAACAATGGCTGAACAGGTGGGTAGCCATACACCAGAAGTAGGTGGAGATCCTAAACCTGATGAAGTAAATACTCCAGTATCCCCTCGTGAGGAGCGAATCTTAGGTAAAATTATTGGTATTATTCGGAAGACTCTCGAAAAACACAAAAATAATGGTGATAAAGGCAAAGAGAAAGCCATCGGAGAATCTTCAACATGGGAGGCGAAACGTCCCTCATTCAAAACTTTCAAGAGTAGTGGTGCTACAGAGTTTTTAGGAGTCCTTAAACCCATTATTGTTCTTACATGGATCCAGAACACAAAAAAAGTATTGCGTATCTCTCATGTGGTTAATGAAGACAAGGCTAATTACACTTCTACAATGCTCATCGGAGAAGCCTTAGTATGGTGGGAAGCAACATTCGAAGCTCTCAATGAATATGACCAAGAGAATTTATCTTGGGAAATGTTCAAAACTAATTTGCTAGGAAAGTATTATCCTCGAGACATGAGGAGAAGATTGGAGAAATTCCTCGAACTTAAATAGGGAGCAATGACTGTGATTGATTATGAAACTCAATTCAATCAAAAAGCACGGTTTGCTGTATATTCCAACTGAAGACGATAAAATTCAGTTATTCCTGGATGGACTACCGTATGAAATTCACGATTTCGTTGCTAATCGGGATGTTCTGTCATTTGAAAAGACTATTAAGTATGCTCGATAGTGCAATCATGACTTAGAAATACGTGGTGCCACTCTTCTGTTCCAAAGCATCCACGTATTGATTGAACTGCTCCTGTTTCCTCTATTCCACTAGCTCAATCTATTCAAACTGATCCTGGTAAACAAGTGCAACCTCATAATACCCCTCGTGGTTGCGGTAGGTCACAATCTTTTTCTCTTCAGTCCCCCTCGTGTCGAATTTGTGGAAAGAATCATCCAAGCGAATGCAGATTAGAAAAAGGATCAATGATCTATCATGGATGTGAAGAAATAGGCCACATAAAGCCCGTTTGCCCGATGAAGAATGTTACTTGCTTTGCCTGTGGTTTTGCTAGCCACAGGAAGCGTTTCTGCCCTACTCTTACTAGCTAAATGGCGGGAAGTCAAGATTTTGTTCAACAACCGGCAAAAAGTCAAGCTCCTGTTCAACAACCAAAGAATACTCTGACTAAAAAGGAGGAGGTGCCAAAAGCTAAAGGCCATGCATTTCAGATTACCACGAAGGAAGCACGTAAAGACCCGAATGTTGTGACCGGTACATTTCTCGTCAACTCTAGACCTGCTCATATCTTATTTGATTATGGTGCCTCATATTCTTTTGTGTCTCATGAATTTGCACATTCCTTTCAAATTTCTTGCTATGCACTCGCGCAACCATTTCATGTAGATACTGCGGGAAGTATATCATTACTTGCCGATAAAGTCTAAAAGGATTGTGTGATAGAAATTGAAGGCTATAACTTTCTTGCTAACCTGATTCCTATCTCCTTGCCCAACTTTGATATTATTCTTGGCATGGATTTGTTGTCAAAGAACCATGCAGAACTCCTGTGCTATGAAAAGATAGTATGTATTCCCATTGAAGGGGAGAATCCTATTTATGTCTACGGTGAACAAAGAATCTTAAAAATAATCTCTTTCCTCAAAGCGCGTTAATTTATATCAAAAGAGTTTTCTACTTATCTGGCCTACACAGTTGATATCTCAAAAGAGGGGAAGAAAACTGTAAATGATGTTCCCGTTGTTAATCAATATCCTAATGTTTTCACCGATGAATTGTCTGGACTTCCTCCGGATAGGCAAGTAGAATTCCAAATTGATCTTGTACCTGGTGCTGCTCCAATTGCAAAGACTCCTTATCGTCTTGCGCCAGCTGAGATGAAGGAAATGATGATCCAACTTGTGACATCCCTAAAATCTCGGCAAGAAAAGACCGATTTCATTTATGTTTTTTAAAATAATTTCAGAGTAAATCCTTTTGATTTAAAAGTGTTGCGGAATTTGTTCCCAAAACAAAACATGATAAAATGATATTTATCAAAGCATTTCATCAAGAGATGCATTTTCATTATATAATCAAAACTCGGGATGTCATGTTCCGATACAGACCATAAAGCATAAACGATAACATTACAAGTCATTCAACAAATATATACATATACAGACATGTAAACAAAACAACTCGATGGTTCATCCATCTTACGCCCTTGCGCCACTTCCTGTAATACAAATAAAACTGAGTGGGTCAGGCTTAGGAGCCTGGTGAGCATATAGGGTTTTCAACCCACAATAAATTAATTATATTTAATTTCACCAACCAATCACTATCTCGATTACCCATTCCCGTTATCCTCACTTTACGTCCCTAAAACAACATCTATCTCAAGGGACCTAATCTAGTATTTTCATCGGGACGGACATTACTGCTAAGGGGTTTCCTCAACAATAGATATCCTAAAGGCAACCATGAGGGGGATAGAGTACACCGGTGAACACATCGTTCACAACACCTACAGGTTATGAACCTGCTAGCGTTCCACAGGACTGTCTAGAAAGAGTCTGTGGTCGTTATCCATACTCCGCTGAATAACTAGATCAACAACAACAACAACATCGAGGCCTCTCATCTGTTTATTACACACCAACTATCTACCCATGTTCTACCCAACATATTAGTAGATAAAAATATATATTCTCATAAATAGTTTAAAACATGTATATCATTTTCATTCAATACATATTCCACATAACAGATGAGGCACACCCACATAACACGTATTTCATAGAAAACAAATCAGATCTATGAGATAGAACAGAATGAATATACATTCACACATATAACAATAGAATTATACACATAACACGTATTTCATATAAAATACTTCATAATTATGCGTTAGAAGAAAGTAACTACACACTCACACGTATAAACCATAATATACTTAATACACTCAAACCATACTTGTATTATTATCGTGTTTATGAAAGGTAGTATACACTCACTTGATCAGAAGATGATCGGACAACACTACGACTTGCAGAAGTAGTAATCCACAACAGATCTGGAAGATCTCTACAAAAATCGAACTTCTCGCGGGCAGAGCTTCGGCTCGGGAATCTTACTTCTCGGGATCTTCGGGATCTTGGGACTTGCTTCGGGGCTCGAGAATATTACCGGGGCTTCGGGGTACTTCTGGCACGCAAATCGATGCAAAACGGGAGAGAGAAGAGAGAAAAAGAGCAATTGAGTCGGCTGCCCTCGCATCCTATTTATAAAAGGCTGGAGCCTCGGAGTACGCAGGGCGTACTGGTCCGAAATCGTCATTGCATTCGTCATCCGAAGAGCTCGAGTGTGAAGGTCGTCATGCTTCGCTGTACGCAGGGCGTACAGCAATACGCTGGGCGTACTTCGGATATGCCCGGTGACTCCCCCTTCGGATAATACCGGGTTTTATAATTAAATTTAAATACAAATTAATTAATAAACTTCGGAAATTCATATCTTCTTCATACGAACTCCATTTTCGACGTTCTTTATATCCACGCGTAGGTGAGACTACGCTCTACAACTTTCGTTTAGACTCCGTCAGCTAATTTTGACTTTATTTTTATTATTTATTTTTAATAGGCCGGGACAGAAAAACTTCGTTATAAATTCATAACTTCTTCGTTTGACGTCCGTTCTCGCCTAACTTTTCAACGCTTCGATACCAACAACGAGACCTTCGATCCTCGTTTAGATTGCTTCGGCTAAAAACCGCTCGATCTCAAATCGAGTATTTCGGGCTGCATACCGCTAAGTCGAAACTTAGAAAAATCATAACTTCCTCATACGAAGTCAGATTTGGGCGTTCTTTATATATTCGAAAACCTCGTTTCAACTACTACAACATTATCCAAAGATATCAAGTTTATTTTACACGTAAATTTTGACGCTCATTTTATTCTTAATTAACAAATCACATAATTAAGAAATTATGCACAAAAACGGGTTACAAAGGTTAACCTAGACTATTACATTGCTAAAAATGGCAAGCCCGGAAACACAGGCGTTACAATTCTCTCCACCTTAGAATGATTCCATCCCCGGAATCACACATCAACAAACAAATGCGGATAGCGACTCAACATGTCACTCTCCGTCTCCCAGGTGAGATTCGGCCCATTCGTGTGTTTCCATCGGACAAGCACTAACCCAACAATCTTGCGTCGCAACTTCTTAGTCTTTCGGTCAACAATTGCCTCTGGTTCTTCAATCAACCTTTTGTTCTCATCAATTCTCAATTCAGAAATTGGAATTATGTCGGGAACTTCTCCCGTGAACTTCCTCAAATAACACACATGAAAAGTGTTATGAGTTCAATTCAGTTCTTCTGGTAGTTCGAGCTTGTAAGCTTGGTTCCCAATCCTCTGAAGAACTTTAAACGATCCAATAAACCTTGGACTCAACTTTCCCCTTTTACCAAATCTTATAAGTCCCTTCCACGGCGAGACTTTAAGCAAAACCGAATCCCCAACCTCAAAAGTCATTGGTCTTCGCTTCTTGTCAGCATAGCTCTTTTGACGATCCTGAGCTGCTAACATTCTTTCCCTAATTATTTTCAACTTTTCAGCAGTTTCATGAACCATCTCCGGTCCCATAAACTGCTTTTCCCCAGCCTCAAGCCAACAAGACGGCGTACGACACTTCTGTCCATACAAAGCTTGGTAAGGTGCCATCTTAATGCTCGAGTGGAAACTATTATTGTAGGAAAATTCTACCAAAGGTAAATGTTCATCCCAATTACATAGGAATTCCAAGGTACATGCTCTCAGCATATCTTCAAGTGTTTGTATCGTTCTTTTTCTCTGACCATCAGTCTGCGGATGGTAAGCTGTACTTAAACACAACTTGGTACCCAATTCCTCTTGTAGACTTTTCCAAAACCTTGAGGTGAAACGGCTATCACGATCCAACACAATCATTAACGGAACACCGTGAAGCCTCACAATCTCCTTCACGTAAGAATTTGCAAGCTTTTCCATAGACCATTTCTCCTTGGCTGCTATGAAATGCGCACTCTTAGTGAATCGATCAACGACCATCGAAATCATGTCGTGACCATTCTTTGTTCTGGGCAGTTTAGTGACAAAATCCATAGCAATGTCTTCCCACTTACCCATAGGCGCATGCAATGGTTCTAAACTCCCGTATGGTTTCTGATGTTGTGTCTTTACTCTCGCACAAGTCACACACTCAGCCACATACTTTGCAACATCAAGCTTCATCGTCGGCCACCAGTAGTAGGGTTTCAGGTCCCTATACATTTTAGTGCTACCAGGATGAATTGAGTACATGGTCTTGTGAGCTTCTTCCAACAGAAGATCTCTTATCCCTCCGGACTTAGGTACCCAAATCCGACCTTGGAACACCTTCAGTCCATGACCGTTTGTATCAAACACCAACGTTTTTCCCAAACGTTCCTCCTTTCGGTCATTCTTCTCAGAAGCTTCCTCTTGAGCTTTCTTTATACTTTCCACAATTGTTGAGACAACTTCTATTCTCAACGCTCTTGGCCTTTTCCTTTCAAGATTGACTTTCCGACTGAGAGCATCAACAACAACATTAGCTTTACCGGGATGGTAAAGTATCTCACAGTCGTAGTCCTTGAGTAACTCTAGCCAGCGTCGTTGCCTCATATTCAATTCTTTCTGATTAAAGAGATATTGGAGACTCTTATGATCAGTGAAAAGTTTGCACTTCGTGCCATAGAGGTAATGCCTCCATATTTTCAGAGCGAAAACTACCGCTGCCAACTCCAAATCATGAGTCGGGTAATTCTTTTCATGCTCCTTCAGCTGTCGAGACGCATATGCTATCACCTTTTCTCTTTGGGTCAAAACACAACCCAATCCAACCCCAGACGCATCGCTATAAACAGCGAAGTCTTCAACTCCATCGGGTAGAGAAAGTATCGGTGCCTCGCATAGCTTCTTCTTTAGCTTCTCGAATGCTTCTTTATGCTTATCACTCCAAGCATAAGTAGCTCCTTTGTGGGTCAAAGCTGCCAATGGACTAGCGATCGAAGAAAAGCCTTGGATAAACCTTCGGTAATATCTGGCTAACCCCAAAAAGCTTCGGATCTCCGTGGGACTTTTCGGTTGTTCCCACTTCATTACAGCTTCAATCTTTGCTGGATCAACCATTATCCCTTCTTGGTTGACCACGTGACCCAAGAATTGGACTTCACGAATCCAAAAATAACATTTGGAGAATTTAGCATACAGCTTCTCCTTCTTCAAGACTTCCAAAACTTCTCGCAAGTGTCTGCCATGCTCCTCTTGGCTTTTCGAATAAATCAGAATGTCATATATGAACACTATCACAGATTTATCTAGGAACGGATTACAAACTCTGTTCATTAAATCCATGAATGCTGCTGGAGCATTGGTTAGTCCAAACGACATAACCAAAAACTCGTAGTGTCCATATCGGGTTCTGAATGCAGTCTTCTCTATATCTTGCTCTCTTACTTTTAGCTGATGATATCCTGACCTTAGATCGATCTTTGAGAAATAGCTTGAACCTTGCAATTGATCAAACAGGTCATCAATTCTTGGCAACGGATATCTATTCTTTATTGTTGCCTTGTTCAGCTCTCTGTAATCGATGCACATTCTCATACTTCCATCTTTCTTCTTTACGAATAACACCGGAGCTCCCCAGGGCGATGAACTAGGTCTAATGAAACCTTTGTCCAATAACTCCTGAAGTTGCATCATCAGCTCCTTCATCTCCGTCGGTGCTAATCGATAAGGTGCTTTTGCAATTGGCGTTGTTCCTGGTAACAAGTCAATTCTGAACTCCACTTGTCTATCAGGTGGTAATCCAGGAAGATCTTCGGGAAATACTTTCGGATAATCACACACCACTGGAATACTCTGCATCACCTTCTTTTCCTTCTTAGCATCAATCACGAATGCTAAATATGATGTACATCCCTTGGTCAAACACTTTCTGGCTTTCATTAGGGAAATGATTCCGGAATTCACTCTGCGTTTGTCCCCATACACCATAAACGAATCTTTCCCAGGTGGGTTTACTTTAACTATCTTCTTCTTGCATAAAATTTCGGCATCATTGGCGCTAAGCCAATCCATTCCCAGAACGATGTCAAAACCATTAAGTTCGATAGGCAATAATTCCTCGTGGAACTTATTCCCATTCAGATCAATTAAGATGTTTTTCATACGATGGCTAACAGGTACAAACTTGCCACTAGCAACTTCGACTAATAAGGCATTATCTAGTCTAACAATAGGTAAAGCTAGTTTTCTACCAAATTCATGCGATATAAAGGAGTAGTTGGCTCCAGAATCAAATAAAATTTGGGCAGGCAATGTGTTTACGAGAAAGGTACCTGAAGCGACATCAGCTTCATCTTTAGCAGCTTCCAGTGTCATCTGGAATGCTCTCGCCTTTGGCTTTGGCGGAATGTTGGGTCTAGCTGCCTCTTTCTTCTTCGGGCAGTCCTTCGACATGTGTCCCTCCTCACCACAACCATAGCAAACCTTCTTAGAGAGGGTGCATTCATTTGCATAGTGCCCTGGCTTTCCACATTTGTAGCACGTGGCCACTACCTCACATTTCCCATGATGCTTCTTTTTACATTTGTCGCACCATTTCGCTTCACCTCCTCCTCCTCTCGAGCCAGACTTCGAGAACTTGTTTTTCTTATTAGACCCTGTAGTTCCATCGAACTTCCTCTTTTCACCAACTTCTATCCTTTCCAGACCCTTTTCCTTCTGCTGGGCCTCCACATTCTTAGCTGCACGAATAGCCGTTTTCAGAGTAGTTGCCATCTTGACTGTCGGACCAAAGTCGGCAGACAGTCCATTAGCAAACCTCTCAATCTTGGAGAGTTCCGTTGGCACTAGGTACGGAAATAACTTCATTTTCTCAGTGAATGCAGTAGCATAGTCGTCTATGCTCATTTTCCCATTCTTCAAGTTTTGGAACTCATTGTTCAGATCAATCAGATCTATCTCTGAATAATACTGCACCCTTAGTTGTTCCAAGAACTCCTCCCATGACATTTTCAGGGCTTCTCCTCGTGGCATAGTATCTGCCAACAACTTCCACCAACTCAATACTCCAGTCTTCAGTTGTCTAACTGCAAAGACGGTCTTCTGTTTGTTGCTACAATCGCAACTTTCAAATACCATCTCCATTTCGGAGATCCAATCCATTATCTCAATAGGCTTTGGGCTCCCAGAAAGACTTGGCGGCTTGGCGCCCAAGAAGTTCTTGTACATTCGCCCATCCTTGTTGTTTCTCCTTTCCAGATCGTTCCTTCATTCTCCTTGAGTCCCAACTTGACTCATAATGCGACTATTGTTCCCTTCCTTCGATTGCTCGGGAATCAATTCGGGTTCCTCAATAGGTATGATAGGATCGTCCCTATTATCATGCAACATCTGTCGCATTTCATCCCTTTGTTCGGCTAACATAGCCCGAATCATGGCTTGCACCCCCGCCATTGTTATTGGTTCTGGTGCTCCTGCTACAACAGGTATTTGCTCAATCACAGGCGGTTGATTCATGTTTTCATCCGCGTTTCCAACGCCACTCCTTGTTCTCACCATTTTTGATCTACACACCGAATAAGGTGAAATTTAGATCTTCATTCACGATAGATATTCAAATCATCCTTATTACTCCGAAACGTTTACATGCTAGTTCTAATACGGTAGACATACGCTTAGAATCCTACACACATAAGGTTTCCAGATCCGGTCGGCAACAGACCGTAGATCCGAACAATTAATATCATATATGGCAACATATAACATTTAGCACATAAAAGCATTTTAGGCAACTTTCCAAAAATAAACTAGTGCTCGTGTCTAAAATCCGACAGACACACATCTCAAAATTCCACTTAGCATTCTAAGTTTAAGTCTAGAAATCCTACAAATTCCTAGTTCGCTTAAACTAATGCTCTGATACCAACTGTGACATCCCCAAAATCTCGGCCAGAAAAGACTGATTTAATTTATGCTTTTGAAAATAATTTCAGAGTAAATCCTTTTGATTTAAAAGTGTTGCGGAATTTGTTCCCAAAACAAAACATGATAAAATGATATTTATCAAATCATTTCATCAAGAGATGCATTTTCATTATATAATCAAAACTCGGGATGTCATGTTCCGATACAGACCATAAAGCATAAACGATAACATTACAAGTCATTCAACAAATATATACATATACAGACTTGTAAACAAAACAACTCGATGATTCTTCCATCTTACGCCCTTGCGCCACTTCCTGTAATACAAATAAAACTGAGTGGGTCAGGCTTAGGAGCCTGGTGAGCATATAGGGTTTTCAACCCACAATAAATTAATTATATTTAATTTCACCAACCAATCACTATCCCGATTACCCATTCCCGTTATCCTCACTTTACGTCCCTAAAACAACATCTATCTCAAGGGACCTAATCTAGTATTTTCATCGGGACGGACATTACTGCTAAGGGGTTTCCTCAACAATAGATATCCTAAAGGCAACCATGAGGGGGATAGAGTACACCGGTGAACACATCGTTCACAACACCTACAGGTTATGAACCTGCTAGCGTTCCACAGGACTGTCTAGAAAGAGTCTGTGGTCGTTATCCATACTCCGCTGAATAACTAGATCAACAACAACAACAACATCGAGGCCTCTCATCTGTTTATTACACACCAACTATCTACCCATGTTCTACCCAACATATTAGTAGATAAAAATATATATTCTCATAAATAGTTTAAAACATGTATATCATTTTCATTCAATACATATTCCACATAACAGATGAGGCACACCCACATAACACGTATTTCATAGAAAACAAATCAGATCTATGAGATAGAACAGAATGAATATACATTCACACATATAACAATAGAATTATACACATAACACGTATTTCATATAAAATACTTCATAATTATGCGTTAGAAGAAAGTAACTACACACTCACACGTATAAACCATAATATACTTAATACACTCAAACCATACTTGTATTATTATCGTGTTTATGAAAGGTAGTATACACTCACTTGATCAGAAGATGATCGGACAACACTACGACTTGCAGAAGTAGTAATCCACAACAGATCTGGAAGATCTCTACAAAAATCAAACTTCTCGCGGGCAGAGCTTCGGCTCGGGAATCTTACTTCTCGGGATCTTCGGGATCTCGGGACTTGCTTCGGGGCTCGAGAATATTACCGGGGCTTCGGGGTACTTCTGGCACGCAAATCGATGCAAAGCGGGAGAGAGAAGAGAGAAAAAGAGCAATTGAGTCGGCTGCCCTCGCATCCTATTTATAGGAGGCTGGAGCCTCGGAGTACGCGGGGCGTACTGGTTCGAAATCGTCATTGCGTTCGTCATCCGAAGAACTCGAGTGCGAAGGTCGTCATGCTTCGTTGTACGCAGGGCGTACAGCAATACGCTGGGCGTACTTCGGATATGCCCGGTGACTCCCCCTTCGGATAATACCGGGTTTTATAATTAAATTTAAATACAAATTAATTAATAAACTTCGGAAATTCATATCTTCTTCATACGAACTCCGTTTTCGACGTTCTTTATATCCACGCGTAGGTGAGACTACGCTCTACAACTTTCGTTTAGACTCCGTTGGCTAATTTTGACTTTATTTTTATTATTTATTTTTAATAGGCCGGGACAGAAAAACTTCGTTATAAATTCATAACTTCTTCGTTTGACGTCCGTTCTCGCCTAACTTTTCAACGCTTCGATACCAACAACGAGACCTTCGATCCTCGTTTAGATTGCTTCGGCTAAAAACCGCTCGATCTCAAATCGAGTATTTCGGGCTGCATACCGCTAAGTCGAAACTTAGAAAAATCATAACTTCCTCATACGAAGTCAGATTTGGGCGTTCTTTATATATTCGGAAACATCGTTTCAACTACTACAACATTATCCAAATATATCAAGTTTATTTTACACGTAAATTTTGACGCTCATTTTATTCTTAATTAATCAAATCACATAATTAAGAAATTAAGCACAAAACACATAATACTCAAATAATATACTTCTATTATTTCAAAACGGGTTACAAAGGTTAACCTAGACTATTACATTGCTAAAAATAGCAAGCTCGGAAACACAGGCGTTACACAACTACAAAAATTACTTGGCAAAGGCTTTATTCGACCGAGTACCTCTCCTTGGGGTGCTCCAGTATTGTTTGTCAAGAAGAAGGACGGTTCGATGCGAATGTGTATTGACTACCATGAGCTAAATAAAGTAACTATCAAGATGTAACGACCCAATTTCCACGTCCAAAAATTTGTTTGTAAAACGTTACTTGGAAATCATTAATAATTAAAACATTGTATAATTAAACCATTGCACATCGAAAACCAAATTGAAATCCTCAACATTTAAACAACCAAAATATCAGAGTGTCGATCCCAGAATAAACTCATAACTGCGGAAACAAAAGTGTGTGTGACATGCTGCTACCGGGCCTGCTCCTTCCCCTTGACTGAAGAGGTACCTGAAACAACAACTGAAAAACGTAAGCACAAAGCTTAGTGAGTTCCCCCACTATACTACATACCATATAATCTCATAACATACACATGTTGTCAGGCATATCTGGGTGCCCGACCTACCCCTTCGGCCCTCTCGACCGGATATTGCCTAGCATATTTGGGTGCTGGCCTCCCCTTCGGTCCTCTCGACCGGATACTGCCTAGCATATCTGGGTGCTGGCCTCCCCTTCAGTCCTCTCGACCGGATACTGGGGAACTATTTCTCCCCTCTACTACTACTACTACATAACATGTATCACAATATCAAAATCTATCTAACATGGATGGGTATAACTACCCCTTCGGCCCTACCGACCGGATATCTAGGGGACTATCTCCCCCTACTGTCACTAGCACATAGCATCATATCATACTAGCACATAAACACAACACATGTAGTAGTAATCCCTAGATGAATATCACAGAGACAATCATCTACATACAACTCCTATTGGTGGGCCGACATTGTGGCCGTAGACCCACCGCTACTGGAAGGTAACTCACCTCGAAGTAGCTGCTGATCTGATCGAGAACTGACTGTCTACTGCTGCTGCTGCTGCTTTGAAAATCCTCCGGCTGAAATTCCCACAACATACTCAATCAAACACTGCTAACTGTCCTTTGGGTAAAATCACCATTTTACCCCTGATCATGCCCTAAGTCGAAGTCAAAGTCAACTTTCAGTTGACCCGACTCGCCGAGTTGGCTCTCCAACTCGCCGAGTCCCTACCCAAACGATTGTCTTGAATCCCGTTTCTACTCGTCGAGTTAGGCGATGACTCGACGAGTTCTCCTTCTAAACTGATATTCAAGTCCTTCATCCTACTCGCCGAGTTGTATGAACAACTCGTCGAGTTCATCTTCATCCGATGAACACTTATGTTGCGACTCGCTGAGTTGTATGAACAGCTCGCCGAGTCCGTTCTTGATCTAAGGAGATTGCCTTGAACTCGCCGAGTCAGGGCATGGACTCGCCGAGTTCCTCCATGGATGAGTTTGGCTTCCAACTCACTCAGTCACAACCCGTGACTCACTACACCCACTCGACACAACGAAAAGGGGACAACTCGGAGACTCGCGAGCAGACTCGCTGAGTCTGATGAACGACTCGCCGAGTCGTCGCCATGCAATCACTATATACGCGATTTTGCTCGATTCCACTCCATGCCATTTATAGATCTGGGTTCCTAGAGCATGAATGACACGTAAAGTTTCCAACTTTACGTGTAGATACTCACCAATGAGGGATTTAGGGCTCAAAATGCCTCAAAAGGGTAGATCTAGGGTGAACAAGCAACATGGGTCCATAAAGGTAACAGATCTGAGCTCCTGGAGCTCAATCTTGCCTAGATCTAAAGGCCAATCAACTTATTACGACTTATATTGCACATACAAGCTTGGGGATTGGCTCAAGAATGACTTAAATGAAGTAATAAGCATATAAACGGGGGCAAAACGGGTTATACCTCAAAGGAACTGCTGAGAGAGCACAAAGATGCTTGGATTCCTTCCCTTCCTCTTGATCTACTCCCCTTTTGCCTCAAAACCTTCAAGAACACACAACAATTGCTTCAAACTCTCAATGAACAAGCTTAGAACGAGGGTTGGGAGCTCTGAGGGTGAATGGGGGCTGGCCTGGGGCGGATATGATGTTTAAATAGGGTGCAAACCCCTGAAACTTAGGGTTTCATCCAAAAACGGTGACTCGCCGAGTCGCCAACTTAAACGTGTCCCGGGTCCCGTATCTACTCGACGAGTCGGACCTATGACTCGCCGAGTCCAAGGCTAAAAAAAGAGAATACTCAAATAAGATTTACGTACCAGGAACTAGGTGCTACAAATCTCCCCCACTCATTTTAGACTTCGTCCTCGAAGTCTGCTGCTCGATTCTGAAACAGCTCGGGGTAATGCTCCATCATCTCATCCGCCGGCTCCCAAGTCCATTCCGAACCCTTGCGGTGCTGCCATTGCACCTTCACTAGCTCCACCTTCTTGTTCCTCAAATCCTTCGACTTCCTGTCGACGATCGCGACTGGGCGCTCTATGTAATTCAGGCTGTCATCAACCTGTATATCCTCTAATGGCACAACCGCTGGATCGTCCACTAGGTACTTCCGCAGCTGAGAAACATGGAAAGTGCTGTGGATCTGGCTGAGCTCGGCTGGCAGATCCAGCCTATACGCCACCTTGCCCACCCGGGCTACAACCCTGAACGGTCCGATGAATCTCGGGCCCAACTTGCCTCGCTTCCTAAATCGAATGACGCCTTTCCAAGGCGACACCTTCAGGAGAACCATATCCCCGACGCTTGTCGGCGTAACTCTTCTGTCAACTCTGAGCGGTCTGAAGCCTGCTCCGAAACTGCTGGATCCTCTCGGTCGTCTTGAGCACCACTTCGGTGCTCCCCATGACTCTCTGGCCAACTTCCCCCCTGCATATCGGGGTCCTGCACCTCCGTCCGTACAACATCTCGAAAGGAGGGCGGTCGATACTCGCGTGGTAGCTGTTGTTGTGGGAGAACTCGGCCAAGGGAAGATTCCCAGCTACCACCGAAGTCTAACACACACGCCCGCAACATATCCTCCAAGGTCTGGATGGTCCGCTCGCTCTGACCATCCGTCTGCGGGTGAAAGGCGGTGCTAAAATGCAAACGAGTGCCCAACTCGTCATGAAACCTCTTCCAAAATCTGGAAGTAAAACGCACATCCCTGTCCGAGATAACCGATACTGGCACCCCGTGCCGCGCCACGACCTCCCTGATATAGATGTCGGCCAATTTCTCGGCTGATATGCTCTCCTGAATTGGGATAAAGTAAGCACTCTTGGTCAATCGATCCACGATGACCCAAATCGAATCCACTCCACGCGCGGTCCTGGGAAGCTTCGTGATAAAATCCATCGTGATATCTTCCCATTTTCGTAGTGGAATATCCAACGGCTGCATCTTTCCATGCGGTCTCTAATGTTCGGACTTGACCTTCCTGCAGGTCAAGCACCGCTCAACGTACCATGCCACATCCCTCTTCATGCAGGGCCACCAAAAATCTAGACGAAGATCCCTATACATCTTTGTCGCCCCGGGATGAATAGAGAAGCGAGACTTGTGCGCCTCCTCCATCAAGATCTGGCGCACGCCTCCGTGATCCATCAGTGTCTCAAATGCAGCCTGCTGCTCGGGTCCCCACCGAAAGACCACGGCTTTCTTCGTCAGCCGCGTCAGGGGTACGACTATCTTGGAGAAATCCTGAATAAATCTCCGATAGTAGCCTGCTAATCCCAGGAAACTCCGAATCTCAGATGGAGACTTCGGAACCTCCTATCTCATCACGGCCTCGACCTTGGCCGGATCGACCAGAATCCCGTTCTGGTTGACGAGGTGTCCGAGAAATTGCACCTCGCGCAACCAAAACTCACACTTGGAGAACTTGGCATACAAGCTCTCCCTCCTCAGGGTCTCCAACACCTCCCTCAGATGCTCCTTATGCTCCTCCTGAGTCTTGGAATAAACCAAGATGTCATCGATAAAGACTATCACAGACCGATCCAGCATCGGTTTGCATACGCGGTTCATGAGGTCCATGAACGTGGCAGGAGCATTGGTGAGCCCAAACGGAATCACCACAAACTCATAATGGCCATAGCGCGTCCGAAACGCGGTGTTCTGCGTATCCTCCTCCCTGACCCTCATCTGATGGTATCCCGAACGCAAATTGATCTTGGAAAACCAAGACGCTCCCTGAAGCTGGTCAAAGAGATCATCAATCCTCGGGAGTGAGTAACGGTTCTTCACCGTTACCTTATTCAGCTCCTGATAGTCTGTGCACATCCGATGCGACCCGTCCTTCTTCTTCACGAACAAAATCGGGGCTCCCCTGGGTGAACTACTCGGACAAATAAATCCCTTGTCTAGCAGCTCCTGTAGCTGCGTAGACAACTCCTGCATCTCGGGAGGAGCCAACCGATACGGTGCCTTGGCTATCGGAGCCGCACCAGGAACGAGGTCAATCCTGTACTCCACCTGTCGCTCCGGAGGTATCCCAAGAAGCTCCTCTGGGAAAACATCTACAAAATCTCGCACCACCAGAACCTCACTCACTGTCGCCTTACCCGCCTCCCGGGTATCCATCACATACGCGACATATCCTGCGCATCCCTGCTGGAGGTAGCGCCTCGCCCTCGCTGCTGAACATACTGCGGGTCCACACTGCGGCCTCTCACCATGAATCACTAACTCCCCTCCCATCTGGGCTCCTGACCTGCACTAGCTGTTGCGCGCAATCTATCACCGCCCCATTAGGGCTCAACCAATGCATGCCTATAATCACCTTGTTCCCACGCAGCGGAATGGGAACTAGGTCTACCAAGTAGCGCTCCTCAAACAGACGCAATACGCAATCCCGAAACACCATCGATGCTCGCACCGATCGATCATCAGCAATCTCTACCTCCAAAGGGCAATCCAACATCCCCGAAGACTCATGAAACTTCTTGCTGAGCGCAAGGGACACAAATGATCGGGATGCACCCGAGTGGAATAACACCTGAACTGGGATACCGTTCACATGGAACGATCCTAAAACATATATATATATATATATATATATATATATATATATATATATATATATATATCGAGCACATATCAATATCATAACATCATACAAATAAAATAGAGGGAAAGAATCATACCCGTCACCACATCGGGTGCGACGCGTGCCTCCTCGGTAGTCAACTGAAATGCTCGGCTCCTCACCACCGGAGCCTCTGTCTTGCCTTACCGGCCATCCGTGATCCACAGGGTCGCTGGAGCTGGCGCCTTTACCGGCGCTGAAACTGTCAATTGGGGGCAATTGGCCTTCTTGTGGCCCCTCTGGTTGCAGTGGAAACACAGCAACTCCGATGTCTGAATAACTACTGCCGGAGCAGTGCAATCCCTGCTATAGTGCCCAGACTTGCCGCACTTGTAGCAGCCTGATGATCCCAACCGGCACGCTCCCTCGTGCGTCTTGCCGCATTTCCTGCAGCGTCCCCGTCCCTGTTGGCCTTTCGGCCCCACATCTAATCCATTGGGCTTCTTCCCCGAAGCCCCTCCTGACTGACCCTCTTCTACCTTCCGTTTCCGGATGTGCTCCAAATCTATCTCCCTCTCCCTCGCCCTGGCAATCATGGAGTCCAAGGTGGGCCAAGCTGAAAAACTAACGTGCTCCCGGATATCAGCTTGGAGCATGTCGTGATAGCGGGTCCTCCTCATATCCTCGTCACCAGCATACTGGGGCACCAACAAGGCCCTCTCCCGGAACTTGGCGGTGATCTCCGCCACAGTCTCCGTCGTCTGCCTCATGTCTAAAAACTCTCGGGCCAGTTGCTGATGCTCGACGGCCGGCGCAAACTCTGCCCTAAATCTGTTCACAAAATCTGACCAAGTCATGGCCTCGATCGTTGAGGCTCCCAACGAGTCACCCACTGACTCCCACCAGTCTCGGGCTTGGTCTCGCAAGCACCCTGATGCATACCTCACCTTCGACCCCTCGGGGCAGAAGCTAGTCAACTGTGCAGACTCGATGTCTGCAATCCATCGTCTGGCAGCAATGGGGTCTTTCACCCCATGGAAATCCAACGCACCACTGCCCCTGAAGTTCTTAAAGGACAGTGTGCGAGATCCTGACTGGCCAGATGCCATGTCGCTCCTGAACGCCCTGAGGCGATCCTTCATCAACTCGATGATCCCTTCCTTAATCGACCCGAAGATAATGGGAGTCGACTCAAGGATACCCCTGGTGATCTCTGACGCGATGAACTCGCGTAGTCCCTCATCTACCGGCTCAGAACCAGATCCCGAACCTGACCCCTCTCCTAAACCACCATCTACCGGCCTCGAACGAAGTACCACCATTCTGCAATACATCACAACAATCATTAGTGATACTGATACTTCTTGAGGGATCACAACTACTTACAAGTTCCCTGGTCTTATCTTGGCCTTCCTTGGTTTGGGTACGGATCCTCTGCTTTTAGTAGTACGGGCCCATACTACCTTCCACATCTATCCGTACCTTCTTCAAGGACTGCCTCGACTCCACCAGTTCCCTTTCACTATGGCTGATCACTACTGTACTCATCCTAGGCTCGGCCTAGGGAAATCTCCAACTCTACTCGATCCAGTCCTCAGCTGCTGCAGACCTCCTTGTAATGCCAATTATCCATTTCCCGAATACCATCACACGTGACGAGGCTCAGATAATCCTTCGAGTACCCGACTCGTCCCTACAATGGTTGGACTCAAACAAGAGCTGCATAGTAGGATCAAATCCGGTACTCTAAGATTATTCAACCCTGATCACATGTGACGTGACGTATTCACCTAATGGCTAATTCCCATTATTCAGAGTCCCACATAGCACGAAGCAAGCAGCATTCAGACAAGGGTAACAATCTCAATCAACTCTATCTGCTTACAGGAACTGTACTAGCATAAAGTGCTAAGCTCATACTATCAGGCATAACCTAATCAGGCTATCCTACTTGCTGTCTACTCAATAACTAGCATGCAATTCTCATACAACTGAAACACATAAAGCAGACACATAAGGCATCACTCCTAAATCCTTAGTCCTATTCTAGCATGCTGTTCTACAAAAGCTGATAAACATAACATAAACTTGTATGGGTACTTTGGGGAATACTTACTTTAGCTCGGCCGGTCGCGCACATCACACACTTCGTTCTTTCTCGAAACTCTTTTCTCAATTTTTTTTAGAAAACATTTTCTTTTAGAAAATCTTTTAATCCCTCGATTTGAGTTCAGACACCCCGAAGGTGTGTCCGAATCCCTCAAACCAGGGCTCTGATACCAACTTGTAACGACCCAATTTTCATGTCCAAAAATTTTGTTTGTAAAACATTACTTGGAAATCATTAATAATTAAAACATTGTATAATTAAACCATTTCACATCGAAAACCAAATTGAAATCCTCAACATTTAAACAACCAAAATATCAGAGTGTCAATCCCAGAATAAACTCATAACTACGGAAACAAAAGTGTGTGTGACATGCTGCTACCGGGCCTGCTCCTTCCCCTTGACTGAAGAGGTACCTGAAACAACAACTGAAAAACGTAAGCACAAAGCTTAGTGAGTTCCCCCACTGTACCACATACCATATAATCTCATAACATACACATATTGTCAGGCATATATGGGTGCCCGACCTACCCCTTCGGCCCTCTCGACCGGATATTGCCTAGCATATCTGGGTGCTGGCCTCCCCTTCGGTCCTCTCGATCGGATACTGCCTAGCATATCTGGGTGTTGGCCTCCCCTTCGGTCCTCTCGACCGGATACTGGGGAACTATTTCTCCCCTCTACTACTACTACATAACATGTATCACAATATCAGAATCTATCTAACATGGCTGGGTATGACTACCCCTTCGGCCCTACCGACCGGATATCTCGGGGACTATCTCCCCCTACTGTCACTAGCACATAGCATCATATCATACTAGCACATAAACACAACACAGGTAGTAGTAATCCCTAGATGAATATCACAGAGACAATCATCTACATACAACTCCTCTTGGTGGGCCGGCATTGTGGCCGTAGACCCACCGCTACTGGAAGGTAACTCACCTCGGAGTAGCTGCTGATCTGATCGAGAACTGACTGTCTACTGCTGCTGCTGCTGCTTCGGAAATCCTCCGGCTAAAATTCCCACAACATACTCAATCAAACACTGCTAACTGTCCTTTGGGTAAAATCACCATTTTACCCCTGATCATGCCCTAAGTCGAAGTCAGAGTCAACTTTCAGTTGACCCGACTCGCCGAGTTGGCTCTCCAACTCGCCAAGTCCCTACCCAAATGATTATCCTGAATCCCGTTTCTACTTGTCGATTTAGGCGACGACTCAACGAGTTCTCCTTCTAAACTGATATTCAAGTCCTTCATCCTACTCGCCGAGTTGTATGAACAACTCGTCGAGTTCATCTTCATCCGATGAACACTTATGTTGCGACTCGCCGAGTTGTATGAACAGCTCGCCGAGTCCGTTCTTGATCTAAGGAGATTGCCTTGAACTCGCCGAGTCAGGGCATGGACTCGCCGAGTTCCTCCATGGATGAGTTTGGCTTCCAACTCACTCAGTCACAACCCGTGACTCACTACACCCACTCGACACAACGAAAAGGGGACAACTCGGAGACTCGCGAGCAGACTCGCTGAGTCTGATGAACGACTCGCCGAGTCGTCGCCATGCAATCACTATATACGCGATTTTGCTCGATTCCACTCCATGCCATTTACAAATCTGGGTTCCTAGAGCATGAATGACACGTAAAGTTTCCAACTTTATGTGTACATACTCACCAATGAGGGATTTAGGGCTCAAAATGCCTCAAAAGGGTAGATCTAGGGTGAACAAGCAACATGGGTCCATAAAGGTAATAGATCTGAGCTCCTGGAGCTCAATCTTGCCTAGATCTAAAGGCCAATCAACTTATTACGACTTATATTGCACATACAAGCTTGGGGATTGGCTCAAGAATGACTTAAATGAAGTAATAAGCATAGAAACGGGGGGAAAACGGGTTATACCTCAAAGGAACTGCTGAGAGAGCACAAAGATGCTTGGATTCCTTCCCTTCCTCTTGATCTACTCCCCTTTTGCCTCAAAACCTTCAAGAACACACAACAATTGCTTCAAACTCTCAATGAACAAGCTTAGAACGAGGGTTGGGAGCTCTGAGGGTGAATGGGGGCTGGCCTGGGGCGGATATGATGTTTAAATTGGGTGCAAACCCCTGAAACTTAGGGTTTCATCCAACAACAGTGACTCACCGAGTCGCCAACTTAAACGTGTCTCGGGTCCCGTATCTACTCGGCGAGTCGGACCTATGACTCGCCGAGTCCAAGGCTAAAAAAAGAGAATACTCAAATAAGATTTACGTACGAGGAACCAGGTGCTACACAAGAACAAGTATCCATTACCTCGCATTGAGGACTTGTTTGATCAACTTCAGGGTGTTAGATATTTCTCGAAGATTGATTTGAGATCTGGCTATCATCAGTTGAAAGTATACGAGCAGGATGTACCGAAGACTGCTTTTCGTACTCGTTATGGGCGTTATGAATTTCTTGTCATGCCAATAGGTTTGACAAATGCTCCTGCTATATTCATGGATATGATGAATCGGGTGTGTCGTCCAATGCTCGATAAATCTGTCATCGTATTCATTGATGATATGCTAATTTATTCCAAGTCTGAGGATGATCTTGTCATTCATATTTGTGAAATATTAGAACTTCTTCGAAAGGAGAAATTATATGCTAAATTCTCGAAATGTGAATTTTGGCTTCGCCAAATTCAATTTCTCGGCCATGTGATTTCTAGCGACGGTATATCCGTAGATCCCACCAAAATTGAAGCTATTCAGAATTGGGAAGTGCCCCGTAATGCTTTCGAAATTCGCAGTTTCTTGGGTCTCGCGGGATATTACCGGAGATTCATTAAATATTTTTCACATATAGTTGTACCTCTCACGGGCCTTACACGAAAAGAAGTAAAGTTCTAATGGGGTGAAGCCCATGAAAAAGCTTTCTCAACTCTAAAAGATCCTTTGACTCATGCTCCGATCTTATCGCTCCCAGAAGGTGATAATGATTTTTCCGTGTATAGCGACGCTTCAAGATTGGAACTAGGTTGCATGTTGATGCAACGTGGTAGAGTAATAGCCTATGCCTCAAGACAACTAAAAGAGTATGAAGAGAATTATCCCACCCATGATCTTGAACTCGCTGCAGTAGTATTTTCCCTAAAACTTTGGAGGCATTAACTTTTTGGTACAAAATACCAATTCTTTACTGATCACAAAAGTCTCAAGTATATATTCAGTCAGCAAACTTTGAATCTGAGACAACATCGAGCCATGGAGCTGTCCAAAGAATATGACTGTGAAATCTTGTATCATCCTGGAAAGGCCAATGTAGTTGCCGATGCACTTAGCAGAAAGGTTTATCATAATAGTGTGTGTTATGCTATTACCCACACTACCGTAAAATTCACTATTCTTGATGAACTAAAGAAATGGCAAGTAGAGGCCTTAAAGCCAGAAAATGTGAAGAAGGAAGGGATGGTACATTATACTGATGTTTTAATTGATGATCCACGATGATTGAAGGTTTTCAAAACTCGGCTATGGATTCCAAAGATTGGTGGATTAAGACAGAAGATTTTAGATGAAGCCCATAAGTCTAAGCTGTCAATACATCCTGGTACAAGTAAAATGTACTATGATGTACGAGCTAATTATTGGTGGCCTGGATTGAAGAGAGACATTGGAAGATACATAAAAGAATGCTTAGTATGCTTACAAGTCAAAGTGGAACACCAAAACCCATACGGGAGCCCAGAAGGTATTAATGTCCCTATGTGGAATGGGAACAGTTGTCCATGTATTTTATTACCAAATTGTCGAAGACTGCAAGACAGAATGATAGCATTTAGGTAATTGTCGACCGACTAACTAAGAGTGCACATTTTCCACTCCATGCGTGAAACGACTCCAATGGAGAAATACGCACAAGTGTACTTGGATGAAATTGTTGCAAGACATGGTGTGCCACTAAAGATTATTTCCAATCGTGATACTCGCTTCACTTCTCATTTCTGGTCGAGTATGCAACCTGAATCAGGATCTCGTGTTGCTCTCAGTACAACTTATCATCCCCAGACAGATGGTCAGGCGGAGAGAACAATCCAAACAGTAGAAGATATGCTTCATGCATGTGTCTTGGAGTTCGGTGGTAACTGGGATAAGTACTTACCTTTTGTCAAATTTTCATATAATAACAGTTACCATGCTTCAATCAAAATGCCACCATATGAAGCACTATATGGACGTAAATGCCTAACTCCATTATGTTGGCGTGATGTAGGACAAAAAAATCCTTGGAGGCCCTGAAATGATTCAACAATCCACTGACAAGATTCAAATTGTACGAGAAAGAATGAAAGCAGCCCATGATCAACAAAAGTCCTATGCAGAAAAGAGAAGGCGACCCATAGAATTCCAGGTGGGCGATTCCGTAATGTTGAAGGTGTCCCCATGGAAAGGCATTATGTGATTTGGGAAGAAAGGAAAATTAAGTCCTAGATTGGTTGGATCTTTAAAAATCATCCAGAGAATTGGTAAACAAGCATACTTGTAACACCCGATTTTGAAAGTGTTCGATTGTGTCTTCGGAGGGCAAGGGTATAAGCGTAATCTGATGACTCGGTCTTTTATGGGTCTTGGGTTTATTTGAAAGGTTTAAAGGCTTGGGGTGTAGCTTGGAGTGTAGGGCTCTTGCCACCTTTTCGTGGATATAAAGTTTGTCGGAAACGGACTTAGAACGAAGAAGTTATAGTACTTCGAAGTTGTTGGCATAATTGGTCCCTGAATGGAAAAGTTTGCATTTCAGCCCGTGCATGCAAGGTGGCAGTCGGGTGAGTATGCTCAATGTAAGCTGGGGTACGCCCAACATAGTGTTGTTTAATGAATCGCAGGTGCTGAAGACGTACGCCCAGCGTACGGGGATTACACCCAGCGTACGCCCAGGATCTCCAAAACCCTAATTTTTAGGGTTGGCTCACTATTTAAGCACCTTAAGTCCGATGGGGTGCGCCTCCCTTTCATTCTCAGAGCCTTAAAACCCTAATTTCAAGTGGAAGCTTTATCCAAGAGTGTTGCGAGCTTGGTGGGTGCATTTTGGATGGTTTTTTGGTGCATTTCCAGAAGATAAAACTTGTTGCAAATGATGGGAATCAAGGAGGAGCTTACGGACCTGGCTTTTGGGACTCATTCTCAGCTTGATAAAGGTATAAAGCTTTGAACTTGCTCATTCATCTCTTAGATCTACCATTGTGAGTTTAAGTTCATTTTGGTCCCAAGGATGGAAATTTATGGTTGAAATCTGATTCTTAGACTTAGAGTTGCCACTCTCAGTGTTAAATGAGTCCCTAAGGCAGAAAGTTGCCATCTTTGAGGTGTTTATGGGTTCATGTATGAGTTAAGACCATTTTCATGGGAGTAGTTTATCATTTTTGGAATTTGAGCTTATTTAGGTCATGCAAAACCATCAAGTAAGCAACTTTATGGTTTTAGATGTTAAAGAGGACTTGGATCTGAAATTGTAGCTTATGGAGTAGAGTATTAAGCACTTAATGGAAAATGGCTTAACAGAGGAGTACGTTGGGCATACATGCAGGTATGTGCAGCGTACACCACCCTCAGCCATTACGCTTAGCGTACAAGGGAGTACGCCCCGCGTACTCATCAGTTATGGGCTTGGAGTGTTTTGGGCCTCAAGTTGGGACAAGAAGAGGACTTTAGGCTTTTGGGCCTTAGTGGATCATCAGAAGTCAGATGTTTGGGCTTAAGGTAAGGCCCATTGGAAAGCCTACCTAGTCTTGGGCTTTTGTTTTGGGATTGTGCCTTAGTTTTGGATCGTATTGGGCCAGGTAGAATGTTCATTTTACCACATGCATAGATTAAGGATTTTGGTATGGGACCCAATTGCTAATTGGGTATATTGTTTGGTAGTGACAACTTGGGAAGTTGGCAAGGCAGCAACTAAGGAATTCATGCGGGAAGCTTCTGCAGTTCGAGGTGAGTCTTCTCACCATACCAATGGGTGTAAGGCACCAAGGCCGACCCATTTTATGTTATATGGTACACTAGCTGTAGTAGAGATATGTGGTATGATAGTTAGCTTTATGCTTAGTGGTATGCTAGTGAGTATATGATATGTGGTATGCTAGTTGTCTTTGTGATACTTGCATGGAAGACCATTTGGGGTAGCCCATGGCACAATGGTATAATACCTTGGGGGAGCCCACGACAGCCTTACACGTTTATGTACATGTTATATGTAGATACTTATGTGATACATGATATGCTATTTGATTATATATGATATTGGCAGGGAAAGACCATGGGGGAGCCCATGGCACTTGGATGTAAGACCATGTGGGGGAGCCTATGGCTGTCTGGTAGGGAAAGACCATGGTGGGAGCCCATGAAACTTAGGTGTAAGACCATGTGGGGGAGTCCATGGCGTCCTTATACAGGGATATGTGGTAGAGATAGCTTTTATAGCTAATGTTATATGTTAGAGATAGATTTATGGCTGATATGTTATGTGATATGTGGTAAAGATAGCTTTTATAGCTAATGTTAGATGGTAGAGATAGCTTTATGGCTAATATGTTATGTGGTATGCGGTAGAGATAGATTCTATAGCTAATATGATATGTGGATTGTGGATTGTGTGTGGGGTATGCTCTGGGGGACTCACTAAGCTTTGTGCTTATGGTTTACAGTTTTGGTTTCAGGTATCATCGGTTTGGAAAAAGAAGAGCTCGGATTGATCGTAGTGCACATACCTATGATTTCCGCAATGAATCATTTTGTGGTGAACTCTGATAAATGATTTAGTTTTCGATGATTTGAAATGTTTGAAGTAAATGGTCTCAATGTTTTAGCTATATTAAAAATGAAATTTTTACCCTTGATTTTTGGGTCGTTACAAGTTGGTATCAGAGCCTTGGTTTGAGGGATTCGGACATACTTTTGGGTGTGTCTAAACTCAAACTGAGGATCTGTTAAGTTTTCAAAAGGAAAAATGTTTTAAGTAAAAAAATTTTAAGAAAAGAAAGGGTGTGGTGCATGCAATCAGCCGATCTCGAGTATGTTTCCTTAGAATACCCACATTTCTTATCTGCTATGATTTGATTATGAATCTGTAAATCGCATGCTAGTTAGGGCTAATGGAGATGCCTGTATATGTTTTATGAGCTGGTAGACTTTCATGCTAGTGCTGAGTAGTCAACAATAGGTTGGCCTGATATGTGGTGCTTGTAGCCATGAGTATATTGGATGTCATGCTAATATAAGAATGATAATTGGTATTTGTAACTGCAATGTGTATGTTTTGAAAATTGCATACGGTTAGGATCTAATAGCCTTAGAATAGCTTATTTAACCTTATTTCCTGTGGTCTTAGGGTAGAGTCTATTATTCGACGGTCTATTAGATCATGTTCTGTATATAATTTGCATGCATAAGGCAACCGGCAGCGAGGGTGGATGTGGACATCATGGGTCGTAGTTTGTGGGCTGAACGTTCTATGATAGTTCTTTGGGTTAGAGTGATACTTCAAGAATGTTGCTTGCTTTGTGCTTTGTGGAACTCTTAAGTGGTGGGAGTCAGCCACTAAGTGGATATGACGATATCTAGGAGGTGGATGGTTGGCATCATGGGGAGTTCTTCAGTAGCTGATGGCATGGCAAGGTTGGGAACCTAAGAAAGCCTAGGATATGCTCCAACGAGTTAGTGGGCGGTTCGGTGAGATTAGGAATCTAGGGGGAGCCTAGGAGTTGCTTCGGTGAGTATCGTGCTGCTGTTTAGCGGATATTTGGTGCACCGGTGGAGTAGGTGACTTGGAGGATTCGGGAGGATTGCTGAGGAAAGTATGGATAGGTGTGGAAGGTAGTATGGGCCCGTACTACTGAAAGCACAGGATCCATACTCGAATCAGTGAGAGTCTTGGAAAATCTAAGAAGCTTATCGGAAGGATAATTTTTGGTTATGTTCTATGGGGATAGCTGTTATGCAGAATGCTGATAAGCACGTAAGGGGAAGGACCAGGGTTTGGATCCGGCTCCGGTGGTGAGCCAGTTAGCGGAAGGACTGCCTGGATTTTGAGTTCGCCTTGGATTTCTTGTATCAGACGGAAAGGATTGATTGTGTGATCTATTGCTTTTTCGGGATTGGAGACTATGACTTGGAAGTAGTTGTAGCTGGGGTAGGGCAGAGGTTGCTCTAGCTATTGTTGTTCAGCCGTTGACGATTGAGCTGGTGAGTGTGTCGAGGTGCGAGACCCTGAATGATATGGATCCCAGAGCCGAGGACAGAAGATTGATTAGGAGTACCTCAATGAGAGAGGTTCATGTCAGGTGAATTTATTGGAGGATCTCGAGCGAAGACTCAAGAGTTTAGATCAGTTATTGAGAGGTCATCAGGGTCGGATTCAGTGCAACACTTGCGGAAACTGCATAATAGAGCTTCATTCCAGGGGTTTGGGTTATCATTGGAAATAGAAGGAAGTGTACATCATGTCCTCAGGATGGTCGAGGTAACACAGAAGAAGGTAGTCAAGATTCCTTCAGATGGATTTACATCACTTTGGAATTGTGATAAGTTAGATCTCGGGTCGGTTTTCTGCTATTATCTGGGTTAGCAAGGATTTTCAGATGCCATTCAGCATGTCGAGGAATATTTGAGAGATATTCAGACGGATGTATCTCGCAGAGCGGATTCCGCGTGTACCGTGATTGCTCTGAGTCGTTGTCGGAATGTGTTCAGTGATCTGGGTTGCTATAGGTGTAGCAGGATTTGGCCACGTTATCAGGGATTTCCCATAGGGAGCAAGCCCATTATATTTTCGTTGTGTTCAGGTGAACGACAAGGAGGTCGACTATCTGACGATCAAGGAGGAGCAGTGAGTGCACCTGCTCCAGTCATTTTTGGGGTTGGTTCAAGGGCTTGAACGATGGAATTATGACTAGGTTACAGTATCCTTAGCAATTATGTTTGGAAAGGCTTTCAGGGTTGTAAAAGGAAGAGAGAAGTTGTCACTAAAGTGTTGTGGGAGCATCCGACTTTTGGACTCCGAGATCTGAGTGTGATATCAGTTTGAACAAATAGAGTCATTGGCATTGTTGGGATTCAAGAAGTGTTAGCATGTTTTCAGGAATCGTGTTGTTTTGGAAGGGTTATTGATGGTGTTCAAGCTTTGTTAAGCATCGGCTGTCAACAGATTGATCATTGGAACGAGAGAGGGTTTGGGAATCCTTCAATTCTCATATGCTGAGCGGACTTAGTTGAATCTAAGTGGGGGAGAGTTATTCAGATATCCAAGATAGAATCGAGTGTAAGACGAGGATGCATCTCACATTCCCCTTTGGGGAAGGAAAGGCGGCCTTAGGGGCTGACTGAATATAGGATATCGCGGATGGGAGTTTGGGAAACTCCCCAACATTTGGATCGTGTCGTCTGATATCATATAACAGGCTTTGGGGGAGGGAACCAAGTAGAGTTCCAGTCAGTGTTTGAGTTCAATTGGGAGGATAGACCGCATGGGCGCTCAACGTTGAGATGTGTTTGGATTGATAGATGAGCGATAGGGCTATGGTCAGTGATCATGTGAGGGTGAAAGTGTTGTAAGACTACGGGGGAGCTGTAGCATTCACTAGCATTCGAATAGTGTGGAATGTGTTGTAAGACTACGGGGAGCCGTAGCATTCACTAGTAGTCGGATAGTGTGGAAAGTGTTGTAAGACTACGGGGAAGCCGTAGCATTCACTAGCAGTCGGATAGTATGGGAAGTGTTGTAAGACTACAGGGGAGCCGTAGCATTCACGAATTCATTCAGATGATTGCGGCTAGGATAGACTAGTTCGGAAGATTATGGGGAAGCCACAACTTTATATAATCAGGTCCAGAGGTGGTTATTCGATCGGTTATCCGTGACGCCCGGACGGTTATGGGAATTCGAAATGGAACTAGTAGAGACTATCGAGTCAATGGTTTGGACCTTAAGTTGCAGGATCTTGTGGATAAGTGGTACGTGACACAGTAGCGCTACGACTGAGTAGTCCTGATATTTGATCTCTTGGGAACCTGGTTGTTGGACCGGGTGCGAGCCTGGTAGTCTCGGGGATCGGTTAAGGGTATCTATTTATCGACAAGGTAAGGGATGACAGGGAGTTATGCAGCATTATGCAAATGTGGATTCGAGGATCTCTGGATAGGAGCTGAGTAACAATGCGGATTTAGATAGGAACCCGAATCGTAATTCATGCAAGATTTTGTTTCAGTGAGATGGCATGTGGGGAATCGAGGGAAGATTTCCAGGGTAGTGAACGGGTTGTTTTGATGGTAGTTTAAGCCATTGTGATGTGCCTCGGGTGGCTCTATCCGTAATAGATCCACGACATGTCGGAATCAAGAAGCGGTAGGTCGAAGGGGACCGGGTATGATGAAAGACTGCAATTAGTCTGGTAGTATTCACCTTTTGCGTCAGATTCAGTGGCGACAGGTTGTCAACCCATCTCGATCGGATGCATCAATGGATTGATGGAGATAGGGAAGTTTTGGTTAGACGAGGTATTCTTCGGAGGTCACAGGGGACTGTTGAGTATGTTTTTGGCTCAGCAATCCGGTAAACATACAGTGTTCCGGATAGTTGGCAGGTAGGTTGGGATACGGGAGGTCCCCGGGTGTTCTCCAGGAAAGTAGCCATGTGGAAGCAAGAGTAATAGGAGCGACTTCAGTAATTTGGGGGTCTGTGTGTGGAATTGCTTGTTATTCGGTAGTCGCAGTTGATCGGTGATTTTGTTCGTTAGGAAGCCTCAAGGTATTACGAGTGGGAAGTATTCTATCTAAACTGGTTTCTTGTGAAATCAGTTCAATGGCGATTCGATGTGGGCATTTCTGTCAGGGAGACAGACCATCTCGAACTTCAGATTTCGGATGAAGCAGATGTGATCAGGTTGCAAGGGATTCATTCGTCTTCAGGTTCTAGAACCCTATGAGGGTTGGTTTCGGTGGCCATGGAAAAGCTATGGTATGCTCGGGGATGTGGCCATAAGGCCTTATTTATTGTGCGTGAGGAATGGTAAGGAATGATTTCGAGGACGAAATCTAATTTAAGTGGGGGAGAGTTGTAACACTTGATTCTGAAAGTGTTCGATTATGTCTTCGGAGGCCAAGGGTATAAGAGTAATCTGACGATTCGGTCTTTTATGGGTATTGGGTTTATTCGAGAGGTTTTAAGGCGTGGGGTCTATCTAGGATTGTAGGGCTCTTGCCACCTTTTTGTGGATATAAAGTTCATCAGAAACGGACTTAGAACGTAGAAGTTATAGTACTTCGAAGTTGTTGGCAGAATTGGTCCCCGAATGGAAAAGTCTGCATCTCAGCCCATGCATGCAAGGTGGCAGCCAGGTGAGTACGCCCAGCATAAGCTGGGGTACGCCCAACGTAGTGTTGGTTAATGAATCGCGGGTGCTGAAGACGCACGCCCATCGTACGGGGATTACGCCTAGCGTACGCCCAGGATCTCCAAAACCCTAATTTTTAGGGTTGGCCCACTATTTAAGCACCTTAAGTCCGAGGGGGTGAGCCTCCCTTTCATTCTCAGAGCCTTAAAACCCTAATTTCAAGTGGAAGCTTCATCCAAGAGTGTTGTGAGCTTGGTGGGTGCATTTTGGGTGGTTTTTGGTGCATTTCAAGAAGATGGAACTTGTTGCAAAGATAGGAATCAATGAGGAGCTTATGGATCTGGCTTTTGGGACTAATTATTAGCTTGATGTAGGTATAAAGCTTTGAACTTTATCATTCATCTCTTAGATCTACCATTGTGAGTTTTAGTTCATTTTCGTCCCAAAGATGGAACTTTATGGTTGAAATCCGATTCTTAGACTTTGAGTTTCTACTCTCAGTGTTAAATGAGTACCTAAGGCAGAAAGTTGCCATCTTTGAGGTCTTTATGGGTTCATGTATGAGTTAAGACCATTTTCGTGGGAGTAGTTTATCATTTTTGGAATTGGAGCTTATGTGGGTCATGCAAAGCCATCAAGTAAGCAACTTTATGGTTTTAGACGTTGAAGAGGACTTGGATCTAAAATTGTAGCTTATGGAGTAGAGTATTAAGCACTTAATGGAAAAGTGGCTTATCAGAGGAGTACGTTGGGCGTACATGCAGGTACGCACAGCGTACACCACCCTCAGCCAGTTGGCTTAGCGTACAAGGGAGTACTGTTGGAATAGTGTCTAAGGCTGCAACTATATTAGGCAAGTATTTGACCCGGTTGTGCATGGTCCTTTTGGGTTGCCTTCACCATAGCAACTTGATAGGATGATTTATTAAGAGAGAGTAATTATTATTAGTATATTATGAGAATAATATAAAGAATAATATATTGTTATTTGATTCATATAAGTCATAGAATTAATTGGAATTAATTTGGTGACTTAAAGAGATTAATTAAATAAGAGGGTATAAACTGTCAATTGTTTGATAGTTAAACTTTAGACTGTAAATCCATATAGATATGGATTGGACGGATTCTAGAAGCTAAAGGATAGCTCAAATCATCCAAGAGTTATCTAATGAATGGATTTGGATAGCTTTAAGAGAAGATTATCCAATTAGGGTTTAGGTTGTAACCCTTAAGGAGTCTACAAGTATAAATAGACCCTATGGCATAAGGAAATCGGCACTTCATCTAAAGTAAGAAAACCCTGGCCGATTTCCTCCCCTCTCCTCTCTCCCAAATCATCCTCCTTGCTATTTGGTGTTTGTAAGCCATTAGAGGAGTGACAATTGTGACTCTAGAAGCTCCAAGACAACAAGATCAACAAGGAATTCAAAGGTATGATTCTAGATTTGTTTCAATATTGTTTTTACACCTAAATAGTCATTAGAAGTCTTGGATTCAAAGCATGTTTAATGAGAAAGCCTAGATCCAAGCATTAGGGTTTTGCATGCTCACATACGAAAGTTCTTATGGCTAAAACTCATCAAGTACGCCCCGCGTACTCATCAGTTATGGGCTTGGAGTGTTTTGGGCCTCAGGTTGGGCCAGACAGTGGAATTTGGGCCTTTGGGACTTAGTGGATCATCAGAAGTCAGATGTTTGGGTTTAAGGTAAGGGCCATTGGAGGGGTTGGGCCCAATTTGGCAAATTGGGCCATTACTGGGCCACTAGTGGGCTTAGAAAGCCTACCTAGTGTTGGGATTTTGTTTTGGGATTGGGCCTTAGTTTTGGATCGTACTGAGCCAGGGGTAGAATGCTTATTTTACCCCATGCATGGATTAAGGATTTTGGTATGGGAACCAATTGCTAATTGGGTATATTGTTTGGTATTGACAGCTCGGGAAGCTGGCGGGGCAGAAACTAAGGAATTCATGCGGGAAGCTTCTCCAGTGTGAAGTGAGTCTTCTCACCATACCAATGGGTCTAAGGCACCAAGGTCGACCCATTTTATGTTATGTGGTACACTAGTTGTAGTAGAGATATGCGGTATGATAGTTAGCTTTATGCTTAGTGGTATGCTAGTGGTTATATGATATGTGGTATGCTAGTTATCTTTGTGATACTTGCATGGAAGACCATGTGGGGTAGCCCATGACACAATGGTATAAGACCCTGGGGGGAGCCCATGGTAGCCTTACTGGTTTATGTATGTGTTATGTGTAGATAATTCTGTGATACATGATATGTTATTTGATTATATATGATATTGGCAGGGAAATACCATGGGGGAGCCCATGACACTTGGATGTAAGACCATGTGGGGGAGCCCATGGCTATCCGGCAGGGATACACCATGGGGGAAGCCCATGACACTTAGGTGTAAGACCATGTGGGGGAGCCCATGGCATCCTTATGCAGGGATATATGGTAGAGATAGCTTTTATAGCTAATGTTATATGGTAGAGATAGCTTTATGGCTGATATGTTATGTGATATGTGGTAGAGATAGCTTTTATAGCTAATGTTATATGGTAGAGATAACTTTATGGCTAATATGTTATGTGGTATGCGGTAGGAGTAGCTTCTATAGCTAATATGATATTTGTTATTTGGATTGTGTGTAGGGTATGCTCTTGGGGACTCACTAAGCTTTGTGCTTACGGTTTACAGTTTTGGTTTCAGGTATCATCGGTTTGGAAAAGAAGAGCTCGGATTGATCGCAGTGCACATACCAATGATCTCCGCAATGAATGATTTTGGGATGAACTCTGATAAATGATTTAGTTATCGATAATTTGAAATGTTTGAAGTAAATGGTATCAATGACTTAGCTATACTAAAAATGAAATTTTTACCCTTGATTTTTGGTTCATTACAATACCGCTTGGAATTGCCTGAAGTTTTGACAGGTATTTATGATGTGTTTCATGTGAGTTATCTGTGTAAATGTTTAAGCATATATGATGAATTAAGATATCCTAGGTGAAACTGGATAATAAATTAAGATATGTAGAAGAGCTTGAAGAGATGACCAAGATCAAAGTTACGACGTGAACATACATGGTTCACGACGTGAACCTCGAAATTCAGCCTATAAATAAGATGCGAAGGTCTCCGGGTTTAAGTTACAAATTTCACTCTTTCACACCTTCTACACTCTCTCAATTTACCCTAGCATCCCCCCAAAGCCTAGGAAACATCCCCGATACCCGAAGCAAGTCTCGATTCCCCGAAGACCCGAGAAAATAATATTTTCAAGTTGAAACTCTGCCCGCGCAAGGTCTGGTTGTCAACTAAAATTCCCAACTTCGTCAAAGAAAGTCATATATAGAAACAAAGTGCTACCCTAATCAGCATTTTAACCTCCGATTATTTCATGGTGAGTTCAATATAAGGACAATTGTATGTTATGTGTTATATATTCAATGTACTTTCCTGTATTATATCGGATTTATGCCTTTGGCCATGTAGAGCATGACTCGTATAACTTCTGGTATTGGCATAGGACTATGTAGGGCTGAAAGCCTGTATATTCTAGCAAAAATGATAATCCAAAATTGTATATTTTGTGCCATTTGGGCTGAACCTTTATTGATGTATATCAAGTATTGAAATTATTATGTCTCATTGATTGTAAATCATTGAATCAGAATGCTGGTTGATATGGAAAGTTTGTCATATGATACACATATGCCTTTGTTGTTCTTTGTCCCTCTTTGCTTCTGTCATATTGAAATGTATATGGCATAGCGTTATATTGTAACTATTATTGAACCCACTAAGCGTCACCCGCTTATCCCTCTCAATGTATAAACTGTTGGGTTGTATTTTGTGTTGCGTCTATTGGGCTCGTTAGCTAGTCCAATATGTATCTCCGGTATGGGCCTGTCCATCCGTGAGTTTTGTAGGGTTTAATATAAATAGGTGCTTGCATGCATCTTAGAAAGAGAGGACGATTAGTAACGATTAGAGATTTATTGTTCAGCAAATTTATTGTTCTTGTTTTGTAACCCTAGAATCCTCTACAGCGGAAGTTCTTAGTCGAGCTCTGCTGAGGATCGAGTAATCTAATCATTCGACACATTTTGATTCATACTTGTGTTTTGTTTACTGTTTTTACGTTCATCGCATACCTGTTACAAAGATCTAATTGATCAAAGAGTTAATTAATAACTCATCAATTGGTATTAGAGCAGGAGGCTGTGTAATTCATACACATCTTTTCTGTGAAAGAGTTTGCGATTAGGGTTATTCCGTATTAACTAATATTTATTGAGCCGTCATTCCATTATTGACGTAACTCAGCATTTATTTGTTTACCCTAATATTAAATATTACAAGTCTGATCTTTCAAACAGGTTAAAAACGATCAAGCATGGACGAGTCACAATCTAATCCCATCAACATCTCTAAAAGCATTGGATCGACGACGAAGATTCCTATTCTTTACACCCAGGATTACGAAGTCTGGGCACATCACTTTGAAGATTATGTCATTGGATCGGAAGACAATGCATAACTTAATTGGGAAGCAATCGTTTCTGGACCATTTGCTCACTCTGGAACATCAAAAATCATTAAAACTCAGAAAGAGTACAATGATCTGTTAAAGGACGTAAAGGATGTTGCTCAAGATGAAAAGGAAAAGTTTCGATGCAACATTAAAGCATTGAGACTGATTCGATTCGCTCTGCAATCAGATACATTCAGGCTAGTGAGTTTATGCAGCACTGCTAAAGAAATCTGGGATAGGCTGCGAGAGCTATATTCCACAGATGAAAATTTGGAGCATTCTATTCAGACCTTACTTTTGTCTGAGTTTGGTGAATTTAAGCAGAATTCTGATGAAACTGTTACTCAGACGTTCGATCGCTTCAATCATCATCTTAGCAAGATGATCAAACACGATATAGAAAGGAAGCTGATTGAACAAAAAGTAACCTTTTTGAATGGCCTTAGATCCGAGTGGAGAGCGGTTGTGTCCACTGTTAAAGCTCATGAGCAATTTAAATCTTATTCGTTGGCAAAGCTGGTGGGGATTTTGAAATCCCAAGAAAAGATTGTTTTGCAAGAGAAAAATGTGGTCTCCAGTTTAGGGTCCTTGGCCCTCATGTCCAAAAGCAAAAGTGTGGTAGAAGATGAAGATCTCAACTTAGAAGACTATGATCTTACTTCTGAAGACTATGCAATGATGGTGTTGAATCCAAAGAGGTTCATTAAGAAAAGGTTCCCTACCAATAAGAACCAGAATTGGCAGGGAAGCTACAGTTCTGAAAAGGTTAGGGAGGAACCGAAGACAGAGGAACCAAAGAAAGAGGCGAAAGTTGAAGGAGATTCAGGTGTGAACTGCTACTACTGTGGAGGAAAGAACCACTATGCCAAAGACTGCGTTCTAAAGAAAATGGCAGAGAAGGATGAGGAAAAAGATGAAGAGGCCGTGTTGATGAAAAAGCTGGAAGAGATCAAGAGACAGAAAGCTACTGCTAACCCTTCAATGAATGCTTTAATTGTGCAGGGTTCGGCAGCGGATGATGAGTTCGGTGGCGTGCAGGTCTGTTCAACCGACTTAGAGGATGATGAGGTCAGGAAGCCATCTCATGGAAAGGCATACATTGCAAGAGGTGAAGAAAGCGGTGGGAAGTGTTTGATGGTGACAAATGTATCTCAAATGAGGGGATACAATACAGACGGTGGGAATGAAGAAACGAAGGAGCGAGAGGACTTATGCTACACAGCAAAACCTCTTAGCGTGCAGTTCAATGAGCTTGATGAATTGATCAAGAAGGTACAATCCGTTTTTGTTTCATTCAAAGTCCCACAAAATTCATATGAAAAGGAATTAAAAAGCTTAAACTCAAGAATCTCAAATCTAGATAGTAGTTTAACTCAAACTCGGGTCACCAATTCTAACCTAACTGGCCAAATAAGCAGGGTGTCATCAAAAAGTGAGGAACGGAGGATGTGGATAGAGCTGAAGGAGTCGGAGCTGATCAAATCTAAGGACGAAAACATTTATTTACAAAGAGAAAATTTGAAACTTTTGAAACAAAGAAATGTTTTTTGTTTAATTGCTAAGTGTCTTTATTCTAACATCACTCAACTTCATTTGAACTGTGAAATAGGGCAGAAAATTCATCGCATGATTTTTCCCTTCCTTGAGTTTAAGGAGGATGAAATCGACGCTGAAGCATATAATTGCGAAAGTGTAGTTTCGTCTGATGATGTGAATCTAACTTAGATGTATGGTCTAGACAAAATCGAATCTTTTATAAAGTCCAAGGACCATAAAGACATGTTGAAAAACCTTTTGGATGAAAACGATAAACTAAAACTAAGGACCGAAACCATACAAAAATTTGAATCTTTGAATGCCAACTTGAGCTCAAAAAATAAAATTGATGTTGAAAATGCGTCTGAGCTTAATGAGGATGATGATATGAGCGAAATTTCTGTAGAGGATGAAGTTGACTGTTCTGAGTTTGTCAAGAGAGAACCCAAAAACCACAAAAATCTTATTTCAGAAAATTATGTGGAGTTTGCTCGTTTGTCCCAAAATAAGTCCCCAATTCTTGAAGAAAAGGCTGTTGTATATCAAAAGGTAAGGACGACTCCAAATCAGGTATATAAGGTCACAGGAGTAACCGAACATCAGAGAGCCGAACTCACAGCCATTGTAAACGAAGATAATGCAGATGGTTGTGATGAGTTCTTCTGGTCTGCTCCTATAGATAATGCTGATGAAACCGTTGGTCTGTCAGAACGGACGTCCTGGAAAACCAAAGGCAGATATGTGCCAGAGCCACTAAACAAGCCTAACAACTTCAACATGCCAAGTACTAGTGGTACAAAAGAAGTTCCTGTAGAAGAAGTCACTCCTTCAAGCGAAACGTCATCTGTTAAAAGTGAACAGTCTGACAGGAAGCAAAAGCAAAAAGCCAACATCCACAGACAGCCAAAGCAAGTGAAGGATCAAAAGCAGCAATGAAATCTGAGATACAAAAAGAATCTCTCATAGCGAAAACAGTTCTGGCGATCTCAAAACACCCATTTTTCTTATCATGACAAAAAGTTAGAGAAAAGAGCAGTCAGACCGCAAGAAAGTAATAACAACCGAAGGGAAAGGTTCGGTTCAGAGAACACCAGCTACCGAAAGCATAGGTTCGGTTCCGAGAGCAAAAGCTACCAAGGTTCAAGGTTCAGTCCCACAAATGACCAAAAAGAAAAGGGCCACCTAGAACCTCAAGTCAAGAAAACTTCTCAGTCTAACTTCTCTCGTTCTAATTCTTCTCAACCCCATTCTCAATCCAATTCTGTTCAAACTCAAAATCCAAAATCTTCAACAGATTTGAAAGGAAAATCGAAGGTTTCCTCAGTCAAGAATGATCAAAAGCATTCAAAGGCCCAAACGCCTAAACCCGAATCCAAACCAACTGTAACAAATCCCAACAAAATTAAAGTTTGCACTATTAAGAAGAAAGATGAAACAACTTTAATAAAAAGAACATATCTTGTTGACATTTCTCTTACTATTCCTGTTCCTGTGAAAGGCTCATGTGGACCCAAGAAACTTTGGGTTCCTAAATCTGCTTGATTTTTGCAGGTTATCAGTGACGAGCAGTTCGACGAAGAATGGTATATTGACAGTGGCTGCTCACGTCACATGACAGGAAGGAAGGAAGAGCTAAGGGAATTCCGATCTCTTCCAAACGACGGGAATGTCAAATTTGGGAACAACTCATATGGCATAATAAAAGGTTATGGGATGATTACAAATGGAGACTTCACGATTAGAAAGGTTGCATATGTTGAAGGACTATAGCATAACCTCATCGGTGTATCTCAACTTGTTGGAGGTACCAGTCTTAAAGTTTCGTTTGATGATGAGGGTTCGGAAATAATAGAGAAGAAAACAAAAAGAGTGATTCTCAAATCGGAGCGCAAAGGCGAAATGTTTCCTCTTAATCTCAAACCTATCAAAGGAAATCCAGCTATCTGTCTGTTATCCAAAGCACATTCTGACGAAAGCTGGTTGTGGCACCGAAGGCTCTCCCATCTCAACTTCAAGGATATCAACAAACTTGTCACTGGAGGTCATGTTAGGGGTCTTCCATTGCTCAAGTTTGATCGAGAACATTTGTGTGCTGCATGTGAAATGGGGAAGCAGAGTCGTCAAAGTCACCCATCCATAATAAACACTAAAGTCGTTGAACCACTTGAGTTAATTCACATTGACTTATGTGGTCCATCTTCTATCGAAAGCATTGGCGGTAGCAAGTATATTTTTGTTATTGTTGATGACTTTTCATGTTTTACATGGGTGTTCTTTCTGAAGCATAAATCTAAGGCAACTCTCAAGCTAAAGATTTTTATCAAGCGGGTTGAAGTGCAGCTGAGGAAAGTCGTTCGCAACATCAGAAGCGACAATGGGCTGGAGTTCAAGAATAAAGAATTTGAAGACTTTTTAGCAGAAAAAGGAAACAGTCACAACTTCTTAGCTCCCTACACCCCTCAACAAAATGGGATTGTCGAAAGACGAAACCGATCTTTGTGTGAGGCGGCCCGAACCATGCTAAGTTTTGCTTCTCTACCTCTATATTTCTGGGCTGATGCTATTGCTGCAGCATGTTTTACACAGAACAGGTCCTATCTCAATAAGCGTTTCACTCTTACTCCTTATGAGATCATCAACAACAGAAAGCCAAACATCAAATTCTTCCACGTATTCAGCTCACGATGCTTTATCTTCAATTCTAAAGAACATCGTAACAAGTTCGACGTAAAAGCCGATGAAGGGATTTTTTGGGATATTCTCTCACTTCGAAAGCATACAGGGTTTTAAACAAGCATTCGAGGAAGATTGAAGAAACGTATTATGTGACTTTCGATGACAGCTATGTCAAGAAGCTGAAGGCCACGGAAGAATCAGTTGGAGAAATCTTCTCTCAAACAGGCCAAGTCACAGCCTCGATTGCAAATTTGTTTGAGCAATTTGTGGAGTTATTTGATGAACCGGAGAAGGCTACTCTCTCAGAAGCCAATGCAGCAGACAACAAAGTTGACCATTTGAAGCAAATTGTCGATGACGTTGCCAAACGACCGGGTGAAGGAGAATCAGTTCCAAATAAACCTTCTCAGCACGTTGCTTCAGTTGATGGGGAGAATACATCTTCTTCAAAACAGCCGAGTTCACAAGTTGAGGGGGAGAACTCTTCTCCTTCTGCTCCCGAAAGTTCTACTGCACCCAAAGGTACTGTAGCTACCGAAAGATCAAATGCACCCGAAACTCCTATAGCACCGGAAAGACATGATACACCTGAAAGCTCATCAGTCGAGGGGGAGAATGCCGATATGTTTTATGACGATGACAGTCAATCTGAATTAGAAGAGATGGTAAATGATGAATTAGATCCATCCTATGATCCAAATTACCCTCCTCTTGTCAAATGGACTAGAGATCATCCTGTTTCACAGGTTGTGGGTGATGTCTCTGAAAAGGTCTTGACCCGATCTCAACTGAAGGCAAAACAAACTTCTTTATTCTCAAAAGTAGAGTTCTGCATGTTTAACTCTTTCGTCTCAAAAGTTGAACCTAAAACAGTAAACACTGCTCTTGATCATTCTGATTGGGTTCAAGCTATGCAAGACGAACTTAATGAGTTCGAAAGGAATAAGGTTTGGCGCCTCATTCCAACTCCTGAAGATGCCTCGGTTGTTGGTCTCAAATGGGTCTTCAGAAATAAAATGGACAAGGAAGGCAATGTAATAAGAAACAAAGCTCGTCTAGTTGTGAAAGGATACTGCCAGGAGGAAGGAATCGATTATGAAGAAACTTTTGCTCCTGTAGCTAGGCTGGAATCTGTTCGAATATTTCTTGCCTATGTTGCACACAAGAACTTTGAGGTCTACCAAATGGACGTGAAGTGCGCATTTCTAAATGGAGAACTTGAAGAAACGGTGTACGTGGAGCAACCTCTGGGATTCGTGAATGAAAAATACCCCAATCACTGCTATATTCTGGACAAAGCGGTATACGGACTGAAACAAGCACCTAGAGCCTGGTATGAAACGCTAACTAAGTTTTTGAAGATGTCCAAATTTAAACAAGGTTCGGTTGACCCAACCTTCTTTCGTAAGAAGGAAGGTAACCACCTTATGATTGTTCAAATCTATGTCGATGATATCATCTTCGGCTCAACGAATCCTAGCTTAACGGCCGAATTCAGAAAGCTGATGGAGACTAAATTTGAAATGAGCTCAATGGGTCCTATTAACTTTTTCCTTGGCATAAATATTAGACAGGGACCCGAAGGCATCTTTATTAACCAGGAAGCCTACACCAAGACTTTCCTTGCTAAATTTGGCAAGATGGGAGACTCAAAGGTTAAAGTTCCAATGGCGTTCGGCACCAAGCTCACTCCATCCTTGGATAAGCCAACAGTCGATATTACGCTATATCGCCAGATGATCGGTTCTCTAATGTACCTTACTGCTAGCAGGCCTGATATAATGTTTTCTGTTTCTTACTGTGCTAGATTTCAGGCGAATCCTTGTGAACCTCATATGCTTGCAGTGAAGAGCATTCTCCGGTATCTGAAAACGAACTACCTCTCTCGGTTTATGGTATCCATCAAACTCAGGTTTCTTCGTTCAAGCCTACTCAGATGCAGACCTTGGAGGTTGTGGACTAGACAGGAAAAGCACCACAGGAGGCTGCCAATTCCTTGATGGGAAATTGGTTAGCTGGCAATCAAAGAAACAGACTTGTGTATCTCTGTCTACCGCTGAAGCAGAATACATCGCAGCTGCCTCCTGTACATCTCAAGTGATTTGGATCCAAAGCCAGCTCCGGGACTATGGACTCAATATGAAAAAGATCCCACTATATTGCGACTCTGAAAGTGCAATTAGGATCTGTCATAACCTAGTGCAACACTCCAAGACTAAGCACATAGCACTGAGGTATCACTTCATTAAGGATCATGTGGAAGATGGGAACGTCGAAATTCATTTTGTTCGAACCACTGATCAACTGGCTGACATCTTCACCAAAGCTCTTCCTGAAGCTTCTTTCAACAAAATTCTACAAGGGCTAGGAATGATGGAATCGAAGTCAGTACCAAAAATTACCTCTCAAGATCAAAAGTAAGAAGCGAAATAGACCGAACGTTCGGGTTCGGGTCTCTTATATGCCGAGATGGACCGAACGCTCGGGTTCGGGTCTTACTCTGGTGTACCGAAATAGACCGAACGCTCGGGTTCGGTTGCATCATCTGATCTTCGTTTATCACTCAAAGGTAGTTTCCTTGGTTGTAAATCTTTTGTATTATCTTTCCAAATTCATTTTTCTTATTGTCAATGTTCTTTTCTTTTTCAATCTTATTTTTTTTGGCAACTGAAATAGACCGAACGTTCGGGTTCGGTTACAAAATTTTTCTCACCCGAAATAGACCGAACGCTCGGGTTCGGTTCCAAAGTTTTCTCAACTGAAATAAACCGAACGCTCGGGTTCGGTTCCAATTTTTTTTGTATAATTTTTTTTATGTCTTATTTATTTCGATCAAAAATTCCAAAAATAATTTTTTTTCTTTTTCTTTCGTAAATTCAAAAACTCCAAAAATATTTATTTATTTATTTATTTTGTCTTTTTTTTATTGTGGGTAACTTATTTCACTAGCTAAGTGTCCCTAGAAGCATGCTGCTGTATGTGTCCAAAGCCTCATCCGATTCTGAATAAAAGCCTTACTGACTTGGTACAAACAAACCCTGTCTTCCCAATTAGGCTCTCATATTTATTCTAATCATGAGCTACCTAACTCTCTTCTCACATGAGATAAGAGTTTTCTGCTTAGTCCCTATTTTTATAGCAGAGGTACTTTGGTTTCTTTACAACACCTACATTACTTTTCTCCATCACATTCGCTTCACAAACGTAACCCTTGAGACTCTCAGACATTACCACTGAGGTTTATGGTTACACAATTTATGTGTTCATGATCTTAGCTTCGTGTCACTACGTGCTTAGTGAAACCCCAAATCCAATACCTACTATGCATTGACGGTGAACAATCAACTTGCTCTAGCTTTCACTAATGAATTGACGAACTTATCCATCGGGTACCACATGAAATCTCTATTTTTCTTTTGAGTGATTCCTATGAAATTGTTAAATCCAATAACATTTCTTCCCTTGGGATCCAGTTTTTTTTTTTTTTTGATATTTCATATATATTAGTTTACCTTGCTAATTACATTATCTCCAACCTACTTGTTCAACAGACTACATTGGTCTCACAAGTACTTCGTTCGATTTCTTTCTTATATCAAGATTAGGAATTCTGAATCGAAGCGAAAGCCACCCTCGTAAGCCTAATTAAAAGAAGCCTTTCAACACTTCTTAATAAGTGTCTGATCGTTATTCAACGGGAAACCACACAAACACTTTAAAGTCTCTCTTGACTTTGAAGGAAGAGATTCGTGCCTGGGATCCATTGTTTCGTGTCTTTATTGACATCACATAATCCCTCAAAAGTGTTGCTTTATTTCTTTTTCTTTTACACACTCAGCACGAAAATCTTTTTGATTTTCCAAAATTCTGGTTTCATTAATTCTAAGGAATTTTAATTGGATTGGTTGTTATAAAAGGTTATGGTTAATATTGATCCACGTGGGGCTTTATTTTAAAGATGTCGTTAATCTCTAAAGGGATAAGATGAAGAAATGATGACTCAGGCGGGAGTCCAATCGATTTGATTTCAAACAGCGCAAGAGGAAAAAGCGTGCGAATAGGAACTGTTTCATCTCCAAACGGCGCCTGATGGGAAGGCGTGTGATTAGGGACTGACACTCTCTCTCTCCTGCGTGATCATCGGCACACCCAACTGTCACGCGTCAGTCACCTCCGAAAAACCCTTCGTTTCTCAATCAAAGATTTGGGAAAGATTTTTCTCTCTCCTTTACCCACAGTATAAAAGGCAATGTGATCCACCGTTTACCTCTTTACTGCACCTATATTTCCAGAGAGCAAGAAAATCCTCTAAACCTCTATTTTTCATCATCTCTCCCACTTTCATCTCAACAATAGCGGATTCTTCATCTGTTCACGCAACTTCTCACATCTTGCCCATTCATCCCCAGCAGAGTTTGATCATTGATCTTACTCCTCAGGCATATGACGCTTTCATGTTTCCCATCATTGAATGCCTGAAGTTCTCGCCAATCGCTCCTGCTCTTACCAGGGCTGAAGCTGTTCCAATGGTGTTCCTGTCACAAATTTTTGCTACAGCTCACTACGACAAGGTCGTCGACAGGATTTTCTTTGATGTCTTTGAGCACAAGGCGTCGATTTCTAAGCAAAGGTTTTGTACGCTGTTAGGGTTTGAAACTGATTCTTCGAGGGTTAATCCTGAAACCATTCCAATGGGTCATCTGTTCAACATGTTCTACAATATGGGGTACACTGAGGTGCTCACTACTGTCACAAAATTCAAGAAGTCGTGCCTACCCCCTCAGTGGAATGGGATGTTCACTGTTCTTTTCAAGGGCTTATCTGAACGAAGTGTTGGATCCGATGGGGCAAGTCGTCTGTTCCTATCAATCATGTACGGGGTCTACAATGGAATCAACATGGACTACGGGTTGGTCCTCTGGCAACAACTCATTCAGAGTCTTTCTTCCACTTCCCGACACTCAGAGATCTCATATGCCCGGTTCTGGACACTTGTCACTAAATGGCTGATGGACAAGTACCACGTCCCCATTGTCGCTGGTGCTCCAATGTCTTCGATTGGTACTTTCCATACCACGAAGATTATTGTGTCGGATGCTTCAAAATTTCCCTTCAACGGGTCTATCCCTGAAACGATGTATGGAGATGTTCCTGCTGACAGCCGGATTATCAGAACGTACAAGGAGTTCAAACTTTCTGGTCCGAGGGATCTTACTCCAGAGATGCTGAAATCGATTCATGACGCTGACAAGCCTGCTCCTAGAGGAAAGAAGGTTGATAAGGGAAAACAGGTGGCAAAGGGAGCAAAAGGCCCATCTCCCAAGAAAAGGAAAACCACTATGGCTGCTCAGTCTCCACCGCAGAAGAGGAGAAAAACCCAACCGAGACGTAAACTGGTTATCGCTTCATCCTCAAGCGATTCTGAGGACGAGGGTTCTGATTCAGATGGATCTCAACGTGGTAACACTCCACCATGTTCGCCTACACCAGAGATTCACATCTCTACTTCTCCAATTTCCTCTCCACCAGTTACAATTCCATTTTCCATTCCCTTATAACCTCCACCACTCAAATACCACCTTCTTCCATCCCAATACCACCTCCAATCTTTACCGAAGCAACAACCACTACCATTGTAGATGTTAGAACCAACGTATCTGATACGGGGGTTCATACTAATGCACCAAAATCCACCTCAGCACCTGAACCCACACCAACAACCGAACACACCACCCAACCCGAAACTACTACTACTACCGAGCCTCCAGTTTCACCACCACCATCTTCTCCTGCTCATGCTTCAGAGGAAGAAGAACCACTCCTTGGCGGGGAGAATATGACTTTTGATTCGGTTTATTACAGTCCGTTTCAAGTTCAAAGTGACAACGATGATGATGCTCCTGTCACAAAGAGGCATCTCAAGGAGCTACATGACAAAATCGATTCGCTCATCGCTTCGTCTTCCACGTCTCAATCCTCCATATCTAAAGCTGCCATTCAGAAAATTGTTGAGGCTTTCTCCAAAGCTCATCAAGCTTCTATCGATTCCGCCACTGCAGCTATAGACGCCTCAACCAAAGCTTGTGAGGCAGTGACCGAAAAAGTCGATAAACTATTCACTGATGCCTCTTCCTTGTTGAAATCTTTACAGGAAAGTGTTGAAGCCACCAAGACTACGCTGGAACCTATTATCAACCAGTTGGCTACATCAGTCGCTTCTGAGCTGAAGTCGTTCGCTTCACTTAGACAATCTATTTCTGACGACAACTCAGCTTTCAGAACAACCATTGACGAGCGTCTCTCCAAGCTTCAAGAAGACTTGGCTGCTGAGAACTCTCTCATGGATGCTCTCGCAAGGAAGACTACCGCTCTAAAGGTCAAGAGCATTCAACTCTCCAACTCTCAACAGGAGATTAAGTCTCTTCGATCTGAAAGAGAGGTGGTTAAATCGTGTGTTTCGGATGTCCACTCTGCTATCTCAAACATCCTTGAAGCACATGATCCAATCCTTAACTATTCTGTCAGGCGTGACCTTGCAGAGAAGCTCGCTCCCGCCCTTTCTCTACTCAGCAAAATTGAGGGGCTACTTGATTTCGTGTCCATTCCGAAACAAGGGGGAGAAAAAGTGAACATGTCTCAACCACCTCCTTCTTCAACAGCAACACACACAACCGAACCTCCTCCAGTAGGCCAAGCCTCCGGTTCCGGTGTAAAAGACAAGGGCAAAAACATTGCTTAGGAGAGTGATGAAGATGATAAAGAGACGATTGCCGACATTCTGAAACAGCAAAGTCGAAACAACGAGGCTGACATTAATGCCCGTGTGGCTAGAGAGGCTGAAGAAGCCGAAAGAAGACAGAAAGAAGCCCACGACCTTCTTGAGAGCAGGAAAAATCTTTTTCCTCCGTGGACTCTTGAGAGGCTGATTAAAGAAGCCGTTGACACACCAAGTATCTTGTGGCTAGAACCTGTGATCTGTTTAGATCGATCTAACACTATCGACTCACAGTTCGACATGCTACTAACCCGAAAGGCGTTTATTTTTCATGCCTTTTCCAACATTGCAGAGTTCCCTCATCCTCATCCAAAGGTTGATCAGGACTTAATCGAATTTTATCTGAAGGCAGCTCAACCCCAATACCAGACTTGGAGCGCTAAGAAAATCATCAATGTTTGGGTCCTGAAGCCGTACAGGGAAGGCAACTTCACCAACGTTCGGTTCAAGGTACTACGGGGATCTGCCAAGAGCGAACATGCCATCTCACTTGTAGATCTTCCCAACCTTAATCCCCATGATTGGATTATCTTGCACAACATCCTTCTTACAAATGAAGCTGAATATGGTCCGATCATCGACCACTTTAAGAGGATGCTTGTATGCTATATCATGGAAGTTGCTTTGATGGATCAGGAGATTGCGAGTGTGTTCAAGAAGAAACCTACCATATCTCATGTTGGCTCTGCCAGTGATCTCAACATGATGCAGATGGGGAAGATTGACCCAAAGAGAAACTTCGTCATGTTTACCAGGAACGAAGGACAGAAATGTCTTTTCGCCTTGGCAGACAAACATCTCTACACCACTACCTGTTTGGAACACGTTTTGGGGATCATCCATCGATGCAAGCAGAACACAGCGGATGATGTAAAGTACTTTGATGATATGATTCAATGGTACATTCGGTTCAGACAGACTATCCTTGCTCTTATCTCACGTCTGTTTGATACAACAAAGAAGGTTCCCGCTGCTGGCCCAAGCAAGAAGAAGAAGTAGTCTCGCTCCAATTTGACGCAAAGGGGGAGATTGTTGGGTCGTATTTTGTGTTGCGTCTATTGGGCTCGTTAGCTAGTCCAATATGTATCTCCGGTATGGGCCTGTCCATCCGTGAGTTTTGTAGGGTTTAGTATAAACAGGTTCTTGCATGCATCTTAGATAGAGAGGACGATTAGTAACGATTAGAGATTTATTGTTCAGCAAATTTATCGTTCTTGTTTTGTAACCCTAGAATCCTCTACAGCGGAAGTTCTTAGTCAGGCTCTGCTGAGGATCGAGTAATCTAATCATTCGAAACATTTTGATTCATACTTGTGTTTTGTTTATTGTTTTTACGTTCATCGCATACCTGTTACAAAGATCTAATCGATCAAAGAGTTAATTAATAACTCATCATAAACTATTGCATGTGACAAGCCTCCAGTATAGTCATGTACTGGTAGAAGATGTAGAATATATAATATTATAGCTTTTGTATTTAGTGTTTAATTTCCTGGGAAGTTATGTAATATACATACATACATACATACATACATACATACATACATACATATATATATATATATATATATATATATATATATATATAATTTTGTAAAAATCTTAATAGTCGGTTTGTATCCAGTCTTTTGTAATTAAACTATCAATGTAAAATATTTTTTTATGAATATGCATGTAGCATGTTTTTTAGTATTATGATGTAGTTTTATTGAAAGGGGTTCTTTCATGTAACGATCCAAAAATTGAGGGTAAAGATTTCATTTTTATTATAGTCAAAACACAGATATTATTTAAATCCAAGTATTCCAAAATATTGCTGATTAAAAACATTTATCAGTGTTCATCCCAAAATCACATAATGCGGAAAACACGGGTGTGTGCGTTGCGATCAAGCTAAGCTCGTCCTTTCCAAAAGAATGATACCTAAAACCATAAACAAAACTGTAAGCACGAAGTTTAGTGAGTTCCCCAGAGCATACCCCACACAGTCCACATAATCACATAATCCATATTAGCTATAAAAGCTATGTAAACCATAAAAGCCATGCATACAACATATAGGGATGTTGTGGCTTATATGGTTTACGTAGCTTTTATAGCTAATATGGATTATGTGATTATGTGGACTATGTGGGGTATGCTCTGGGGAACTCGTTAAGCTTCGTGCTTACAGTTTTGTTTATGGTTTTAGGTATCATTGTTTTGGAAAGGAAGAGCTCAGCTTGATCGCAACACATACACCCGTGTTTTCCGCATTATGTGATTTTGGGATGAACTCTGATAAATGTTTTTAATCAGCAATTGTGACATCCCCAAAATCACGGCCAGAAAAGACCGATTTCATTTATGCTTTTTAAAATAATTTCAGAGTAAATCCTTTTGATTTAAAAGAGTTGCAGAATTTGTTCCCAAAACAAAATATGATAATATAATATTTATCAAAGCATTTCATCAAGAGATGCATTTTCATTATATAATCAAAACTCGGGATGTCATGTTCCGATACAGACCATAAAGCATAAACGATAACATTACAAGTCATTCAACAAATATATACATATACATACTTGTAAACAAAACAACTTGATGATTCAACCATCTATGCCCTCGCGCCACTACCTGTAATACGAATAAACTGAGTGGGTCAGGCTTAGGAGCTTGGTGAGCATATAGGGTTTTCAACCCACAATAAATAAATTATATTTAATTTCACCAACCAACAATAACCCGATTACCCATTCCCGTTATCCTCACTTTTCGTCCCTAAAACAACATCTATCTCAAGGGACCTAATCTAGGATTTTTATTGGGACGGACATTACTGCTAAGGGGTTTCCTCAACAATAAATGTACTAAAGGCAACCAGGAGGGGGATAGAGTACACCGGTGAACACATCGTTCACAACACCTACAGGTTATGAACATGCTAGCGTTCCACAGGACTGTCTAGAAAGAGTCTGTGGTCGTTATCTATACTCCGCTGAATAACTAGATCAACAACAACATCATCGAGGCCTCTCATCTGTTTATCACACATCAACTATCTACGCATGTTCTACCCAACATATTAGTAGATAAAAATATATATTTTTATACATAGTTTAAAACCTGTATAGCATTCTCATTCAATACATATTCCAATCAACAGATGAGACACATACACATAACACGTATTTCATAGAGAATAAATCATATCTATGAGATAGAAGAAAGTGAATATACATTCACACATATAACAACAAAATATACACATAACACGTATATCGTATAAAATACTTCATAGTTATGCGTTAGAAGAAAGTAACTACACACTCACACGTATAAACAACTTTATATTATACACATAGCATGTATTTTATAAAATACTTCATATCTATGTGTAAGATGAAAGTGACTATAGACTCACTTTATCAGAAGATGATCGGACAGCACTACGCCTTGCAGAAGTAGTATTCTTCAGTAGATCTGGAAGATCTTCACAAAAATCGGGCTCCTCGCAGGCAGGGCTTCGGCTCGGGAATAACGCTCTTTGGGATGTTCGGGACTCCGGAACTTGCTTCGGGACTCGGGAATGATACCGGGGCTTCGGGGGTACTTCTTTGCACATAAATCGAGGTAATATGGGTGAGAGATGAGAGAATATAGCAACCCTAAACGGTTGGCCCTTCAAATCGATTTATAGGGCAAAATTGGCCCTTGCCACCTCGTAGCACCTTTTCCACGTCGTGGGCTTGGTCGTCACTGCATGCGTCATCGCAAGTTGCGTCTGGGGGACTCCCGAAGGTGTCAGAAGACTTGTCACGTCGTGGCACTGCTTGCCACGTCGTGGTATCTGACAGTTTTGGGGTTTCGCGCCCCGATCTTCAGAAATTCATAACTTTCGCATACGAACTCCGTTTTCGACGTTCTTTATATCGACGCGAAGGTAAGATTATGCTCTACAACTCTCGTTTAGACTCCATTGGATAATTTTGAGTTGATTTTTAATATATTATAAGTATATTACTTATATATTATTTTTAGTAGGTCGGGACAAGAAAACTCTGTTCGAAATTCATAACTCCTTCATCTGAAATCCGTTTTCATCTGTCTTTTTATCGTTGGACTACTATCGATGAGATCTTCAATTCTTATTTATAAATTTTTGGCTAAATATCACTCGACCTCTATTTCAAGTATTCGGGCTGCATACCGCTAAGTCGAAACTTCGAAAAATCATAACTTCCTCATACGAAGTCAGATTTGGGCGTTCTTTTAATGCACGCTCTCGGTTTAAGTAACTCTACAACATTCGCTTAGATCACCAAGGCTAAATATCGCACTAACGTAAATTTCACTTTTTACGTCATTCAGCGTTGTCGGTTCTATCGCGAAACTTCGACAGGTCATAACTTCTTCGTTATAACTCGGATTTCGGCATTCTTTATATATTCGGAAACCTCGTTTCAACTACTACAAGATTATCTATAGATATCGGCTTTATCTAACATTTCATTTTGATGCTTATTTTTATTTTTAATTAAATTAAGACACACAATTAAGCACATAACACATAATACGCAAATAATACACTTATATTATTTCAAAACGGGTTACAAAGGTTAACCTAGACTATTATATCAACATTAAAGACAAGCCCAGAAACACAGGCGTTACAACAATGTTTTGGAATACTTGGATTTAAAGATATTAGTGTTTTGACTACAATAAAAATGAAAATTTTACCCTCGATTTTTGGATCGTTACAAGTTGGTATCAGAGCCTTGGTTTGAGGGATTCATACATATTTTCGGGTGTGTCTGAACTCAAACTGAGGATCTGTAAAGTTTTTAAAGGAAAAATGTTTTCAAGGAAAATTTTTATAATAAAAGAAAGGGTGTGGTGCATGAAATCAGCCGAGCTCAAGTAAGTTTCCTATAATACCTATATATGTTATTTGTTATGACCGGATGTATGGATCTGTGAATCGCATGCTAGTTAGGGCGAGGAAAAATGCCTTTATATGTTGTATGAGCTGGTAGACTTGCATGCTAGTACTGTGTAGTCAGAAATAGATTGGCATGATATGTGATGCTTGTAGACTTGTAGATATAGAATGTCATTCTAGAATGAGAATTATTATTGGTACTAGTAACTGCTACGTGTATTCTTTTAAAATTATATACGGTTAGGATCTTATAGCCTTAGAATGATTGACTTGGCCTTATTTTATGTTCCTTGTCTGGTGGTGGTCCTAGGGTAGGGTCTATTATTCGACAGTCTAGTTTTTGGAAGAGGTTCCATGAGGAGTTGGGTACGAGATTGCATTTCAGTACTGCTTATCAGCCACAGACAGATGGCCAGAGTGAGCGAATGATTCAGACGCTCGAGGACATACTTCGGGCATGTGTTATGGACTTCGGGGGAAGTTGGGACACATACCTACCTTTGGCTGAGTTTTCTTACAACAACAACCACCATTCGAGAATTGGTATGCCTCCTTTCGAGCTTTTATATGAGAGGAGGTGTCGGAATCCCATCTGTTTGGGAGAGGTAGGAAAGCAAGTGATGGGTAGCACTGAGATAGTGCTTAAGACGACTGAGCAGATTCAATAGGTCAGACAGAGATTACTGACAGCCCAGAGCCGCCAGAAGAGTTATACGGATAGGCAACGATCTGAGCTCGAGTTCCAGGTTGGAGACCTTATACTCCTGAAGGTATCTCCTTGGAAAGGAGTGATCCGATTCAGGAAGAGGGGCAAGTTGGGGCCCTGATACATTGGTTCTTTCAGGGTGATCGCCAGAGTGGGCAAGGTAGCATACCGTTTAGAGTTACCCGAGGATTTGAGTCAGATCCATGATACCTTCCACGTATCCCAGTTGAGGAAGTGTATAGCTGATGAGACGGCGGTAGTGCTGCTAGAGGATATTCAGGTGGATGCGAGCCTGAATTAGATTGAGAGGCCGATCGCTATCTTGCATCAGAAGATCAAGGTTCTGAGGAACAAATAGGTGCCCCTGTTTCAGGTCCAGTGGCAACATCGGAGAGGGTCCGAGCTGACTTGGGAGCCGGAGACGGAGATGCGGGAGCAGCATCCAGAGTTGTTTGCAGAGTGAGACTTCGAGGGCGAAGTCTGATTCTAGTGGGGGAGAATTGTAACATCCAGATTTCCAAGTATGATAAAATGAGATTATTTTCTAAGTTATGAGGAGTGACTCGACGAGGTGGCGCCTTAACTCGTCGAGTAGGATCGCGACTTGGTGACGTGGAAAATGAATGGACTCGACGAGTCAACAAGCTGACTTGTCGAGTCAGCGTTGTTGGCAGAAACCCTAATTCTTTCGGGCTTGGGCCTATTTAAAGGCACTTATAGCCTCCTTGGCCCTCCCCACCAGTGTCTTCGTCCCTTGAGAGAAACCCTAGAGTTATTGTGGGTTAGAGAGGAAAGAGGCTAATTGGAGGTCATTTCTTTGAAGAAGAAGAAGGTCAAGAGTGTTCCTAGGATCTCAGAGGAGATTTTGTGGATCAACTTCATCTTCATTCAAGCTTTAGATCTGGTACAAGCTCTTGTCTCCCTAGTGTTTGAATAGATTTCCTTTGGTTGTTGAGTTAGGTCTTATATCACCATTTGGATGGGGTTTTGGGTGCATCCAAACCCTTTTTCTAGTTGTTTTGTAGATCTGGACCTTGTGAGGTCCAAAGAACCAGAGAGTAGGTAGCTTTGAGTGAGTAACTTTGGAACCTTGAAGCTATGAAGCTTAAATAGAGTCATAATGGTGTATAGAGCAAAATACACCATGTATGAGCCCCAAGTTCAGACCTTTACGTGATTTTTCGGTGTTAGAAGGCTAGATCTATAAGTTAGAGAAACAAATCTGACCTCAGAAGGTCAATTGAGTATTGCCATGGAGGAAACTCGCTGAGTCCATAAGGGGACTCGACGAGTCGGATCGGGTTGCCCCGCGATTCGTGATCAGTGGTAACCCGTCGAGTGAAAGGTTAACTCGACGAGTTGAGTGAGGCCTTATGAGGATTCAGAGGACACGCATGGACTCGCCGAGTTACCCAAGTGCACTCGACGAGTCTGGTCAAGTTGGACCATTGACTAGAGTTGACTTTTGTTGACTTTTAGGGATTGGTCAACAAGTGGACATTTGGACCATTGGAGGGGTAAAATGGTCTTTTCCCCTTCTATGAGATTATAGGAAGGGATTAGTCTATCCATGATAATCATTGTTAATTAGAGGTAAATTACTCTATGTGATTAGGTGGAGGCTAGAGCAGTATTTCGAGTTCGAGACTTACCGAGATTACCAGAGGTGAGTCTTCTCACTATACATTCCCTAGAGTGGTATCCATGTGCAGACCGGAGGGTCTTGTGTTATGTTTTTACTCAAGATTATGTGTATTGTGATTTATGTATGATATGTGATATTTACTTCGGACCGGAGGGTCCAACGATTTAGACCGTACCAGAGGGTCCAACGAGCTAGACCGGACCAAAGGGTCCAACGAGCTACGAGACTGGAGGGTCCTGCTGAGACACATTGACCAGGGGGTCTTATCGAGTTGTAGCCTTATGTGGTTTATGTGTTGTATGTGGTATTTTGGGGAACTCACTAAGCATTTATGCTTACCGTGTTATGTGATATGTGTTTCAGGTATTAGCGAGGATCGCGGGAAGGCACCGACATGATTTGTACACACTGGCAGAGGATTATGTTTTTGAGATTCTAGGATATATTTTATTGTGATGACATTTGATATACATGAGATTTTGAGAATATTATATGAGTTTTATTGTGTTGAAAAATGAAAAATTGTTTTAAAATTTACGTCGTTACAAGTTGGAATCAGAGCCTTGGTTTAAGGCATTCGGAGGCACCTTAGGGCGCATCTGAACTCAAACTGAGGATTTGAGAAAATTTCTCATAAAAGAAACAATTTTTCTAAAGGAGTAAAAGATTTTTGAGAAAAGCAAAACGGAGTAGTGTGTACGATCGTCCAACACTCGAACGGTGATTTCCCAAAATACCCTTACCTTATGTGTTACGAGATATTATGTGATATGTTTTGCATGCTAGAGTAGGCTAGGTATTCATATCTAGGACTAGAGCGACCTGATTTGTGATGCCTTAGCGTAGGAAATTATTGCTACTATGAGTTACTTCGAAGGTGAGTAGGTAGCAGCGAGGGGCTTATGAGTGGTCTATTGGAGGGTAGCCTGTGTTCAACGAGATATAGTGTACTTGCGATCTAGGATCCTAGGAGGAGGACTTAGGGTGAATACTGGCAAAGGGTCAAATAAGCTAGACCGGACCAGAGGGTCCAACGAGCTACGGGACTGGAGGGTCCCGCTGAGACACATTGACCAGGGGGTCTTATCAAGTTGTAGCCTCGAGTGGCCTATGTGTTGTATGTGGTATTTTGGGGAACTCACTAAGCATTTATGCTTACCGTGTTATGTGATATGTGTTTCAGGTACCAGCGAGGATCGCGGGAAGGCACCGGCATGATTTGTACACACTGGCAGAGGATTATGTTTTTGAGATTCTAGGATATATTTTATTGTGATGAAATTTGATATACATGAGATTTTGAGAATATTATATGAGTTTTATTGTGTTGAAAAATGAAAATTTGTTTTAAAATTTACGTCGTTACAAGTTGGTATCAGAGCCTTGGTTTGAGGGATTCGGATGCACCTTCGGGCGCATCTGAACTCAAACTGAGGATTTGAGAAAATTATTCATAAAAGAAACAATTTTTCTAAATGAGTAAAAGATTTTTGAGAAAAGCAGAACGAAGCAGTGTGTACAATAAGCCCAAACGGTTATTTCCTAAACTACCCTTACCTTATGTGTTACGAGATATTATGTGATATGCTTTGCATGCTAGAGTAGGCTAGGTATTCATATCTAGGACTAGAGTGGCCTGATTTGTGATGCCTTAGCCTAGGAAATTACTGCTACTATGAGTTACTTTGAAGGTGAGTAGATAGCAGCGAGGAGATTATGAGTGGTCTACTGGAGGGTAGCCTGTGTTCAACGAGATAGTGTACTTGCGATCTGGGATCCTAGGAGGAGGACTTGGGGTGAATACTTATGCGGTATGGAAGGTGGAACCACCGGATCAGTGAGTAGTCCAAGTAAGAATCCTTAGGGGTACCGAGGAACGAGTAGGGTTGAGTTATCGAGTGCGAGTATACTCGAGCGAGTCTCTAATTTCTTTTGTGTTATGTTTCAGAGACATTATGGTGGGTACGCGCCACGCTCCAGAGAGCAGCGGTGTTAGCGATGATAAGATTCGATGGATGATTCATGATGAAGTGGCAGTAGCCATTCGAGCTGAGATACCATAGATGTTTGGGTCTATCAAGACCATGCTAATTGAGACATTTGACGATCGGTATGCTGCTCTTACTGACGCTGATGTAGCTGCATCCACCGTAGCTGTTGCCGCTGCTAGGCCACAAGGGGGTGACTCGTTTTTGTACCGGGATTTCAGCAACACAAAGCCACCAGAGTTTGATGGGACTCAGGATCCGATATCTGCGATGATATGGATCTCTGACATTAAAGGATGCTTCTACACATGTTCTTGTCCTGAGCATCTGAGGGTACGGTTCGCGCTGAACCAGCTTCGCTTGGGAGCGGAGGACTGGTGGAAGTTTGTGACGGCAGACTTCACTCCTGCAGAGATTACAGCGGTGACCTGGGAGAGGTTAACCACCATGTTCCAAGATGAGTATGTTCCCCCGGTGGAGAGGGAATGGTTGGCGTAGGAGTTCTAGTCCCTCAAGCAGGGGACGGAGTCCGTGACTGTGATTACACGGATGTTTCATGAGGGGGTGTTCTTTTGCCCTGAGCATGTGACTACTGAGCAGGCACGTATGAGCCGATATCTAAGCATACTGAGGAGGCACATTCGTGAGTTTGTGGCGAACTCGACATACTGAACATTTGCCGAGATCCAGGAGAATGCCCGGAAGAGGGAGATTGAGCTAAATACTCAGGCCAGGGAGGAGGCCGAATCTCAAAGGAGGGACAGGCGGCCATTACAGTCTCAACCGGCAGCCAAGCGGGCAAAGCCCGCTGATTCAAGATCTGGAGATCCAAAGGGCCGCACTTGTGGGAAGTGCGGAAAGAGCCATGAAGGGGTGTACAGAGCGGGTATGTGCTACAAGTGTGGCAAGGAGGGGCATTTCGTGAGGGATTGCCCCCAAGGGGTTTGCAGTTTGCTTTCACTGCAACCAGACTGCCATCAGAAGGCCGAGTGCCCATAGCTACTTTAGGGATCAACACAGGGACCTGCACCAGCTGGTAGAGCTACCGAGGGCCGGCCAGCGAAGGACAAGGCACCAAAGGCTCGCGGGAGAGCCTTTCAGTTGACAGCAGAGGAGGTCCACGCAGTGCCCGCTTCCGGGGCTGGTATGTATTCTTTTATTTACTTATACTGAGTTGAGATATTGTGCTTATACTATGGTATGCATAGGTACTTTTCTTGTGAGTTCTATACCTACTTTGGTGTTATTTGACTCGGGTGCGAGTTGATCTTTCATATCATTAGCGTTTAGCCAGCACATTAGTACCCAACGAGAGGCGTTGAGTCGACCTCTACAAGTTTCTATAGCTGACGAGCGAGCGGTTTATTCTACTGATGTGATTCGAGGATGTGTACTCAAGATTTTCGGTGTTGAGTTCCCGATAGATATGGTACCGATTGCGATGGGGGGGGGGGTATCTGTGTCATCGTGGGCATGGACTGTTGAGCCGATTTGGAGCTGTTATAGACTGCGAGCGACAGTTGGTGACCATACGAGACCCTAGTGGGGGAGTACTTACAGTGTATGGAGAGGGTACCCGATCTGGGTCAGCATTTTGTTCGGCTACCAGAGCGAGACAGAGTCTACAGCAGGGCTGTAGGGGGTTTGTAGCCTTTGTGATGGATACACGAGTTGCCGCAGAGAGGCCGAGTTCTATCGGTGAGGTACCGATTGCGCAAGAATTTCTGGATGTTTTCCTCGAGGAGTTGTCGGGGTGTGCCTCTTGAGAGGCAGGTGGAGTTTCGCATCGATTTGGTTCCGGGGGCAGCGCCTATTGCCAAGGCACCCTATCGCCTTGCGCCACCACAGATGCATGAGTTATCCTCGCAGCTTCAGGAGCTGTTGGGGAAGGGATTCATCTGATCGAGTAGCTCGCCGTGGGGAGTGCCTATCCTTTTTGTCAAGAAAAAGGATGGTTTACACCGGATGTTCATCGATTACCGGAAGTTGAACAAGTTGACGGTCAAGAACCGTTATCCACTACCGAGGATCGATGATCTGGTCGATCAGTTGCGGGGAGCGTCTTGGTTTTCCAAGATAGACTTGAGGTCTGGATATCACCAGATGAGGGTGCGTGATGAGGATATCCAAAAGACGACGTTCAGGACTCGTTATGGGCATTACGAGTCCGTGGTGATGTCTTTTGGTCTCACCAATGCACCAGCGGCGTTCATGGATCTCATGAACCGAGTATGCAGGCCAATGTTGGATCGATCAGTGGTTGTGTTCATCGATGACATTCTAGTGTATTCGAGATCCAAAGAGCAACATGAGGAGCATCTGAGGGAGGTCCTTGGAGTGTTGAGATCGGAGAGGCTTTATGCCAAGTTCTCCAAGTGTGATTTTTAGTTACGAGAGGTCCAGTTTTTGGGACATCTCGTTAATCAGAATGGGATATTGGTCGATCCGGCCAAGATTGAGGATGTCATGAGTTGGGAGGTGTCAAGACCCCCCACCGAGATCAGGAGTTTTCTAGGGTTGGCCTACTAGTATCGGAGATTTATCAGAGATTTCTCCAAGATTGTCGTCCCACTCACCAGATTGACCCGGAAGGGTGTTTCTTTTATTTGGGGTCCCGAGCAGCAGACCTCGTTTGAGACTCTTCGCCAGAGATTATGCAAAGCCCCGGTGTTAGCCCTTCCAGAGGGAATGGATGATTCCGTGGTGTATTATGATGCGTCCATATTAGGGCTGGTTGCAGTGCTTATGCAAAAAGGGCATGTGATACATACGCATCGAGGCAGTGGAAGCCTCATGAGAAGAGGTATCCCACCCACGATCTGGAGTTGGGGGCAGTGGTGTTCGCCCTCAAGATATGGCGCCATTATTTGTATGGGGTTCGGTGTACCATATACACGGACCACAAGAGTTTGAAGTATCTGATAGATCAGCCCAACCTGCATATGCACCAGAGGATATGGTTGGATGTCGTCAAGGATTACGACTGTGAGATCCTGTACCACCCGGGAAAGGCTAACGTGGTAGCCGATGCTCTGAGCCGTAGGGCGGGGAGTGCCCCGATTCGAGATATATGCGTGAGGATGACGGTGATGACTCCGGTGTTGGATACCATTCAAGAGGCCCAGGCAGAGGCTGTGAGACCGGAGAACCACAGGAAGGAGCGGGTGATTGGACATGTATCCGAGTTTCTGAAGGATAGTCGAGGTCTTATGACCTTTCGTGGTCAGATTTGGGTGTCGTATACGGGCAGGGTACGAAGCACTCTGATGGAGGAGGCGCATAGATCGAGATTTTTGATCCATCCCGGGGCCACTAAGATGTATATGGACCTGACGAGAGACTACTGGTGGCCCTGTATGAAAAAGCGATGTTACATGGGTAGTAGAGAGGTGCTTGACCTGTCGCCAGGTTAAGGCCGAGCACCAGCGTCCGCATGGCAAATTGTAGCCATTAGAGGTTCCCCAGTGGAAGTGGGAATAAATTTCTATGGATTTTATCACCAAATTGCCGAGAACCGTGAGAGGTTTTGATGCAATTTGGGTGATTGTGGATCGGGTGACGAAGAGCGCTCACTTCCTTGCTATCAACGAGAGCTCTTCTGCGGAGAGGCTGGCAGAGACATATGTGAGAGAGGTGGTGTCGCGGAATGGAGTGCCGATCTCGATTGTGTCAGACCGGGATGTACGTTTCACTTCCAGGTTCTGGAAGAAGTTCCATGAGTTGGGTACGAGATTGAACTTTAGTACTGCTTATCACCCACAGACAGATGGCCAGAGTGAGCAAACGATTCAGACGCTCGAGGATATACTTTGGGCATGTGTTATGGACTTCGGGGGAAGTTGGGACACATACCTACCTTTGGCTATGTTTTCTTACAACAACAACCACCATTTAAGTATTGGTATGCCTCCTTTAGAGCTTTTATATGGGAGGAGGTGTCGGACTCCCATCTGTTGGGGAGAGGTAGGAAAACGAGTGATGGGTAGCACTGAGATAGTGCTTAAGACGACTGAGCAGATATAGCAGGTCAGACAAAGGTTACTGACAACCCAGAGCCGCCATAAGAGTTATGCAGATAGGCAACGATCCGAGCTCGAGTTCCAGGTTGGAGACCTTGTACTCCTGAAGGTATCTCCTTGGAAAGGAGTGATTCGATTCAGGAAGAGGGGCAAGCTAGGGCCCCGATACATTGGTTCTTTCATGGTGATCGCCAGAGTGGGCAAGGTAGCATACCGTTTAGAGCTACCCAAGGAGTTGAGTCAGATCCATGATACCTTCCACGTATCCCAGTTGAGGAAGTGTATAGCTGATGAGACGGCGGTTGACTGGAGTTGACTTTTGTTGAGTGAAAGGTTAACTCGACGAGTCGAGTGAGGCCTTATGAGGATTCAGAGGACACGCATGGATTCGCCGAGTCACCCAAGTGCACTCGACGAGTCTGGTCAAGTTGGACCGTTGACTAGAGTTGACTTTTGTTGACTTTTAGGGTTTGGTCAACAATTGGACATTTGGACCGTTGGAGGGGTAAAATGGTATTTTCCCCTTCTATGAGATTATAGGAAGGGATTAGTCTAGCCTTGAGAATCGTTGTTAATTAGAGGTAAATTACTTTATGTGATTAGGTGGAGGCTAGAGCAGTATTTCGAGTTCGAGACTTACCGAGATTACCAGAGGTGAGTCTTCTCACTATACATTACCTAGAGTGGTATCCATGTGCAGACCGGAGGGTCTTATGTGTTATGTGTTTACTCAAGATTATGTGTATTGTGATTTATGTATGCTATGTGATATTTAGACCGGACCGGAGGGTCCAACGATTTAGACCGGTCCAGAGGATCCAACGAGCTAGACCGGACCAGAGTGTCCAACGAACTACGGGACTGGAGGGTCCCGCTGAGTCACATTGACCAGGCGGTCTTATCGAGTTGTAGCCTCGATTGGATTATGTGTTGTATGTGGTATTTTGGGGAACTCACTAAGCATTTATGCTTACCGTGTTATGTGATATGTGTTTCAGGTACTAGCGAAGATCGCCGAAAGGCGCCGGCATGATTTGTACACACTGGCAGAGGATTATGTTTTTGAGATTCTGAGATAGTTTTATTGTGATGATATTTGATACACATGAGATTTTGAGAATATTATATGAGTCTTATTGTGTTGAAAAATGAAAAATTATTTTAAAATTTACGTCGTTACAATTTGGGAGGATTGCTGAGGAAAGTATGGATAGGTGTGAAAGGTAGTATTGGGCCCGTACTACTGAAAGCACAAGATCTATACTTGAATCGGTGAGAATCTTGGAGAATCTAAGAAGCTTATAGGAAGGAGAATTCTTGGTTATGCTTGGACCGTGGGAATAGCTGCTATGCAGAATGAGGATAAGCATGTATGGGGAAGACCGGGTAGGAGGTGAGTCTTCAGTGGGTCATGTAGCATTCTTTCTGTTAGCAAAAGTTTGATGGCAAAGAGTGGAAGCAAGTCCTGCCAGTCGGTTTCTTTTCGGGAGACGCGTGGGACTGTTGTGTGTGTGTGTGTGTGTGTCTATTGGCTCAGCAATTGCATTATGTGAGACTATAATAAAAATAAAATTATCATTTTATTACAAATCAAAACAAAACGGATCAAACTCGCAACAGAATTAAACTTTTGGACCACCCTTGTGACCCCAAACTTGTTTGGACCAAAGTTGCTAGTTTTGACATACCACATGGACCATTCTTGCAATTTTGTCTATTGGGTTAAACCCAAGTTTGGTGTACCAAAATTTCAAAAACTATCTTTTACAACATTTGGTGGATAGATAGGAGATGTTATTTACATCTTATTAAACTTGTGAAATATACCAACAAAATATACTTATTTTCGGTTTTATCATTTTATCGAGTAAGTCATTTATGTTGTTGGATGGGTCAAGCCTACAAATACATCTAGTTATGGATATGATACACAAGGTTCACAAAATAATGCGATTTAGACACCATTTTGTATGGTTAAATGATGGGTCAATCACACGCGTACGCATTGCAGGGTTCGGAACAGATTGGATTGGACCAATCCGGTCATCTACGGTCACACATTTAATTCGTGGATAAGCTAACAGAAGCTTCTAAAAATGACTCTCTCCTTCTGCGAAAGTCGTCGGTTACAACCATTGAGTGTTATAAAAATTGTTAAGGACCGAAGGTCTCTAGTGCACTTACTACTTACAAATCAAGAATTTGCGATTTTCATATAGGTTTTATGTATCTTTTTTCGACTCTTATTTCATCCGATTACGAAACATTCTTCTTCTACCTTTCTTATAATTAGTTTTGATTGTGAATGATAAATCTGATTTCTAAATGCAACTTATTAATAATAATAATAATAATAATAATAATAATAATAATAATAATAATAATAATTGAATTTATTATTTGATACGCAGTTGACATTTAATTATTAATATTATTTGTCGGCCTGTTTTGTTCGGTATAACTATTGAATAATTAACAATTAATATTAATTATCTACTTGATTGGTTTTCATATATTAATAACTATTCGGCATTAATTCATAGTATCAATCGTCGAATTGTTTGATTGTCTATTTCTAAACCAGAATAAACCGGACAGTTTTACAAAAATCCGGTTGAACCGGTTATATTAAACCGGTTAAATTAAATTAAAACACATTCAAATGAATCGTTTTTATACAAAACTTTAGTTTTTTCCACATTATTTGGATTTATTTGAATAAAAACACATGGTAAATGTTATAAAGTTTTTTAATGCGTTTGTATCCATCTAAAACTATATTTTGTTTTTGTATTATACTTTATTTTATTTTTGATGTACGTAAATTGATGTAGAACTTACAGTTATGTGTTTTAATGTATTTGGATTGATTTTTGACTTCTATTTATGTGCATTTTTAATGTTTAAACTTGCATACGTGTGTGTGTGTGTGTATATATATATATATATATATATATATATATATATATATATATATATATATATATATATATATATATATATATATATATATATAGAAAAATAGGAAAAATGATGAAAATTATAGAAACCGGTTGAACTGACGGTCGAATCGGTTAAACCGGGAACCGATCAACATCCCGTTTCAACTAAAAAACGGTTTTTAAAACGTTGCTAAAATATAACAATTTAATATTTTGAATACTACAAATAATAGTTATATGACTAGATCGATAAGATAATGAAATTATATTATGTTTTCATTTAACCTGCCCATATATCATAACATGATAATCGAAAATTAGAGTTTTTAAAAGTAATAATAAAATATACCAAATAAGAGTCATACCAATACTTAAAAAACTAAGAATAAAATGATAAACTATATTATTATTTTTCTTGTTTTTAAACCTACTTTTGTCATATTTTTGAGAAAAACAAGAAGAAAAAGGGATGATCATGTGATTGTCAAAGTTTCGTAAGATTTAGTTAAGAGTTGTTGGGATTTTTAGAAGTCAAAATCTGTTTCATGGGGATGATTACATTTTGAGTCAAGCTTTTCGAAACCTAAATCTCCATTTCCTTTTCAATCTTTATATTTAGGTTAATGTGGGACCCGATCCGATTGGTTGCATATCTTTTGTGCGGTGAGATATCAATAAGAGTAAATTACACTAATGCTCCCTATGGTTTGGGTAATTTACCCGATTGGTCCCTAACTTATATATTTAACTCGGAAGGTTCCTACTGTTTGTTTTTGTTATGCGTTTGGTCCTTACTGTTTGTTTTTGTTACACGTTTGGTCTCTATCTTACTGAAAAAAATAATATTTAAATAGAGAAAAATGATGGGGTAGGTAAGATAAGATGAGGGGATGAGTTGGGGTGTGTTTATTTAAATAAATTATAAAATCAATGACAAAATGTCTTTTTAGGTAAGACAGTGACCAAATGCATAACAAAAACAAACAATAAGAATCTTCTGAGTAAAAAAATAAATTAGAGATCAAATATGCAAATAACCCTAAATCATAGGGACCATTCGTATAATTTACTCTATCAATAATTACACCATTCACAGTATACAATAATATATCCTTTTACATGGTTGAAAATTGGCTACCAAATTTTAAAAATGATAAACATCCATCTATATCAAAAGATTCCACCCTTTTGACAACATCTTTTTGCGTTTTGATGATGAAAAAAAATCCGTATAATAAGATCCACATTCTTAAACCCTTTCGATCCCCACATCAAAGTGCCTCGGTAAAACAAAAAAATGGAACCGACACTGCTTTTTATTAAGCCTACAATAAAACATTTGGTAAATTGTATAAGACATTAAACTTTTATAAAAATTTAATTTTTACATCGTGGTATTTTTTTACAATTAAGAAACTAAGTTTTCATAAAAGTTCAATTTTAACATTATATTCTTCCTATTTGTTTTAATGTTGACCATTTGGCCGGTCAACCCTGTTATCACCTGAAGGAGCATGATGACGTGTCAATTTATGATGTAGCACGGATATTGTATGATGATGTGACATTTTTTTGGGATATCATTTTTGGGTGTGAATTTGAAAAAAAGTAAAAGATTTGTAAACTTAAGGATTTTTCTGCAAATAATAGTTTATGGTAATCTGAAAACCTGCTATTATAGGTAAAAATGGCAAAAACGAAAAAACTTGAAAAACTTAAGGATATAAATAAACAAAAAATTCTCCCTAATAAATGAAAATAATTTTGTCATATTCACTCTCTTATTAACTTGGACACATATCATTTTTTGGTATTTTTGAATAATTGTTTTTTCCATTTGTCATTTTCTCATTTTTTTTTTATATTTTCTTAATTAACATATCATATTTACACCTCAATTAATAATTATCTTAATTGAAAATAACCAATAAATTAAAATATTAGTACCATATAGTATTTAATATGTTTCTTTTTAAATTCAAATTTTAAATTTTAAATTTTAAATTTCAAATCTAAAATTTCAAATTTAAATAAAATTTTGTTTAAACTTTCATATTTAATTTTTTGTTTTATCAAACTCGTATAACATACAGGTCTCACACCTAGTCTCTATGAAACAAAACCGACAAAACTTGACAAACTTAAAAGACTTTCAATTCATGTCAATAAACCTATTATTATTATTACTACTATTATTTCTTAATAATTGAATTACTTTCCTCACGATTCAAATGGTTTGTGGAGTTGTTTTGAAACTGGGTTACGATAGAAGCAAGCTAAGGTAATCTGTGAGTAAGGAAGGGATATATATAAAGTGGCTTGGCTTTGCCGTTACTTGGAATCCCATGCTTTCTGTTTTCTTGTTAAAGGAGGGCCGGGACCACATACGTACGCCACCATAACTCCACCCCTTTGGTTTGTTGGGTTTAAGGATTTCCTCTTAATTGCAGAACAAATGTTAGATTGATTCATCTAACAATAAACGATCTTTTTCCTTTAGTATTTTTTTCTTATATTTTGAGTATCTAATCTAATAAAGTAAATATAATCAGAAACTATTATTAAAATAACGGTTTAACTTTTAAATGAAAGTCTTTAAAGTTAATCTGAATTAGTTTTTTTTTCTTTTTTTTGGAAAGAGGTTTTTTCTAACTAAAGTGTTTGAGACAGCTTACGCGCACCATGACTAATTCCCTTAAAGACATGACGCTACATATCATGTCTTGGAGTCACCTCAAACAAACATCTATGACCACAAGAATAAAAAGCAACAACTCGATTAAAACTCGGATAGATGAGATACTATCCATATCCCTCTAAATGTTTCACCGATAGGCCACTACTCAAATGGTTTCACCGGTAGGTCACTATTCAAATTGTTATTAATTAAGTATGTTGAAGTCTGAATTTGGACAATTAAGTTTTTATTTATTTATTTATTTTTATTTCACTTACGTGAAATATCAAATAATGAGATATAACTGAAATTAACCATAATTTTATGATTTGGATTTTAGATGATGGCAAAGGACGAAGAGGATAAATGTATTGTATCAGAAGGAAGTTAAGATATATAAACTATTGGAATGTAAAGTTGTTGGTTTGGCCTTGATACGTGGAGACAATCATAAAGATATTAAAGGGGGGCTGACATTCCACCGCTTCTTCTAGACTGGTTTACAACTCATTTATAATTTATAAATGACCCAAAAGTTGAAATTGATACAAAACATAAATTCGAGTGGTTTATAACTTTAAAGCATGAGAATTTGAAACAAGTACGTTAATTCGAATGATTTCATACAACCAGTATTCAACATAATATGAAATAACTACACCAAGTAAAATTTGACAATGTAGTACGACAAACATAATATCAATGTGTGTTTCTATCCCAAAAAAACATGATCTGTCTAAGTTTCTGTCCTAATATAGAACACAAACCAAACATAAATAATTTGTAAACCGACGAAGGGGTTGTTTGCATAGGTCAAAGTGTTTGATGTGAGCATTTTGTGCCTCTGGCTCGGTCCAATAGCTCTAACTCGGTCTTGGATTAAAAGTGTGATGATCAGGTCTTTTCTCCTTTATGCCATTTGTCGTTTGCTTGTTCCCTCGACATCTCGCTCATAAGCCTTCTCCATCAAACCCATTTCCACAATTGAAGGCGACTACAACCGTCACCTCTATTCACCGCTGTAACACCCATCAAATATAAAATACACCCAACTTTTTTTATACACATAATAAGAGGGTGTACAAAATATTTAGTCCAACATTAACAAGTAGTTATGATTTACATCAAAAGAAACTTCTCAAGATCATGTTGGGTTACAATTTCTACAAAAGATTATAATATTCATTCATACGAAATTTAAAATCCATTACAGGGCTATTCCACCGTTTTCTTTCCTTTATCTGTATGAACCGGTCCTACAACACAAATTAACAACAATTAAACTAATTGCTTAGTGAGTAATAACCCATAATTTTTAACAATTAACATTTATAAAAGTACAACATATGCACAATTTTATGATAACTCTTTTACTCTATAATTAACTTTATCATCAGTCATCTCATAATATTTCAACGATATTGAATTCGATGTCAACCCTTGACATCCCAACATAACAAACTTGATGTCAGCCCGTAACATCCAACAATAACGAACTTGATGTCAGTTCGTGACTTCCCACCAATAACGAACTTGATATCAGCCTGTAACATCCCAATATAAATCCTCAGTATCCAAAACATGTTATTATTTACAATTTTTCATACTAAAGTATTCCACATAGATACTATGCCTACAATTCTTTAATGAAATACGAAAGGGTCAAGATTACTCACCTTATTAAGGTTTGTGTGGGTAATATTCCAAACTTTTTACTTCCTTGCTTGCTTCTTTATCGTGTTTCCCTAATTAAACAATTCTCATACTAATCACAAATCAAGTTATATATATATATATATATATATATATATATATATATATATATATATATATATATATATATATATATATATATATGTAAAGGTTCTAATGAGAACCAAAAAAGGTTAAGAACCGTAAGAACCTCTAATTTTAGATGTTTATAAAGGGTTTAGGGTTTAGGCTTTTTAGGGTTTAGAGTTTAGGGTTTAGGGTTTAGGGTGTTAATAAAGGGTTTAGGGTTTAGGGTTCTTAACCTTAAACCCTAAACCCTTTATAAACATCTAAAGTTAGAGGTTCTTACGGTTCTTAACCTTTTTTGGTTCTCATTTGAACCACTCCCTATATATATATATTAGCCTTTCACACAAAACCTCATTTTAGGTAGAATATGATATAACATTCATGTTTCACACTTCCAATCAATTCATACAACAATTTACTTGCTACATAAAATTAATAGTTCATCCTTTTACCACAAGTAACTTAATTCATTAAGTCATGTTTTCCATTTTAGGTAATCAAGAATTCATTAGTATAAATTATCCTTCTAACCCTAACCCTTATACATACAAGGATATATAATCATTTCATGGAGCCTCTACATGCTTATCATAAGAGATAACACACCAATTCCATCCTAATTTCCGGATTACCCAACTAGGGTTTCACTAGAACCCTTTAATTTCACCAAATTTCTTGACAATAAACAGGATTTAGAAGATGTTCTTACCTTGAATCACCAAATTGAAGACCAATTTCACGAAATTAGCAACACATAGAACCTCTCCTGCATTTAGTGTGTGTAGTCGCACCTATAGTGTGTGTTTGAGGGAGTAACGTTGTTAATGACCGACTACATGCCAATTTTATTTTTTAAGCTGTCATGATTGTCACGTCGTGGAAAACTTTTCTTGACACTCTATAATTCCCGTCACTAGCAGATTGCCGCAATTAGTGGTAAGCTATCAACTTTAATCACGTCGTGATTTTTCTCAAAGTACATTGCCTCTACTATTCAACTTACGTATCTTGAATCTCCATTCTCGGCCACGTCGTGGCCCAAACTTTTTCACGTCGTGACTATAACAAAAACAATATGTTCTTATATTTTAAGACTTAGAACTACCATGCTTGTATTATTCTTTCTCTAATACTTCTTTTAACATAAAATACATGATTCTCTTACCATAATTCTATTTATACATACACTTATACACATATACATGTTATAATATAAGTCTTTAGAAAACAAGAGCAACAAGTTATCCCTCCCTTCAAGAGATTTCGTCCATGAAATCTCCGGTCTCACTAAGAAAATATGATGGTATCTATTCTTAAATTCTAAATTCGGTTCCTATGTTACGTCGAGTCCCTTATGATGACACCATTGCACTTTTACCAGTGAGATTTCTTTATTTCGCAACTTCTATATCTTATGATCGAGATTCTTTTCTGGTTGTTCTTGATATCTTAATTTCTCATCCACTTCAATACCAGATATTGGTACTTCTTGCAATTTATCAAACAAAGTCTTTCTCAAATAAGGTACATGAAAAACATTATGTATAACTTGAAGTTCACTTGGTAGATCAAGGTTGTAAACAACTTTCCCAATTCTTTGTAGGATTTGAAAGGGCCCGATGTATTATGGACTCAACTTCCATCTCTTACCAAAACGAATCATATATTTACAAGGTGATAACTTCAACATCACAGTATCACCAACTTTAAACTCCAAAGGTTTATAACTATTATTTGCATATTGTTGTTATAGCATTCCAAAAATCAAGGAAAATTTTCATTTTTCAAATTAAGTAAAATCATTGTTTCGATCAATACCCGAGTCCTAAAAACCAAGTATCAGATACAATTATCCCAAAATCAGAGTATCATAAAATCTCCACAACATATAACTGAAGGATGTGTATAATCACGCCTTCGCCTTGACCCGATCATCAGAAGTACGTGAAACATAACGCTTAAACTTTAAGCTAAAGCTCAGTGAGTTCCCCCAAAATACCCCACACAACAGAACATATTCAATCATGCATGTTGGGTCCCAAATCATCGGATTCGATTACCCTCGGGTCCACAGCCACCGAGTTGGATTACCCCTGGCCTACAACTATTGGGTTGGATTTCCTCGACCCAATTAGTGATCGGACCTGAATGCCCTGGTCTGTTGGCTTATGTACATATGAGTAAAGCCTCAACCTATACCGCACTATGTTGACATATGCAATAGATAAATCATATAACAGTACATATAATTATATAGATCTACAGATCACTACAGCATAGCAACATCCTATATACTAGGATACATAACGTAGTAGGCCAGCATTGGTGCCTTCGACCCACAAGTACATTGTGGTTAGCTCACCTCAATGTCCACAAAGATAGCTGAATTGAATGTTGCTCCAAATACTGACTCTACGGATCCCCTGTATAACACATAGGTCCAAACCTCAATCTACTACTCAAAATACACCAAATGACCTAAATTCAAACATAGTCAAAGTCAACGGTTAATGATTAGACGTCAAAGTCAACTCCAGCTGGTTGCCATGTCGTAGCCTCCCTTGGCCATGTCCTGGCTGCAAAATGACTCAACATACTGGTTGCAACCCAATCGCCATGCCGTGGGGACCGTTTTGGGCAGCTTAATCCATTAAGTTATTTTCCCATGACTTTAGGAGCTCCAAATATTAGACCTGGTCCTTTCCATGACTTAGATGGATAAAGTTTTCAACTTTATCCATCAAGACACCCAACAAGAAAATATTCCAAACCCTAGATACTTAAGGATGGCTAAATGCATCAAGACACATATTAAGCACCGTACCCCTAGAGTTGCTCATCCAAAGTTTCCAGAAGAGTTTCTCACTCCCAACAAGCCTTAGAAATCACAACTTTATGGACTTGCATGTCTAATGCACGTCCCTTCCATTTTAGGTCAAAATCATGGAAATAAAGGCTTAAAGTTGCGCATGGGACCAAAAACGACCTAGATCCTATTTAAAACATATAAAACTAGAATGATCACAAGGATCCATAAAGTTGCCAACTTTATGAGATTCAACAATCCAAATTCTCACACCAAGAAGATATTGGGGACAAATAGCTTGATTTATACATGTAAATCATAAAGGTTAGATTTTAAGGACTCACAAGGGTCCAGAAATGTGCTCAAGATAGATGAGGAGATTTGCTTTCTGGAACTAAGCTCAAGATGGATTTCTTCTTCTTCTAAACACCACCAAACACATACAAACTCATGGGTAAGAAAAGGAGGCTAGGGTTTTCAATTGGAGGCTGAGGAAGAGTGAATAAGGTTGAGAGTGGGAAACCCTAGCCATAACATTCCTTAAATAGGGGATCACACCCTGGATTAGGGTTTGTCATTAAACAGCGGCCACGTTGTGGCGATATATGCCACATCGTGGCGCCAAATTAACAGCCACGAAAACTCCTACCTTGGCCACGCCATGGGATTCCATCACCATGCTATGGCCCCTAGAAATCCAACTTCAAATTATTTAATTTAATTTAAAAGGAACATACCCTAAACTTGGAGTTACAGTTCTCCCCCACTTGAATCAGACTTCGTCCTCGAAGTCTTCACACGCGAATAGCTCTAGTTAATTATCCCGTATTTATTCATTGAGTTCCTAAGTCCATTCAGATCCTTTCTCATGCTGCAACTGAACCTTGACCAATGGTACATTCTTGTTGCGCAAGACCAAGGTCTTCCTTTCCAAAATCACCACTAGCCGCTCAACATAGTTCAGGCGATCATCAACATGTATATCATCCAAAGGAACCACTACTGAATGATCAACTACACACTTTCGAAGCTGAGAAACATGAAAGGTCTTATGAATCTGTCGAAGCTCCTTAAACAGATCTAGTCGATAGGCTACCCTTCCTACCCTGGCCATTACTCGAAACGACCCAATGAATCAGGTCCCAACTTGCCCTTCTTCCTGAAGCGTATTACACCCTTCTTGGGTGATACCTTCAATAAAACCATATCACCAACATGGAATTCCAACTCGGATCGATGTTTGTTAGCATAAATATTCTGTCGACTTTGAGATATCTGTAACCTCTGCCTGATCTGCTGGATAAGCTCTGTCGTCTAAAGGACTACCTCAGTCCTTCCCATGACCCTATGACCGACCTCCCCCCAACAGACTGGTGTACGACACTTCCTCCCATAAAGAAGCTCAAAAGGCGGCGCACCAATACTAGAGTGATAGTTGTTATTGTATGAAAACCTAGCTAGGGGAAGGTAGGAGTCCCAAATCCTACCAAAATCAATAACATGGGCTCACAACATATCCTCAAACATCTGGATGGTATGCTTGCTCTGGTCATCAGTCTGTGGATGATAAGCGGTGCTGAAGTGCAATCTTATACCTAGTTCCTCGTGGAATCTCAACCAAAATTGAGAAGTAAAAATGAACATCCCAATCAGATAAAATGTTAAATTGGAACACCATGTTGAGCGAAAATTTCACGCACATACATGTCGGCCGATTTCTCGTCCTAAGAACTCTCCCGAATAGCTAGAAAGTGAGCACTCTTGGTTAGGCGATCCACAATAACCCATATCGCATCAAATTCCTTAGCTGTCCTAGGTAATTTGGTGATAAAATCCATGGTGATCTATTCCTTTTTCCACATGGGAACCTGCAAAGGTTGACGCTTGTTGTACAGCCTCTAGTGCTTGACCTTGACCATCCAACATGTCAAGCACCTCTGAACATATCATGTTATATCCCTCTTCATGCACGACCACCAGTAACTAAGTGTCAAATCCTGATACATCTTTGTGGCTCCAAACTGTATCGAAAATTTGGACTTATGTGCTTCCTCCATCATGGTTTGCTTGACCCCACCAAAATATAGAACCCAAACCCGACCGCACCGAGTCAATAGTCCGCGACTATCGGAAGAAAACCTGTCAATCTCAACCCTGATTCTCTTATGCTTCCAATTTTGCTTCTTGACTCCCTCAGTCTGAGCCTCCTTGATCAAATCCAGAAGCGGCGAAACGATAGAAATCCTCATACATAGGCCTCCAATAGCAGTACTGACCGACTTGCTACTCAAAGCATCAACGACTACATTTTTTTTCCTAGGATGATACAAAATCTCGCAGTCATAACCCTTGACCACATCATGCCATCTATGTTGTCTCATATTCAGATTCGGCTCGTCCATAGATATCTCAGACTCTTGAGATCCATGTAGATGGTATATCGGACCCATAAAGATACTGTAACACCCACATTTCTCGCTAAACTTTACAAAAGATAATGTAATAGCTAGGGTCAACAATTGTAAGCTATTTGTTGTAATAAATAAGAATTATGTGAATATTATCTGTTTCACGATTAATATAATATAATAAAATAGGAAAAATCAGTTGAATCACTTGTATATCGTAAAAATAAGTTCGCCAAAACACACATACACACACACACACACACATATATATATATATATATATATATATATTTATAATATTATATTATATTATATTATATTTAGAAAGTATACATCGTCCTAATCCCGAAAATATAAATTCCGTAGACATCCAACTCCGTATGAATTAGATATGATTGTTATAAGATATAAAAGTCAGCCGCGCACAATGAATGTATGACGTAAAAAGCTACGAAAAGAATGGTTGAATTTTAGCTAAAGCCACCAGAAAGAAAATCGTAGTACTCTTTAAAATAAGAATTTTGAGAAAAAGAATGTCAAAAACGGAGTCCATACGAGAGAGTTATGGTTTTAGCAAAATCATATAATTTTATAAAAATATGGACGAAAAATAAAGTCAAAATTGGCCGATGGAGTCTAAACGAAAGTTGTAGATCTCATCGATAGCTATGTGTAGATATAAAGAATGTAAAAAACGGAGTTCGTATGAATAAGTTATAATTTATAATAACATATTTACATATTAAAATAAAGTATAAATCATATATACGTATACATATATATATATATATATATATGTATATGCATACATATATATCATTAGAAAGATATTGACGATGTGGTCGTTATAAGACTAGTGTTGAGTACTTTTGACATTAGTTTAGTAAAAATATCGTTAAATCTATTTAAAATAGTATTATAAATGGGTGTTTAGTCGTTTAAATTACTATAAGGTCATTTAAGTAACTATAGAGGGTGATTTTTGAAAATTCAATTGCTATAAATAAGAGGATCTAGACTCTCATATTTCTTGCACCATTCTCTAGATTCAAGAGTCTTTCTCTTCTTATCCCCGAGCATTTCGGTCCCTCATGAATCAACATCTCTTTTTATAGTTTTAGTATAGTAAGGTGAGCATTGAAGCGCTACATGAATCTTATTTTTTTCTAAAAGAATATTCAGCGACGAAGTTCTAACCATGGAGTTCTAAGTTTTTGCTAGAAACATTGTAAGTTGAGCTACACCTATTACACCTCAAGTGTAACTTATGTTTAAATTCATTATCATTATTATGAACCTATAAACAAAATTTATCAGTGATTCCAACTCGTTATACTGATTGATCTACTTATGTGTAACACCCTCTTTATTAAGTTAATTAATTAATGATTGTATAATAGCCCTAAAATCAATAATTATATAGCAAGGTGTTGGTCTCGAGGAGCTAATTATCGCAATTTTAGAGATTAGGGGTTAAAAGTGTAAAATCCGGACTTAGGTTGTAAATATTTAAGAAGACAGGGGCTCCGTGGTAATTATTGGAACTTAAGTTGAAAAGAATGTGAGGAGGAGGGGCTAAAAATGTTAACATGGCTGAAGTTTGATCATTGGACTAAAATTGAAAAGAATTTAGAATGTTGAGGGCTAAAGAGTAAATTTTGGACCTAAATTGAAAAGGTTTTGTAGAGGGATGGGTTGTTTGGTAAAACTCGGACATCATTTGTAAAGGATTCAAGAGGTAGGGTTCAAATGGTAAATTTTGGACCATGGTTGAAAAGAATTTTATGGAGAGGGACTATTTATGCCATTATGGCAATAAGATTTTATGGCACCGGGTATATAACCATAGCACCACCGGCCGCTAAACCCTAACCCTAACGATATGAGCAACCGCCACCCTTATGCCTCCCGCTCCTTTCCAGCCGTCGGAGCCAACCCTTCTACGTCAGAAAGAAAGCAAGGCCGTCGGAGGTTGCTGTTGTGGATCGCCGCTGCCGTTCCTTGAGCAGTTACGTCGCCACCACTCCTTCGTCATCTTCCTCGTCTGCCCTCTGTCGTAATCTACATGTAAGCAACACTGTCACCGGTTCTACTCCAACCACCCACTACTGCCTTCACCTGTCGTTCCAGTCGGGAACAAATTCGCCGTTGCTCCGCCACCTGTTACATCGCCGATACACGACTACTCCAGCCATTTCCTTTCCGACTGCCACCCTATCCCATAGTTGCACCGCCCACCGCCGTCTGTCAAGAGTGTTGTTGCTACCATTCGATGAACGCCACTAGGTGGGTGGCTTCTTTCGGACCTCAAGAGAGGTGTATGTGTGGTCGCTATCTTGTTGTCGCCATGTATGTTCACGGTTCTGCCACCACCAACCGTCGTGTGGTGGTGGCTGTGGGCATGTCTTGGTACATTGTGCGTGTTTCTGCTATATGTATGCTTATCTTAATAAAGTGGTTTTGGATTGTTTGGCTGGAAAACTGAGAAAAGGCCATCACCACCACCGTGAGGTGGTAGCTGCCACCTTGTACCACCGCCAGCCACCACAAGGGTGGCGTTGTGTGTATGTTTATCATAGTGTGTGTGTTTATTTTAGGGTATTGCATAGTAAATTGTAATTGAATAATGTAAAGAAACTCTAACCAACACCGTGAGGTGGTGGCTGCCACCACTAGCCGCCGTGCTGGGTGGCGGTGTGTTTAATGTGTTTGATTTGTTTGGGATGCTTGGACAAATGGACTAAAACCCTACTGGGCCTAATGAAACCCTAATGGGCCTAATAAACCCTAATTGATCAAAGGACTTGGTTTTGGGCTTATTAGACTATGAATGGGTTGGAAACCCTAATTAGTGTTTAGAAAACCCTAATTTTGGATATATAAGCCTTGGACTTATCGGGACCCATATTTGGGCCATTGGAATGGAATTGTAAATTACACCCAATCACACCATATGACTTATCTAGTAGAGTAATGGACTTAATGTATTAAGTCCTTGATGGGTTAAGTGAGAAACACTTAACCCTAATTGTCATTTTACGTGAAACCCTAATTTCACTTGGACCTTAAGTTGGGACTTTCTATTAGGATTTGGTGATTGTGCCAATAGTGGGCCATCCAAGAATAAGAAAATTGACTAGAATAATTTCATGGGCTTTAGGGTAAGGCCCATGTGAGGGATTTGAGGAAAATTGGACTATAGATGGGCCATAATTGGGCCTTTATGATTATGAGATATTAGGTCATTAGAGATTCCAAATGTTTGGACTGGACTAAATGGTTGGGCTTTAGAATAATACCATGTAAAGGTTTGGGCCCAATTTGGACAATTGGTTCATATGTTGGGCTTTGATTCATAGTTGGACTTTTGGGCCTTTGGATTGGGCCTTGAGTTTGAATCAAGCTAAGATGGGGGTAAAGTAGTCTTTTATCCCAAGCATGGACTTATGGATATGTATTGGAACCCAATTTCTGATTGGGTGTGATTTTGATGATTGACAATTCGAGAACCTGTCATCCAGCAGGTAGAGTTTTGTCTACGGGACTTCAGCAGTGTAAGGTGAGTTACCTTCCAGTAGAGGAGTGTAACGCCTGTGTTTCCGGGCTTGCCATTTGTTAGTAATGTAATAGTCTAGGTTAACCTTTGTAACCCGTTTTGAAATAATAGAAGTGTATAATTTGAGTATTATGTGTTATGTGCTTAATTGTGTGTCTTAATTTAATTAAGAATAAAAAAACTAAGCGTCAAAATGAAATGTTAGATAAAGCCGATATCTATGGATAATGTTGTAGCAGTTGAAACGATGTTTCCGTGCATATAAAGAACGCCAAAATCCGAGTTATAACGAAGAAGTTATGACCTGTCGAAGTTTCGCGACAGAACCGGCGTGACCCAGCGCGACGTAAATAGTGAATTTAAGGTAGATAGATATCTATCCTTAGTGATCCAAATGAGAATTGAAGATCTCATCGATAGTAGTGCAACGACGGAAAGACAGGCGGAAACGGAGTTCAGATGAAGGAGTTATGAATTTCGAACGGAGTTTTCCTATCCCGGCCTACTAAAGATAATATATAAGTAATATACTTATAATATATTAAACATAAAGTCAAAATTAGCCAATGGAGTCTAAACGAGAGTTGTAGAGCATAATCTCACCTTCGCGGCGATATAAAGAACGTCGAAAACAGAGTTCGTATGCGAAAGTTATGAATTTCTGAAGTTCGGGGCGCGAAACCCCAAAACTGTCAGAGACCACGACGTGGCAAGCAGTGCCACGACGTGGCAAATCTCCTGTCACCTCCAGAAGGCCCCCAGATGCAACTTGGGATGACGCATGTAGTGACGACCAAGCCCACGACGTGGAAAAAGGTTGCCACGACGTGGCAAGGGCCAAATTTGCCCTATAAATAGATTTGAAGGGCCAGCCGTTTAGGGTTGCTATTTTCTCTCTTCTCTCTCCCGTTTTGCATCGATTTGCGTGCCAGAAGTACCCCGAAGCCCCGGTAATATTCCCGAGTCCCGAAGCAAGTCCCGAGATCCCGAAGATCCCGAGAAGTGCGGTTCCCGAGCCGAAGCTTTGCCCGCGAGAAGTTCGATTTTTTGTGAAGATCTTTCAGATCTGCTGAGGATTACTACTTCTGCAAGTCGTAGTGTTGTCCGATCATCTTCTGATCAAGTGAGTGTATACTACCTTTCATAAACACGATAATAATACAAGTTTGGTTCGAGTGTATTAAGTATATTGTTGTTTATAGGTGTGAGTGTGTAGTTACCTTCTTCTAACACATAAATATTAAGTATTTTATATAAAATATGTGCTATGTGTATGGTATATTGTTGTTTATATGTGTGAATGTGTATTCACTCTCTTCTATCTCATAGATATGATCTATTCTCTATGAGATATGTGTTATGTGTGTGTGTGCCTCATCTGTTATGTGGATTTTGTGTTGATTAAAGCATGCTATACAGGTTTTTAAACTATGTATAAAAATGTATATTTTTATCTACTAATATGTTGGGTAGAACATGGGTAGATAGTTGGTGTGTAATAAACAGATGAGAGGCCTCGTTGTTGTTTGATTTAGTCATCTAGCGGAGTTTAGATGACGACCACTGGCTAATCTAGACAGCCTTGTGGAAACATTAGCAGGTTCGCCACCTGTAGGTGTTAATGAACTTGGGTGTTCATTCGCTGTACTCCATCCCCCTCATGGTTGCCTTATTTGACTTATATTGCTGAGGTACCCCCGAAGCATGTGTCGTCGCCCCGATGAAATATTCTTATACTAGGTCCCTTGTGTTAGTTGTTTTAGGGACGTAAAGTGAGAATAACGGGAATGAGTAATTGGGTTATTGTTGGTTGGTGGAAATTAAATATGATTATTTATTGTGGGTTGAAAACCCTATATGCTCACCAGGCTCTCAAGCCTGACCCACTCAGTTTTATTTGTATTACAGGAAGTGGAGCGAGGGCATGAGATGGATGAACCATCAGTTGTTTTGTTTACAAGTCTGTATATGTATATATTTGTTGAATGACTTGTAATGTTATCGTTTATGCTTATTGGTCTGTATCGGAACATGACACCCCGAGTTTTGATTATATAATGAAAAATACATTTCTTTTATGAAATGCTTTGGTAAACATTGTTTTATCATGTTTTGTTTTTGGGAACAAATTCCGCAACTCTTTCAAATCAAAAGGATTTACTCTGAAAATTATTTTAAAAGCATAAATGAAATCGGTCTTTTCTGGCCGAGATTTTGGGGATGTCACAAGGTGGGTCTAAGGCACCAATGACGACCCACCAGTAGGTGATTATATATGAGATGATTGTCTTTATGATAATTGTCTGGTCTGCCATTATCTAATATGCTTTATGTGATAGGATGCTCTGTTATATGTGTTAGTAGTAGTAGTAGGGGTGAAATAGTCCCCGGATACCGGTTGAAAGATACCGAAAGGGTTGTCAGTACCCATGCATGCCCAGTAGTATGTTTATGTGATGTTATTATGTGGTAGTGGTAGGGGTGAAATAGTCCCCAGTAGTCGGTTGAGATAAACCGATGGGTAAGTGAAGCACCCCAGAATGGCTTGACCTGGGTAAGTCAAGCACTCCATAATGACTTGACATGGTTAAGTCAAGCACCCTAGAATGGCTTGACATGGGTAGGTCAGGCACCCCAGAATCGTTTGGCAGTATGTTGTTGTATGGTGTGTGGTATGATGGGGGAACTTACTCAACATCAGGCTTATGCTTTCCAGTTTTGGTTTCAGGTACTCGTTTTCAAGGACAGGAGTCAGCTTGATCGCAACGCATCATAATATGTTTCCGCACATGAGATCTTTGGGATTACACTCTGATATTATTTTATGATAACATGTTTGACTATTGAAATTTTTGGTTTTGACTTGAGATATTATAATGGATGTTTTTATACTTATGATATTATAATAACCTATTTAAAAATGAAATTTTTGGCCTTGAATTTTGGGATTTTACAAGTTGGTATCAGAGCCTTGGTTTGAGGGATTCAGACACACTCTCTAGTGTGTCTGGACTCAAACTGAGGACTTGGTATGAAAATTATCAAAAGAAAAATCATTTTATATAATAGAATTTTGAAAAGAGAAAAGAACTTTGAAAACAACAAGGTGTGTGATGCGTGCAATAATTCGAGCTCAAGTATGTTTTCCCCAAGATACTCATACATGTTGTGATATGTTCTCTTATGATATGATTATGAGAGTTGCATGCTCGATTAGGTATGAGGATCAAGGAGGATGCCTTATATGCCTATTGTATGTGCTTATAGATTTGCATGCTAGCACTGATCAGTCAGTGATAGGATAGCGTGTTTAGGTTATGCCTGATTGTATGAGCCTTTGAATTGCATGTATAGATTCCCGATTAGAGGATATAATTGTTTGATTGGAATGTGATGGTTCGATTTTCCATTGTCTGAATGTTGCTTTCATTGTGCTTTGTGGGACTTTTAGTAATGTGAGCTAACTATTAAGCGAATATGCTAAGTCACATGTGGCACAGGCTAGATAATCTCAGAGTGATAGATTTGACCCTATTGTGAAGCTCTTGTTTGAGTCCAACCGTTCTAGGGATGGGTCTTTTACTCGAAGGATTATCTGATCTCTGTTGCATGTGGCTATATATTCATGAGGTAGGTATTTGACATTACTGGAAATCTTTCAGTAGCTGAAGACTGGGTGGGTTCGGGAACCTAGGAAAGCCTAGGATATGTTTCAGTGGGTTAGTAGTGAGGTTTAGTGAGACTTGGGTGTATTAGTTTAAGGAAGTGACTTGGAGGATTCAGGAGGATTGTCGATGAAAGTAAGGATATGTTTGGAAGGTAGTATTGGGCCCGTACTACTGAAAGCACAGGATCCATAATCGAATCGGTGAGAGTCTTGGAGAATCTGAGAAGCTTCGGGGAGGAGTTTATGACCCGGTTTAGAGATAGAGGGCGTTCCAGCTGTTGCAGCTCAGCCATTGGCAAGTGAGCTAGTGAGCGTGACAGGGGGACCCTGGAGGATATGACTTCCAAAGTCCGAGGATGCGAGATCGATTTGGAGCACTATAAGATCAGAGGTCCGTGCCAGGTGCATATAGTAGAGGGTCCTAGGGAGAGACCCACGACTTCTAATCATTGGGTGAAAGGCCATCAAGGACGGAGTGAGTGCAACACGTGCGAGAAAGTACACAAGGGAGTTTGACATTTCAGGGGTTTAGGCTGCTACAAGTGTAGCGGGGTTGGTCATGTCAGCAGAAGGAGTCAGGCTCTACAGTGTCAGACTGGGGAAGTCATAACTCCAACATGCAATGTTGTGGGTATGTAACCTTGCCTTCTTTCAGTTTTATCTACACATTGTTGTGGGAATTGTGATGTGGTTGGGATACTGTAGCAGGAGGAGTAAGTGCATCCCTGGTTTATTTCTTTTCTCCTGTTGGGTTAGATCATCAAATATCATCATATGCCAATTGCATACCGGTGAATTACTAGAGGTCAGTGTAAGACCGTTTCCCTTTTGCTCGTTTGGGGTGTTCAGTGTTCTCTCGTTTCATAGTACATATTTGTCATGGGGAAGTTAGGGGCTCATCTGAAGCCCAAAGCCTGTGAATCCTTAGAGTCCTTCAGGAAGGAGGGTCCTATTGTCAGTTCCTGTCATCAAGATCAGGAGGGAGTTTTGCACCATGATCTCAGGAGGGTTAAGTATCTCTAGAGAAGGTAATCAGAATTTCTTGAGATGTGTGGGTATGTTATTTTCTACTGCTTCTAAGTGGATGTCGGGAATTTGTACCCAATGGTATTATTGATTCAGTTTGGACAAGTTAGGACTCAAGTCAGTTTCTGCTATTGTCTGGGTTATCAAGGATTGTTATATGCCATTCTGCATGCCGAACAGTCCTTGATGAACCTATAGAGGGGCGTATCTTGCGGAGTGGGTTCCACGTGTATCGTTATCATTCCGGATCTTTGTCGAGATCTATGTAGGAGTATTATTTAGAGGATAGTCGATCAGGGTTAGAGCGATAGTTCTTCGGCAAAGCCAGCGCTCAGTGGTTCTATCATGGTTTGGGCATGGTCGACAATCGCCTATGGAAGAACTTTGGTGTTCAAGGCACTACCGTTTCTAGGAAAGGGTTGGTAGCATGAAGAAGGTGGTGTCAGTTACGGGTGTTCGATGCATGAGTGTTCGGTCATTGGATGTTCAAGAGAATTGAATTTCTCGCATGGGTTGTGTTCGGTTAGAATTCAATGGTGCTGCAAGATTGGGAGTGTGATCGAGGATTCGTGAGCTAGGGTGAAGATTGAGGCCCCCAGTTGTCAGCATTGGAGGTGGACTGAGGTGTCAGACTGGACCAGAATTCGAGAGTACTCTTCAATTTTTCAAAGGATGGGCGATCTTAGGGGTTAACTGGTAAGTGATCGCTATCATTGGTAAGCATAGGTTGTCATCAGTGGATTATTAGAAAGAAATAATGATTGGGAATCCTTCAATTCTTACGTGCCAAGAAGACTTAGTCGAATCTAAGTGGGGCAGAATCGATCAGGTATTTAGGAGCAGAAATAGGTGTGAAACTAGGATGAGTTTCGCATCCCCGATAGGGAGAAAGGCGGTCGAGTGGTCGTCTAGATTGGGGATTATGAGTTGGGAGTTCGGAAAGTGTTATGACATTTCGTTCACGCATTTCCTTGGCATCGGATAACAGGTTTTGGGAACCAGGTTAGAGCTTCAGTTAGGACTCAAGTTCAGTTGAGTGTTAGGTCGAGTGCGTGCTCGACCCGGTTTGGAAAGTGTTGTAAGACTACGGGGGTAGCTGTAGCATTCACTAATAGTCAGATAGTATGGAAAGTGTTTTAAGACTACGGGGGTAGCTTTAGCTTTCACCAATAGTCAGTTAGCATGGAAAATGTTGTAAGACTGCGGGGGTAGCCGTAGTATTCACTAGCAGTCAGATAGTGATAGAGTGTTGTGGGACTACGGGTGTAGCCATGACATTCACTAGGTTGGTAGATAGCATGAGTGTGTTCTTGGAACACGGTAGGAACAGTAGTACCCACTAGTTCAGTTGAAGTAGGGAGGGCGTGGCAAATCCATGGATTGGTTTATGGATTTCCACAGAAGGAATTAGACCTGGTTGAGCCAGTGATAAGACTGTAGGAACGTCACTACAGTCTTGAGATCAGGGAAGCAATGGACTACTTAAGGACGTGTGAGATAAGGCTACCATTGGTCAGGTAGCAATCACTTTTATTCTTCGATTTGATGACAATAGGATTCGACGCATGGAGCCGATCGGTTAGATCAGAAAGTTGTTAGCGCCGTAGTGGCATGATAACTAGTGGCAACTAGTTCCTGAGAAGGATTTCGTTCAGAAGTCATGTGAGGCGACTAAGTAGGAGTCCTTTGGCTCCGCAACCGGGCTGGAACCCAGTATTTTAGAAGATTGGTAAACGAATTGAGACTAGGGAGGTCTCGGTAGAGTTTGGAAAGCAACCATGGGGAAACATACTGCTTCAGGCAGTTTAGTGTTCGGGCAGTTTCAGCTTTTGGGCAGTGTTAGTATTTGTGTTTTAGGTTGTAAGTACGGATGAAATAGCCGGTTGATTGGAAAGTGACAAGTCACTCACAACAGGATTAATTGAACCTTGGCCAAGCATAAGCGATTTGCAGGGATAATTAGGTTTGTGATCTTGTTTTTACAGTGGGAACCTCGAGCTATTAGAAGTTGAGTAGTTAGTTGAGGGATAAACGGAGTGGATTCAACAATAATGATTCAGTATGAGTGGTCTGTCAGGGAATTAGACCATCTCAAGACAACAGATTCCAGACGGAGTAGAAGTCATCTTGTTGCGAGGAATTCGTTCACCTTTAAATTTTAGGGCTTTGCGAAGATTGGTCGCGGCTACCCTGGGAAGGCTAGGGAGTACCCAGGATGCTAACCATGTTACTAGAGTGGTTGGGCGAGTAAGGAATGGTAAGGAATGATTTCGAGGAAAAAATCTAATTTAAGTGGGGGAGAGTTGTAACACCCCGTTTATTAAATTAATTAATTAATGATTGTATAATAGCCCTAAAATCAATAATTATATAGCAAGGTGTTGGTCTCGAGGAGCTAATTTTCGCAATTTTAGAGATTGGGGGTTAAAAGTGTAAAATTCGGATTCAGGTTGTAAATATGTATGAAGAAAGGGGCTTCGTGGTAATTATTGAAACTTAAGTTGAAAAGATTGTGAGGTGTAACATCCAGACTCCCAAGTATATTATTGTGTGTTTAACTTTTAAATTTTATTGAGTGACTCGATGAGTTGTGAGTCCAACTCGTCGAGTAGAGTCGAGTTGACCGCATGGGATTAATGAATGGACTCGACGAGTCAAAGAGCCAACACGCTGAGTTGGTGTTGTGTTGTGAAACCCTAATTTCCCGGTGTTGGGGCCTATATAAGGGAACTTATGCCCCCTGTTCTTCCTCACCAGCTACCTAACCTTCCTGTGTAAAACCCTAAACGTGTGTAGTGAGCTAAGAGAGTCTTAGAAGCTAAACTTGGAGTAACCTAGTGCATCTTTTGAGGAGAAGAGGAGATTATCCAACAAGGAAGCAAGAGAATCGGTTTGATCTAGAGTAGCTTCATTCTAGGGCTTTAGTGGGAGGTAAAAGCTTGTACCTTGCTCATTTATTTGCCTAGATCTCATTATTATGGAAGATTAGGGTTTCTTCCACCTTTTGTTGGGACTTCGAGCATATAGAGTTATCATGGGGTTTAAACCTCAGACATGGACCTTTTAGGTCCCTAGTGTTCAAAGGTCCCAACTTTATTCATCCACATGAGGGTTATTGTGCTTAACACCTTGTGAGAGCATGTTTTCGTATATTGGAGCAAAATTACCATACATGAACGTAAAGATCGAAGCTTTACGTGACAACTGAGTCTTGAGATGTTAGATCTAGTGTTTGGAGTGGTAGATGTGCTTTGAATTGTCTAAATAAGGAATGAGTTTGAATGGACTCGTCGAGTCGATGAGCCGACTCGGCGAGTTGGTGAGGGTTTGTCCCATTAAGCTTGATCATGCAATAACTTGGCGAGTTGGGGGTCAGCTTGATGAGCTGAGCTGGACCTTCACGAGACTTCTGAGGAAACGAGTGGACTCGACGTGTCACATGGGTGCACTCGGCGAGTCGGGTCAAACATGGACTGTTGACTCGACTTTGACTTATGCTGACTTTAGGGTTGGGTCAAACATGAGTAATGGAGACCATGGAGGGGGCAAAATGGTAATTTATCCACTTCAAGAGTTAGAGAGAGAAAGAATAGCCTTCGGGTATTAGATTCGTGAAAAGAGTATTAATTACAGATATTCATCCTTTGTGTTAGGCGGAGGTTAGTTCGAGATTCGAGTACGAGGTTATTTGCTTGCTTGCTTGCGAGGTGAGTCTTTTCACTATACTTACCATGAGTAGTATCTTTGTGTGACCGGAGGGTCTTGTATGCTTATCTTGAGTATTGTGATATCCTACATTATGTCTTTGTGATTTACGATGTGCATTATTGTTATGAGATTATGGAGGAGGGTCTCCACTGAGACACATTGACCAGAGGGTCTTAATCGTGTTATAGCCTCGAGTGGCTAATAGGATATGTGTGGTATTTTGGGGAACTCACTAAGCTTCGTGCTTACCATGTTATGTGTCATGTGTTTCAGGTTTTTCTCAGGATCACGGGAAGACATCGGCTTGATTGTACACACCAGTGAAAGAGTCATGTTTTGAGGATCCTGGATTTTAATCAAACAATTATGGAGTTGCGATTTGTAAATTAAATAAATGAGATTTATGTGAAACGTGTTATGAGAATTATATGATTTTAGATGAAAATTTTGTTTGGAAAATTTTCGGTGTTACAAGTTGGTATCAGATCCTTGGTTTCAGGGATTCGGATGCACCTTTGGGTATGTCTGGACTCAAACTGGGGATTTGAGAAAAAATTTCAAAAGAAATGTTTTTCTAAAACAAGCAAGAGTTTCTAAGAGAAAACAAGAAGGAGCAGTGTGTGCAATCAGCCAGAGCCCGAACGATGATTTCCCAAAATACCCTTACTTATTTTTGTTATGAGTTATTATTCAGATATTAGTGATGCATGCTAGATGATAGGCAAGGTATTTCATATATTAGGGCTAGAGTTGCCTGATTTGTGATGCCTTAGCCTAGGAAATTTATTGTTGTCTGTGATACGCTTTGAGTATGTGCGGAGTAAGAGTATCCAACAGTAATCTTTTAGAGAGTGCTTTATGTAGAGGAGTAATCTAGGAGAGATACCTAGATGAGCATTGGAGAAGCCTACAGAGGAAGTAGTTAGATACCTGCGAGTGGTAGGGTTGAATAAGTTCAGTAATACCTTTGGAGTGTGAGTAGAGCAAATAGAGTTGTAACCTAGAGTGGTTTTACGTGCTGGTGGAGATTATTCGATGCCTGAATGTTGCTTGCTTCGTGCTTTATTGAACTCCTGATGATGGGAGTCAGCTACTTAGTGAATATGACGATATTCAGGAGGTAGATGGCTGGCATCATCAGGAGTTCTTCAGCAGATGATGGCAAAGAAGTGTGAGAACCTAGGAAGAGCCTAGGGAGTGACCTTAGTTAGATGAGTACGCTGATAGAGGAGAGTATTCGCTTGGGAGCAACCAGGTTTAACGAGATTGGTGATCGAGAAGGTTGAACAGCTACTTAGGAAATCTGGGACGATCCGTGTGGAAAGTATGGGTATATGTGGCAGGTAGTACAGGCCCGTACTACTGAAAGTAGAGGACTCGTACTCGAAACAGGGAGATTTCCAGAGGTTCTAAGTAGTAGTTTGAGAGGAGATAACATGGTTCAGGTACCATGATTCGTAGCAGATTGAGAGGAGATAACATGGTTCGGGTACTATGATTCGTAGTAGATTGAAAGGAGATAACATGGTTTAGGTACCATGATTCGTAGCAGACTGAGAGGAGATGACATGGTTTGGGTACCATGATTCGTAGCAGATCGAGAGGTGATCACATGGTTCGAGTACGATGATTCGTGGCGGTTAGTGCTTCTGGTTTTACCAGTTATCCCGTTGTGATTGATTAGACTGGGATCAGATGTGATAGAGTGTGGGGGCCTGAATGCCATGTTGAGTGAGTCTTAATAGATTATACCTTGAGGGGGGAATCGAGTTAGTTTCCGAGAGATTTTTGGTGAGATGCCAGTTGGAGTCGCAAGAATCAGGGCTGAGTAGAGATGATGCTTATTGGAGGATCACGGTCTGAGTTGAGCAATCGAATGAAAGATGAGGTGTCATCTTCTGTGGCATGAGTTGCGTTGTCCCCGTTTCTTGGGAGAAGCAAAAGAGATGACGAGCTTTCGGTTTTCAGAGTATGAGGGTAAACCTCGTGGGGTAGCATAGGGTTGCAACCTTTTCACCAGAGTATTTTGGGCAGTATGTTTACTATGAGGTATTTCTTATACCATGAGAACGTCATTTGTAGGTCTATGATGGAAGAGAACAGGGAGGTGTCGTTTAGGGAAGCATACTTTTAATGACGGTTTCAGGTGGTTAAGAGGAGTATATCGGGATGGTGACCCTGTTGTCTTCATTGTGTATCGACTGTGAGAGTGGGGTCTCTTGCTTTTATGATGATTACCGCGATGATAGGCCGGTCGAGGAGTCAGAAACGAAGTATGTGATTGTGCATTATTTCCAGACCGAGAATCAGGACTAATTTAGAACAGTTGGGGTATCTGGCGGTATATCGGTGTGAAGCTTCGAGATGATTAGAGGCAGTAAGGTTGGGTGGATTCTGAGATTCTTGTCTGAGTTACGAGATATTTGGAGGTGCTTGGTTCCATCGGGAAGATCATTAAAGTGATTATATGGTACTTTCCAAGAGTGAAGTGTGATATACCTGGTGAAACAGTCTATGGAGTAGATTTTTGGTATGCCAATTGGTGATGGTTCGAATCCCGAGTGGGGGAGAACTGAGTATTCTGTTGAGAGGATCGGCGATCCGTTCAAAGTGCAGTTAGAGAACTAGTTATGGAGATCCGCGGTGCAGACACATGAGACCTGGGTTATTGGTGGATGAGGCGAGGTGCAAGGCGGGATGATGTATGTGTATGTGCTTAAGGAAGGATGAGTGAATCCACGATAGGTGGTCGTTGGTCAGAGAATTTATTATGGCTAGGGATTTTTCGGGTTTGCAATTGTTGAGTTCGAGGCGGTTGGGTCGCCGAGTTCAGGGTGCAATGGCTAAGATTTACGGGTATAGGTATAGATTGTGATCTATACTCCAGGAGGGGCAACAATTGATTTGTCAACCAATTTTAGAGTCGGTGTGAGTAGTTCGTACGGGCGGTGATCATTAGAGGGTGGAGCTTCAGATTTCTTCAACGTGTTTTCAGTGATTGACGATTCCTCTGTGTTTCAATTTGTGAGATGGGAATATTCCAAAGTTACAAGTTGTGCGAGAGGAATATCGGTTGTGAGATTTTGAGAGGGTACATTGCGGTATCTGAGTATGATGTCGTGATTATGAGATCAATGGTTGAGGCAAGACATCGTGAGGTTTTGTGATGGTGTACCAAGGTATCCGAGTATGATGACCTAAATTTCGGATTATTTTGAGTCTTGAGTTATGAGATGGCAAGAGGTGTATCAAGTATCTATGGTTCCAGTAGGAGCCCTTCAGCTAATTGACATTAAGCGAGATTATCTAAGAATGCGGATTGCGGTGAGAAAAGGAGTTTTGTCATGGCGGGTGCTGTCAGGAGTCATGATGCTTATTTTGGATGGGTGGGTGCACCTATCTATGTTGGGCCGTGGAGTAAGAGTTAGTGAATGCAGTGTGGTGTCGAATCGAGGATGAGATCATGGGGTGATAAGAGAAAGTGCTGGAAGACTACGGGGAGCTGTAGCATCCTGAGTTAGTGCGAGAGAGTGTGGTGATACTGTGGGGGTCGTAGTATTCACCAGTCAGTGAGAGTGTGTGGTGATATTGCGGGGAGTTGTAGTACTCACCAAGAAATGAGCGAGTGTTATGAAACTGCAGGGAGCCGTACCTTTCACTGGTCAGAAGGAGAGCGTTGTGAAACTGCGGGGAGCCGTAGCTTTCACTGGTTAGAAGAAGAGCATTGTGAAATTGCAGGGAGCTGTAGCTTTCATTGGTCAGAGGGAGAGCGTTGTGAAACTATGGGGAGCCATAGTTTTCACTGGTCAGCGTAAGAGTATTGTGGAGCTGCGGGGGAACCGTAGCTTTCACTAGCCAACAAACAAGAGAGAAGCATTGTGAATCTATGGGGAGCTGTAGTATTCACTAGTCAGAGTATGACGCAAAGGAGTTCTTAGGCTTGGGTAGCCTTACCAATTGAGTCTTCGGGAACGTGGTTGCCGGACCAGGGGCGAGACTGGGGTCTCCGTGTCGGTCTAGGATTGTTGTATCCCGGGTTGAGGAGGGATTATCATAACTGGAAGGAAATGGAGAGATAGTGTGTGCATAAATTCGCGAATCATGGGTACGGGTTGAGTATCAGATTGGAAATGAGTGGTTCCAATTTTGCTGTGAAATCAGACTCTCGAGTTGAATTTGGGACAATTTGTGTATTGAGTATGCGAGATGAGGTTCCGGATTCATAGATGCGTTCCATTTTGATGGATATTGTGTGTCATATGATGTCTTAGACCTGAGTGGGTCAGTCCATTTGTATGGGAAGGACCACAAGACATATGGAACTAATGTGTAGTAGACGAAAGAGGTCGAGGTTGAGACGATTTCAGTTGGGGTTGTAGTATTCGCTTGGGGTAAAGCGAACTTCGTGACTTGTGTGTCACATTGGGCCGAGATAGTTAGTGTGGGAAGGAAGTCAGTGAGACGTTTTGGGGTATGCAATGGGTAACCTTTGGAGGTTCAACTGTTGGGTCGGGAGTTGACCTGTTGCTCAGCGTTGAAAGGGATATTTGAGAAGGTAGCTGGGGCTTATGATTGTTAGATGTCAGAGGATACTTCTGAGCAAGCATGATCATTTTCTTGTGTCTGAGGACAGGGTGTTGAGAGTTCATTGTTCAGATGGGTTTTGATTGCAGTACAGTGGATGGGTCCCTGGTGTGATGTGACTGTTTCGTTCCTTGGAGTATGATCTGGATCGTTTAGTATGTCTGGTATGAGTGATCGGTAGCCAATTTTTGGGCATTGACATGTTTCTATCAGACACAACAAGAGAATCAGAGCGGCAGTAGGTTATCGGGGCCTATTATTCGAGGGACGAATAACATGGTGATATCTTGAGAGGGCGGTCTGGCAGTGAGACAGGCCACTAGAGTCTCCAGGTTCTGGAGAGTCAGATCGGGTATCGTAGCGGTAGAGGGGTCTGTCCTTTTCTGGGTTTGGGAGTTCCTGTTTGGATTCAGGTTTCCATGGAGGAAGACAGTTGTGTGGTATGAGATCCTTTCGGTGGTGCATTTCGGGTTATTGGGTTTGATCTATGTGTTTTTGAGGAGAAATTTCGAGGGCGAAATCTAATTCAAGTGAGGGAGACTTGTAACATCCGGACTCCCAGGTATATTATTGTGTGTTTAATTTTTGAGATTTATTGAGTGACTCGACGAGTTGTGAGTCCAACTCGTCGAGGAGAGCCGAGTTGACCACGTGGGATTTATAAATTGACTCGACGAATCAGAGAGCCGACTCACCGAGTTGGTGCTGTGTTGTGAAACTCTAATTTCCCGGGGTTGGGGCCTATATAAGGGAACTTATGCGCCCATTTCTACCTCACCAGCTGCCAAACCTTCCTGTGTAAAACCTTAAATGTGTGTAGTGAGCTAAGATAGTCTTAGAAGCTAAACTTAGAGTAACCTAGTGCATCTTTTGAGGAGAAGATGAGATTATCCAACAAGGAAGTAAGAGAATCGGTTGGATCTAGAGTAGCTTCATTCTAGGGCTTTAGTGGGAGGTAAAAGCTTGTACCTTGCTCATTTATTTGCCTAGATCTCATTATTATGGAAGATTAGGGTTTCTTCCACCTTTTGTTGGGACTTCGAGCATATAGAGTTATCATGGGATTTAAACCTCAGATCTGGACCTTGTGAGGTCCTTAGAGTCCAAAGGTCCCAACTTTATTCATCCACATGAGGGTTATTGTGCTTAACACCTTGTGAGAGCATATTTTCATATATTGGAGCAAAATTACCATACATTAACGTAAAGATCGAAGCTTTGCGTGACAACTGAGTCGTGAGATGTTAGATCTAGTGTTTGGAGTGGTAAATCTGCTTTGAATCGTCTGAATAAGGAATGAGTTTGAATGGACTCATCGAGTCGATGAGCCGACTCTACGAGTTGGTGAGGATTTGTCCCATTGAGCTTGATCATGCAATAACGCGACGAGTTGGGGGTCAGCTCGACGAGCTGAGTTGGACCTTCACGAGACTTCTGAGGAAATGAGTGGACTCGACGAGTCACATGGGTGCACTCGGCGAGTCGGGTCAAACATGGACTGTTGACTCGAGTTTGACTTCTGCTGACTTCAGGGTTGGGTCAAACATGAGTAATGGAGACCATGGAGGGGGTAAAATGGTCATTTATCTACTTCAAGAGTTAGAGAGAGAAAGAATAGACTTCGGTTATTAGAGTCGTGAAAAGAGTATTAATTATAGATATTCATCCTTTATGTTAGGCGGAGGTTAGTTCGAGATTCGAGTACGATGTTATTTGCTTGCTTGCTTGCGAGGCGAGTCTTCTCACTATACTTACCATGAGTAGTATCTTTGTGTGACCGGAGGGTCTTGTATGCTTATCTTGAGTATTGTGATATCCTACATTATGTTTTTGTGATTTATGATGTGTATTATTGTTATGAGCTACCAGAGGGTCCACCCGAGTTGTGGGACCGGAGGGTCTCCACTGAGACACATTGACCAGAGGGTCTTATTCGCGTTATAGCCTCGAGTGGCTAATGTGATATGTTTGGTATTTTGGGGAACTCACAAAGCTTCATGCTTACCATGTTATGTGTCATGTGTTTCTAGTTTTTCTTTGGATCACAGGAAGGCACCGGCTTTATTGTACACACCAGTGAAAGAGTCATGTTTTGAGGATCCCGGATTTTAATCAAACAATTATGGAGTTGCGATTTGTAATTTAAATATGAAATTTATGTGAAACGTGTTATGAGAATTATATGATTTTAAATGAAAATTTTGTTTGGAAATTTTCGGTGTTTCACGAGGAGGAGGGACTAAAAATGTTAACATGGCTGAAGTTTGACCATTGGACTAAAATTCAAAAGAATTTAGAATGTTGAGGGCTAAAGAGTAAATTTTGGACCTAAATTGAAAAGGTTTTGTAGAGGGATGGGTTGTTTGGTAAAACTCGGACATCATTTGTAAAGGATTCAAGAGGTAGGGTTCAAATGGTAAATTTTGGACCATGGTTGAAAAGAATTTTATGGAGAGGGACTATTTATGCCATTATGGCAATAAGATTTTATGGCACCGGGTATATAACCATAGCACCACCGGCCGCTAAACCCTAACCCTAACGATATGAGCAACCGCCACCCTTATGCCTCCCGCTCCTTTCCAGCCGTCGGAGCCAACCCTTCTACGTCAGAAAGAAAGCAAGGCCGTCGGAGGTTGCTGTTGTGGATCGCCGCTGCCGTTCCTTGAGCAGTTACGTCGCCACCACTCCTTCGTCATCTTCCTCGTCTGCCCTCTGTCGTAATCTACATGTAAGCAACACTGTCACCGGTTCTACTCCAACCACCCACTACTGCCTTCACCTGTCGTTCCAGTCGGGAACAAATTCGCCGTTGCTCCGCCACCTGTTACATCGCCGATACACGACTACTCCAGCCATTTCCTTTCCGACTGCCACCCTATCCCATTGTCGCGCCATCCGTCGCCGTCTTTAAAGAGTGTTGTTGCTGCCGTTAGATGAACGCCACCACGTGGGTGGCTGCTTTTGGACCTCAAGAGAGGCATGTGTGTGGTTGCTATCTTGCTGCCGCCATGTATGTTCACGGTTCTGCCCCCACCAGCCATCATGTAGTGGCGGTTGTGGGTATGTCTTGGTGCGTTGTGCGTGTTTCTGCTATTTGTGTGCTTATCTTAATAAAGTGTTTTTGGATTGTTTGGCCGGAAAACTAAGGCAAGGCCACCACCACCACTGTGAGGTGGTGGCTGCCACCTTGTACCACCACCGGCCACAATAAGGGTGGTTGTGTGTATGTGTGATTATCATAGTGTGTATGGGTGTGTTTTTTTTAGGGTATTGCATTGTAAATTGTAACTGAATAATGAAAAGAAACTCTAACCACCACCGTGAGGTGGTGGCTGCCGCCACCAGCCGCCGTGTTAGGTGGCGGTGTGCTTGTTGTGTTTGATTCATTTGGGATGGTTGGACAAATGGACTAAAACCCTAATGGGCCTAATGAAAACCTAATGGGCCTAATATACCCTAATTAATCTAAGGACTTGATTTTGGTCCTATTGGACTATGAATGGGTTGGAAACCCTAATTAAGGTTTAGAAAACCCTATTTTTTGATATATATGGGCTTTGGACTTATCGAGACCCATATTTAGACCATTGGAATGGAACTGTGAATTACACCCAATCACACCATATGACTTATCTAGTAGAGTAATGGACTTAATGGATTAAGTCCATAATGGGTTAAGTGAGAAACACTTAACCATAATTGTCATTTTATGTGAAATCCTAATTTCACTTGGGCCTTAAGTTGGGCCTTTCTATTGGGCTTTCGTGATTGGTCCATCCAAGAACAAGAAAATGGGCTAGAATAATTCAATGGGCTTTAGGGTAAGGCCCATGTAAGGGATTTGGGTCCAATTTGGAAAATTAGGCGAGAGATGAGCTATAATTGGGCCTTTATGATTATGAGATATTGGGCCATTAGAAATGCCAAGTGTTTGGACTGGACTAAATGGTTGGCCTTTAGAATAAGACCATGTAAAGGTTTGGGCCCAATTTGGAAAATTGGGCCATATTTTGGGCTTTGATTCATAGTTGGACTTTTGGGCCTTTGGACTGGGCCTTGAGTTTGAATCAAGCTAAGATGGGGGGTAAAGTAGTCTTTTACCCCAAGCATGGACTTATGGATATGTATTGGAACCCAATTTCTGATTGGATGTTATTTTGATTATTGACAGTTCGATAACCTATCATCCAACAGCTAGAGTTTTGTCTACGAGACTTCAACAGTGTGAGGTGAGTTACCTTCCAATAGAGGTGGGTCTAAGGCACCAATGTCGTCCCACCAGTAGGTGATTATGTATGAGATGATTGTCTTTGTGATAATTGTCTTGTCTGCCATTATCTGATATGTTGTATGTGCTAGGATGCTCTGTTATATGTGTTAGCAGTAGTAAGGGTGAAATAGTCCCTGAATACCGGTTGAAAGATACCGAAGGGGTAGTCAGTACCCATACATGCCTATCAGTATGTTTATGTGATGTTATTATGTGGTAGTAGTGGGGGTGAAATAGTCCCAAATAGTCGGTTGAGATAAACCGACGGGTAAGTGAAGCACCCCAGAATGGCTTGACCTGGGTAAGTCAAGCACCCCAAAATGGTTTGACATGGGTAGGTCAGGCACCCTTGAATCGCCTGATAGTATGTTGTTGTATGGTTTGTGGTATGATGGGGGAACTCACTAAGCTTCGTGCTTACGGTTTCCAGTTTTGGTTTCAGGCACTCGTTTTCAAGGACAAGAGTCGGCTTGATCACAGCGCATCACACTATGATTCTACATATGAGATCTTTTGGATTACACTCTGATATTATTTTATGATAACATGTTTGACTATTGACACTTTGTTTTTGACATGAGATATTATTATGGATGTTTTTATACTTATGGTGTTATAATAACCTATTTAAAAATGAAATTTTTAGCCTTGAATTTTGGGATGTTACATTATGGGGATGATGTCGAGGCTGGATTTAGTGAGGTGTTCAAAGTGGGATTTCCAAACAGTATACATTGTATACCAAACGGATCCTACCTCCGATATGATCCTACCTTGTTGTCTCTTATCAACTATAGATCAGTAGACTTTGAGTTAATGATGAATCTAGACTAATAACTAGTCACATTAAATATTAGACTAAGACTTAGTGATAATGATACTAGGTTACGTAAAAGGAAAAGAGAGTTGCTAGAAGCGAAGTGCTGTCTGAATTCTTAATCGTCTCTTTAACGAGTGAGTGCATAGTTACTTTCATCTTACACATAGATATGAAGTATTTAATATAAATACATGATATATGTGCCTATTATCTGTGTTCCTAATATCTATGTTAGATGAACAGTTTTTACATGTTTTACTCGATTTAAACTGTATATGTATTTTTATACCTATAAATATATTGGGTAAAGATGGGTTGATGAAAGATGATATAGATGATAAGAGATGAAAGATTTTAAGGTACGATGTAAGATAGGATGAAAAAGGAAGTAGGAAATGATAGAATGCCATGAATTTGGAACTGTTATCTTACCAACAATGTAGTCACTTAGCAAAGTATATGTGACAACTACCAGACTAATTGATGATAGTATTGTAGAACACTAGCAACTATGGACTTAGTGCCTATTTGATATATACTGGCAGTTATGAACTTAGTGCCTGACATTGGCAGCTATGGAATTAGTTCCCTATAGATAAACATTGGTAGCTATGGACTTAATGCCCAGTAGATGAACATTGGAAGCTATGGACTTGGTGCCCCATAGATGAGTATTGGCAGCTATGGACTTAGTGCCTAATAGATAAACACTGACAGCTATGGACTTAGTGCCTATTAGATAAACCTTAGGAGTGATGGACTTTGTGCTTATTCCTTATTACAAATCCTTAGGAATAAAGATAGAAGATTACCTACTGACAAGTATCATGGAGGAATCCCTGAGCTAGTACTATCAGCATAGATGATCCTTATGGTAGATCCTTAAGAATAAAGAAGATAATGGGGATGGGAAATTGGGTTAATTTTCTGTTGATTAAACTTATTAATTATATTATTATGGGTTGAAAACTTTATGTACTCACTAGGTTTCCCAACCTGACCCACTCAGTTTATTGTATCACAGGTAGCAATATTAAAGATACATTCTGCTGAGAGATTCAAGGAGATGTAGATCATTAGTGTAAATTAATGTAGGGTTTGTTTATGCTTTTGTTTCTGGATTGATGATGACATCCCGATGTTTTAATATAAATAAAATAAATTTCTTCATAAATGATTTGATAATATCATTATAATTTTTTGGGAACAAATTCCACAATATTATTCTTCAAAAGGATACTCTGATTCTAAATAAAGCATAACCAAATCGGTCTTTTCTAGCCGTGAAATATGGGATGTCACAGTTGGTATCAAATAATTAGTTTAAGCGAACTAGGAATTAGTAGGATTTCTAGACTTAAACTTAGAATGTTAAGCGATGATTGTAAGATGAGTGTCTAATATATTTAGGAAGTATGACTGAATAGACACGAGCACTAGCTTATGTAGGGAAGATGCGTAAATTAATTTTATGTACTAAATGATTTATGGTATAAGATGCCTTATATGCTTTATGATGCTATCGTTTGATTGGATCTATGTCCTATTGCCGACCGAATCTGGAAATTTTATGTGATTAGGTTTCTAAACGTTTAATTACGGTATTAGAACTGACATGTAACTTTTCGAAATGATAAGGAGATTTATACGTCTATTGTAAATAAAGCTTTCGCTCTCTTAATTTTCGTCACTATACACTAGACGTCTACTTTGGTGTATAGATCGACATGGTGAGAACCCAAATCAGATCAAGAAATGCAAACGAGAACCAACACCCTGAGCCACGAGCAATTGAGTGTGTACCAGAGGTAGCAGTTGCACCCGAACCTATCACGTTGGCAATGATACAGGCGATGTTGGATCATCATATGGAAGAGACAAGGCGTCTACTTCAACAGAATAGGGATGAGCCTACTGTGCATGTTGTGTAGCCCGAACTAAATGAAGAATTGTCAGAGAGGGAAATTACAGTTGTACTGTAAGTCAAGTTGAACCCTGAGTGGTAAGGAGGAACGACTCAGACAGAGGGATTGAAAAGGATGGTCGTATGTAGAAGAACTTCTTGGGTGCTAAGCCATCAAGTGTTTCTGGAAGCCCAAAGCTAGTGGAGATTATGGACTGGATCTCTGAGATGGAAATGGTATTTGAAAGCTGCAACTTCAACAATAAGCAGAAAACCGTCTTTGCAGTCAGAAAACTGAAGACCGGGGTTTTATGTTGGTGGAAGTTGTTGGCATACACAATGCCATAAGGAGAAGCCGTGAAGATGTATTGGGAAGCATTCATGGAGCAGTTGAAAATGCAGTACTTCTTAGAGGTTGATATGATAGACCTAAACAACGAGTTTCAGAACCTAAAGAAGGGGAAGATGAGTATTGATGAGTACACCACCACATTCATCGAGAAGATGAAGCTATTCCTCTACTTTGTGCCTACTGAACTCTTCAATATAAATAGGTTTGCTAACAGATTTCTAGTGGACTTTGGTAAAATGGTGAAAATGGCAAGTACTTTGAAGACAACCATTAGAGCAACCAATAATATGGAGACCCAACTTAGGGAAAAAGGTCTGGTAAAAGATAAGGCAGAAGAAAATAGGAAGCTTGAGGATCCTCAAGATCCGATAAGTCCAACCTGGATGAACAAAAGTATAGGGGTTGTGGTGGAGCCAAGTGGTGTGAGAAGTGTAAGAAGAGGCACTATGGGAGATGCGATGGAGAAGTGACTTGTTGTAAGTGTGGGAGGATCGGTCACTATTCCAAGAATTGTACATTTAATGATAAGGTATGGTACGGATATGGAGATAAGGGGTATATGTCAAAATATTCCCCAAAGAAAAATGAAGCAACAATGCCAAATGTGCCGCCAAATCCAAAGGCAAAAGCATTCTACATGATCCTTGATGAAGCAGGTGATGATGCAAGGGATTAGGAGTAAGGATCTATATATCTGAAGGTCGAGATATAAAGTATCCATATAGATAGTATCATGTGGTGTAGCCTAATAGAAGAGGCATATTATAGGGTGAAATTGAATTTCTATGTAATCGTTTCAAGAAAAAATATAAACCTTAGTTGTGTTATCCAATGTGTTAAATGACTATGTCAAATTCTTATATGGTGACTTGGAGAAATGAGAGGCAATACTTGGGATGAGTATTAGTAGGTGTGAAAGGTAGTAAAATCCTATACTATCGGAAACACAAGACTCGCACTTGGATCAGGGAAAGTCACAAGGTTACCAAGGCGCTAGTAATTGTTTCCGTTTTGTTCATGTCTGTCGTTACCATCGTTTCAGTAATGACGAAGAAGATGATTGATATTTTGAACCTAGTGGTCATATCAAATCGCGTCCGGATAAGATATGTATGTTACGTGGTTCAAATAACCAAGTTCGATGTAGCATACAAATAAATCCAGAAGATTGAAGTGAAAGATAATCGAAGCGGTCAATAGAAGTATCGCAATCACCGTGAAAGTAAGAATCTAGTAGGTAGAATTGCTACATGCTAGAATGTGATTATACCACATTAGAACAAAGGAAGGTATCTTTCATTATGGAATTTGAATCTAAAAGACTTGAGTCTAAGCATTGCATCATACGATGAGAGGTCATTAGGACATGAACCATCGGTATGTTATGATAATCGAAGTAAAGAACTTTTCTTAAGTTAAGTCTATTTAAGAAGGAGCAGGAATCTACAATAAGGATTGAGTTTGTAACTCGAAGGTTACAATTGAAAGTCCAACATAGTATGAAGAGCAGGTGCAAGATTGAGCACCGCCAGCAGTCAAGAAGTCCAAAAGTTAGATACTTATTTGAAAATACATGAAAGTTATGGTTATAACTTAGGATGGAAATGTGACATGCAAAGTCATTATACAAGCCCTGTTTTGTTGATGATTATGGGAAGGAACCATCCTAAGGAGGAGAGAATTGTAACGCCCATGTTTCTCGCTAGACATTACTAAGATGATGTAATAGTTAGGGTCAACAATTGTAAGCTATTTGATGTAATAAAGAAGAATTATGTGAATATTATGTGTTTTATAATTATTATAATATAATAAAATAGGAAAAATCAGCTGAATCACCCGTAAATCGTAAAAATAAGTTCGCCAAACACACACACACACACACACACACACATATATATATATATATATATATATATATATGTTGAGAAAGTATACATCGTCGTGATCCTGAAAATATAAATTTCGCAGAAATCCGACTCTGTATGAATTAGATACGATTTTTATAAGATATAAAAGTCTGCCGTGCGCACAATGAATATATGACGTAAAAAGCTACGAAGAGAATTGTTGACTTTTAGCTAAATCCACCAAAAAGAAAATCATAGTACTCTTTTAAATAAATTTTTGAGAAAAAGAATGTTAAAAACGGATTCCGTACGAGAGAGTTATGATTTTAGCAAACTCATTTAATTTTATAAAAATATGGACGAAAATTAAAACCAAAATTAGCCGACGGAGTCTAAATGAAAGGTGTAGATCTTATCGATAGTTACGTGTGGATTCTAAAAATGTAAAAAACAGAGTTCGTATGAATTACTTATAAATTATAATAGCATATTTGCATATTAAAATAAAGTATAAATCATATATACGTGTGTGTGTATGTATATATATATATATATATATATATATATATATATATATATATGTATATGTATATATCATTAGAAAGGTTTTGACGATGTGGTCGTTATAAGACTAGTGTTGAGTACTTTCGACATTAGTTTAGTAAAAATATCGTTAAATCTATTTAAAATAGTATTATAAATGGGTGTTTAGTCGTTTAAATAACTATATGGTCATTTAAGCAACTATAGATGGTGGTTTTTGAATATCAATTACTATAAATAAGAGGATCTAGACTCTCATATTTCTTGCATCATTCTCTTGATTCAAGAAGTCTTTCTCTTCTTATCCCCGAGATTTTGGTCCCTCGTGAATCAACTTCTATTTCTGTAGTTTTCGTATAGTAAGGTGAACGCTGAAGCACTACATGAATCTTTTTTTTAAAAGAAGATTCAGCGACGAAGTTCTAACCACAAAGCTCTAAGTTTTCGCTAGAAACACTGTAAGTTGAGCTACACCTATTACGCTTTAAGTGTAACTTATGTCTATAAACAAGATTTATCAGTGATTCCAACTCGTTATACTGATTGATCTACTTGCAGTGATGATGTCTAGGTTGGATTTAGTGAGGTGTTTAAAGTGGGATTTCCAAACAGTATACTTTGTATACCAAACGGACCCTATCTCTGATATGATCCTACCTGGTTGTCTCTTATCAGTTATAGATCAGTAGACTTTGAATTAATGATGAATCTAGACTAATAGTTAGTCGCAATAAACATTAGACAAAGAGTTAGTGATAATTATATTAGGTTACGTCAAAGAAAAAGACAGTTGCTAGAAGCAAAGTGTTGTCCGAATTAATCTTCACTTTAACAAGTCAGTGCATAGTTACTTCAATCCTACACACAAATATGAAGTATTTAATATAAATATATGCTATATGTGCCTATTATCTGTGTTCCTGATATCCATGATAGATGAACGATTTTTACATGTTTACTCGATTTAAATAGTATATGATTTTTATACCTATAAATATATTGGGTAAAGATGGGTAGATGAAAGATGATATAAATAAATAGAGATGAAAGATAGGATGAAAAAAGAAGTAGGCAATGATAGAATGCCACGACTTTGGAGGTGTTATTTTACCAACGATGTAGTCACTTAGCATAGTATAGGTGACAACTACCGGACTAATTGATGATAGTCTGTAGAACACTGGCAACTATGGACTTAGTGCCTGTTACATATGTACTGGCACCTTTGGACTGAATGCCTGAAAGATGAACATTGGTAGCTATGGACTTAGTGTCGTATAGATGAACATTGGAAACTATGGACTTAGTGCCCGATTGATAAACATTGGCAGCTATGGAGTTAGTGCCCTATAAATGAACATTGATAGCTATGGACTTCGTGCCTAATAGATAAAAACTGGCAGCTATGGACTTTGTGCCTATTAGATAAACCCTGGCAGCGATGGACTTCATGCTTATTCCTTAGGACAAATCCTTAGGAATAAATATAGAAGAGTACCTACTGACAAGTGTCATGGAGAAATCCCTGAACTAGTACTATCAGCATAGATGATCCCTATGGTGATCCCTTAGGAATAAAGTGTTGGAATAGTGTCTAAGGCTGCAACTATATTAGGCAAATATTTGACCCGGTTGTGCATGGTCCTTTTGGGTTGCCTTCACCATAGCAACTTGACAAGATGATTTATTATGAGAGTATAAATATTATTAATATATTATGAGAATAATATAAGGAATAGTAATATTATTATTTGATTAATATAAGTCATAAATTAATTAGGAATTAATTTGGTGACTTAAAGAGATTAATTGAATAAAGAGGTATAAATTGTCAGTTGTATGATAGTTGTACTTTGGGATATAAATCCCTTATGGATAATGGTGGACGATATCTAGGGCTTTGGATAGGCTTAGATTTCGTCCAAGACTTATCAATTAGGGTATTGGATTGCTTAGGGCCTAAGTTATCCAATTAGGGTTTAAGGGTGAAACCCTAGGAGCCTCATTAGTATAAATAGACCCTAGGGGTCAAGCGAAATCGGCACTTGTGCTTTAGAAAGGAACCCTGACCGATTTTCACTTACCTTTCCTCTCTCTCAAATCATCCTCTTGCTAGTTGGTGTTTGTAAGCCATTAGAGGAGTGACAATTATGACTCTAAAGCTCCACGGACAAGAAGATCAAGCAAGTGATTCAAGGTATACTTCTAATTCTGATTTCATATTGTTATAATAGTCTATTAGCCATTAGAAGTCTTGGATTAAATGCATGTTCAATTAGAAAAACCTAGATCCAAGCATTAGGGTTTGCATGTGCACGTAGGAATATTCATATGGCCAAAACCCATCATAAAGAAGATAATGGGGATGGTAAATTGGGTTAATTGTTTGATGATTAAACATATTAATTATATTATTATGGGTTGAAAACCCTATGTACTCACCAGGTTAACCAACCTGACCGACTTAGTTTATTGTATCACAGGTAGCAATATTAAAGATACATTCTGCTGAGAGATTTAAGGAGATGTAGATCATTAGTGTAAACTAATGTAAGGTTTTTTATGCTTATTTTTTGTATTGACGATGACATCCCAATGTTTTAATATAAATAAAATAAATTTCTTCATAAATGATTTTATAATATAATTATAATTTTTCTGGGAACAAATTCTACATTATTATTCTTCAAAAGGATACTTTAATTTTATATAAAGCATAAAGAAATCAGTCTTCTCTAGTTGTGAAATTGGAGATGTCACAGATATTGGCGTTGAATCTAGAGGGTAAACACTACCGCCTCTAACTCCAGATCATGCATTCGATACTGAACCTAATGCGACTTCAGCTGTGTGGAAGCATATGCAATAACCATCCCTCTCTGCATGAGCACTGCCTCCAAACCGGTGATGGAAGCATCATAATATATGAAAAAAAATCCTTCATGCCCTCTGGAAGGTTCAACACCAAGGCCTCACATAATTGCTATCTTAGTGTCTCGAACGCAGCCTGCTGCTCAGGGCCCCAACAAAAATCTATCTACACCCTTCCTCTTCAGACGAGTGAGAGGTACAACAACCTTGGAGAAATCCTGAATAACCTACGATAATACCCTGCTAAAACCAAAAAACTCCTGATCTCCGAAGGAGACTTCGAAACCACCCACTGCATAATTGCCTCAATATTGGTCGGGTCGACTAGAATCCCGTTTTTGTTAATGAGGTGTACCAAGAACTGGATCTCTCGTAACCAAAACTCACACTTTGAGAACTTGGCATAAAACCCCTCCATCATCAAAACTCCCAAAAGCTCTCGAAGTTTCTCCTTATGTTGCACCCTGGTCTTGAAATAAACCAGAATATCATTGATGAAAACAATAATTGATTGATTTGGCATCAGCCTGCATACTCGATTCATGAAATCTATAAATTTCATCGGTGCATTGGTGAGCCAGAATGAATCACCACGAACTCGTAATGACCATATCGAGTCGAGAATGTTGTTTGCTTCACGTCCTCCTCTTTGACTCTCATCTGATGGTACATTGACCTCAGATCGATCTTGGAAAACCAAGATGCACCCTGTAACTAATCGAAGAGATCATCAATCTGCAGAAGTGGGTAACGATTCATCATCGTCAACTTGTTCAACTCCCGGTAATCAATGCACATCTGGTGTAAACCTTACTTCTTTCTCACAAATAAAATCGGTGCTTCCCATGGAAAACTGATCGGTCCTATAAAATTCTTGCCCAACAGCTCCTGAAGCTGAGTGGACAACTCATGCGTCTCTAGTGGTGGTAATCGGTACTACACCTTAGCAATTTGCGCTCTATCGGGGATCAGATCGATCCTGAACTCCATTTGCCTTGCGAGAGGCATGTTAGGTAAATTTTTTGGGAATACATCTGAAAACTCTCTGAAAATAGCCACATCTGAAACTAAAATCCCATTCTCCACCTGAGTGTCCACCGCTTACATGAGATAACCCAGACATCCATGTTGTAGATACTTGCGAGCCTTGGCTGCTGAACAAAAAGTTGAACCAACTCTGGTACCCTCGCCATAAATAGTCAGTTCTCCCCCACTTGGGGTTCAAACTACCACCTGCTGCCCTTCACATATAATCATAGCACAAAATCTGCTCAACCAATCCATCCCTACTATCATGCATACATCCCCATGGGGATAGGAATCAAATTGATCTAGTAAGGCAACCCGAATATCTCCAAAGTACAACCCCGAAAAATACTCAATGCAGAAACACCATGTTCGTTGGCGATGGAAACTCACAAAGGACACTCTAAATCTACAAGAGGCATATCAAATCTCATATTGAAGAACCGAGACACAAAATACCGACTCGCACCCGAGTCAAAAAGCACAAGAGCATGCAAGGAATTTACTAATAAGGTACCAGTAACGATGTTAGGCACTGCCCTGGCCTCCTCCATTGTGAGCTAAAAAGCACGACCTTTGGCCTTCAGGGACTCATCTCTCCCATGATATCCATATGTAATCCTTAAACTAGCTAGGGATGGTGCCTACACTGGTCTGGCGGCTAGCAAAGGATAGTTGGCCTTCACATGGCCAACCTGCTCACAATGGTAAAAAATCCTGGTGCTCACTAATGTGTCCTACTAAAGAAAATCCCTAGCAATACGACTCTCTTTGTTACATTTATGGAGCCCAGAAGAAGATCGAAAAAACCCCCACAAACCTTGCCGCACTTGAAACAAGTGTGGCCGCTATATCCCCCAGATTGTGAGTCAACGGGCTTGAACCGCTTTGTTGTAGGCTATGGCTGAACTGGAGCCTGCCTCTCCTCCATCGTCCAAGTATCAATTTCAATTTCCCGCCTCCATAAGACATTATGAAGCTCGAAGATGGTATTGTATCGTTGGGAAGACACAAACTGTCAAATCTCAGTTGTCACACCCCAAAACCGGAACGACAGAAACCTTCGGGGCGGAGGACGTGATGTTTAGTATCACAAGACATGTGTCATAGTAATCAAAATAATAAACAACCATTTCATTAGAAATAAAGTGTTTACAAAGTATGTGGTTCACAAAACATAGACTATATATGTAAATAACAAAACAAGTCATGAAGCTATTATGCTCCATCTTCTGAAAACACATTGCACGAACTTGTCTATTGGTCTCCTGAGAATACAAGTTATTTTAAAAGAGTAGATCAGCATTTAAGCTGGTGAGTCCATAAGATTTTAGTGATGTAAGTTGTAATTTCTTTTTAGAAAAGTTCGTCTGTTCCTCCAGAAAATCCTATATTTCCTGCTTTGATGAAAGATAAGTAAAAAAACGACTCTACAATCCTTTCTATGAGTACTAAATGGATACAAGTTATATAAACCCAAAGTAAACAACAATCGGTTGTGTTAATCTGCCCTAAGCCCACAACCAAACAAGGAATAAGAAATGAGGCGGATGTCACACATCCCCTTGGTTGTTAGATCATCGTTGTATATAACTCTGGTGTATTCACTTGGTACTCACGTAGTTAACTACAATAGTTCCTTTATATTTGATGAAAACATCCTATAAGAAAACCCTTATTTCTTTTAGTAAATATGGTAACCAGAATGGTTCCTTCTATAATCACTTAGTTTATACTAGCTATATATAATCTAATCTCGAATAGATAGTTGTGTGAATCTGCCCTAAGCCCACAACCAAACAAGGAACAAGAAGTAAGGCGGAAAGCACACATCCAACTACCTATCGGGTATTAGTTATATATAACCCTGATGTATAAACTAAGGTATTATATAATTAACCACGTAAGGTCCTTTAAGTTATACTGGTTTAATAAAATGGATTAAACCCTTTACTGGTAAGTTTCTAGTTTTGTCTATCAAATGTTCTATTTGAAAAGTATGTTTTGTACTAGAAAATAGTGTATTGAATTTGTATACTATGACCTGGCCCATACCTGGTACTCCTTATGATTACTTGGTGTATACGGAATATATATATATATATATATATATATATATATATATATATATATATATATATATATATATATATATATATAGCTAAGATCGAGTAGATAGTAGGCTGGGTAAATATGGTCTAAGTCCACAACCAAACAAGGAACAGGAAATGAAGCGGAAAGCACACATCCTACTACCTTTCGGATCCGATTAATATATATATTCCTATTGTATAAACTTAGGAATCATAAAGTTAGCATTATAGGCCCCTTTCTACTGAATTTACTATGACTCGACTGTTCTGTTTGTCGCTTGTATTGATGTAAGTTTTCAGTAATGTTTGTAAAAGTGACTACTGAAGCATTAACTACCTTAAAACCAGTTTGTTAATTAAGGTTAAAATGTGATGTGATTATAACCATACTGATATGACACATGATTTACCACGACGACCTAATGGCGCCCAAACTAATGTGACATTTGTCACCCGTAGACTTGTAAGTCCCACTGTAGCTAGCAGCAAGGTGTGGGGTGTCAATCCCGTATAGATATATACACAAACTCACGCTCTCCCTCCAGGAGACTCTGGTTACAAAACGCAACCTAGCAAGTATATTGCTAAGTCGTGAAGTAGTGGCTCACATTAATGTTATAGTATTCTTGTATTATTGTTGTATGTTCTCTTTATTCTAGTGTATTGTATGTTCTCTTTGTATAGTGTATAGTATGTTCCTCCCTGTTTCTCATTATAGTATGTTTGAACTCCTAAACTATACCTATTATAGTTTAATAGTATTTTTACTTGAACTGTTACTGATTTGAAGAAAAGACTCATTTATCTACTAAGTTATGATTGTACTTTAAAAACAGATTTTTGTAAACTATAAAGCAACATAACTTAAAAAGAGTTTTTGAAAATGTTTTGATCACCTATAAGTACATAACTAATCCTTTAAGAGATGTTTATAACAAAACATTGAGGAGTGTATGTCCATGGGTGTACGGACATGGAGTGTATGGCCGTACACTCATGGTAAAATGTGCAAAAGAGGGTGTTTGAATGATAGGGAAGCTTGTGGGACTATTGCTCAACAAGAATAGGAACTACATTCTCACTTTGGAGGCCCTTTTGGGGTGTTTTGAGGGGTGTACGGCCACACATGGGTGTACGGCCGTACACTCCTTTGGTTCTAGCTAAATGTCGATTCTAGGATGTTTAACATGAGTATCTAACATGTACTAAGCATAGGGAAAGGATACTTACACTTTGGAGGCTCAAAAGGGTGTTCACAGCCACCAAGAACAAGTGTGTGTTCTTGGTGAAAGATGAAGATCTTGAATATCTACCCAAAAAGATGATTTTCATGGATGAAATCAAAGGGTGTTACTATGTTAAGAAGAATAACAACTAATCAAAACGGAAGAAAGGCTTACATTATTGAAGATCGGGGTGAAAAGCTTGATGATAGTTGAGAGAAAACTCAAGTTCTTGACTTAGAAACTGAAGAAATGACTTTGAAATGGAAGTATATCATACTTATGGAGGGGGTGTACAGCCGCATAAACATGTGTACGGCCTTACACTCAGGTTTACTGCCATACACTCCCTCTGATAGTCCCTTAAACAGACTCTAAACATGGCTAAAAGAACTTACATAACTCAATCTGATAGCCAATGCTTGAATGTACTGAGCTTTAAACCCTTAAACAGACTCTAAACATGGCTAAAAGATAGCAGAAATGAGTCTGACACACGGTTGAATTGAATGGATGGACTTACAAGGCAAAAAATTTTGGGTTGTCACATCAGTCTTGCGCATGCTCAAGTATCGCGACATCTGATCCTGCTGCAGAGTAGAATACTCAGAACAGAAAAGAGCCATCTCAGTAAACATTTTGGTGATCTCTATGATGGGTTTTGAGCACTATAACAATCCTATGGTGCATATACAACCCTAATGCTTTGGATCTAAGTTTTCTCAAGTTATACATGCAATTTTCTATTATCCAAAGCATGAACCTAACTAGCATAAAATTTTGAGACTTACAACATAAAACAAGTTAGATGAATACGTCTTTGTCATATCTTGTAGAATTTGGCCTTTCAAGAGCTTAATACCTCAAATGTGATACCTCAAATAAGTCACAAACACCAAGAAAAATGGAGGATTGTGAAAGAGAGGCTAGGAGGCACCAAAAATCGGCTAGGGTTTCTTCTTGGAAGTCTTGGCCAATTTTGGGAGTGCTAGGGGTTACATTTATATTATGAAATTTCTAGGGTTTTAACTTGTAAACCCTAATTCATTTACTTAGGCCTTTAAGCAATCCAATAACCCATATGATAGGCCATTTGGAGTAAATCTTCATGGACTCTCTCATAGATTTAGTCCATCCCTAATTAACATGGATCATTAGCCCAAAATATATGTATTACTGATTTACCTAATCAGTCCCTATTAATTTAATCAGACTCTTTTGATCACTAAATTAATTCCAAATTAATTCCAGGTTAATATCAATTAAATAATATGACCTCTCAATTAAAATATTATTCTTATAATATATTAATAAATCACAAATAACCACTTTCTCAAATATTCTCCTATCAAATTGCTCTGGTGAAGGCAACCCAAAAGGACCATGCTACTATCGAGTCAAGTACATACCAATTATAGTTATGGGCTTAGACACCTAATCCAACAATCTCCCACTTGGATAAGTCTAATAACTATAACTGCCAATGCAACTTCAAAATCCGATTAGCAATTCTAGCTCTCAAAAGCCACTTTCAAACTCTGACCTAGTCAATGACGCGTCCTTTAGATAAGGGATGATATAATTTGTTGTTCAATATATCATGTGGACAAAGACATGGAATAAATTCATACTCATTGTCCAACAGTTTGTTTCCCAATTTCTGATTTGTTTGACATAGAACTTAATTGAACACATCAATTGAGTCCTAACCGGGCCCGACACATAAGTCAAACCAAAATCATCAAGGGGCCCATGATATCGCTTTTAATCGTCTTAGGATAAATGGAACAGATAAACTTTGACTTATATGCTTGTACTAATTACTTATTAAATTATACACAACCAACTCGTAATCAACAACTCATATATCTTGGTTTGAAGACTAGACGATATTATCGTCTCACAATCACTCGTGATAAATTCCATGAAGTGATTCATGTGAGCGTGGGTTTAATCCAATACTCAAATCTTATTTCAGGAGCACTCATGAACGTTGTAGCAAACTTTTGCTATGTCTAAACACCTTAGACAATCTACAAGCGAATTCATGACATTCTAACTTCATAACCTACTTCCAAAGTATAGTTGACTATGGATAGTTCGAATAATCATATTATTCTGGAAATCAAAACATGCAAAAAGTGAAACATAAAATAAACAATTGACACAAGACAGTAAACTTTACTTCTAAACAAAACCCTTAGTATTTAATCATCAAATTTCAATTACATTTATTTATTACAAGTTTCTGATTACCTATCTAATCACTAAAACTAATATCGTCCCTTAGGCCGATGCTCTTAGCATGCTGCAAATGCTTAACCCTACTCAGTCACTTCATAAGGGGGTCTGCTGGGTTATCCTCTGACGATATCCTCTTCACTACGAGGAATCCCTCTTCTACTTGATGTCTTATGAAGTGATATTTTCTGTTGATGTGCCTAGATCTGCCATGATCCATTGGTTCCTTGGTTAAGGCAACCACACCCTCGTTGTCATAGAAAATCTCCATAGGTTCCTTTACAGCTGGTACAACTCCAAGGTCTCCGATGAAGTTTTTTAGCCATATTGCCTCCTTTGACGCTTCGCTTGTTGCTATGTACTTTGATTCACACGTTGAATCAGATATAGTCTCACATTTGGAACTTTTCCATGTTACTGCTCCTCCATTTAGGGCAAATACCCAGCCCGACTGAGAGCATAAATTATCTTTGTCGATCTGAAAGCTGGCATCACTATACCCTGTCACTCTCAAGTCATCACTCCCACCAAGGGTAAGGACCCAGTCCTTAGTCCTCCGCAGGCACTTAAGAATGTTCTTTACTGCTATCTATTGCGTTCTACCAGGATTCCCTTGATATCGACTAACCAGGCTCAAAGCAAAAGCCACATCAGGGCGAGTACATGTCATATCATACATGATCAAGCCAACGGCAAAAGCATATGGTACTCGACTCATTTCTGTTATTTCGGCATCGGTACTCAGGCTCTGAGTCTTACTCAGTCTGGTATTGCTTTGGATAGGAAATTCTCTTTTCTGGGAATTCTCCATGTTGAAACGTTTCAACACCTTGTCCAAGTAGGTACTTTGACTAAGTCCTATTAATCTTTTACTCCTATTTCTCAATATCCTTATCCCTAGAATGTAAGCAACTTCCCCAAGGCCCTTCATAGTGAAACACTTCTTAAGCCAAGACTTAACTTCCTACAAGGTTTGAACGTCGTTTCCTATGAGTAGTATGTCATCCACATACAATACCAGAAAGCTAACTATACTCCCACTAGCTTTGACATATACGCAGGACTCATCCTCACTTCTCGAAAAACCAAACTCTTTGACTTTCTCATCGAAACAAAGATTCCATATGCGAGATGCCTACTTTAATCCATAAATGGATTTATCAAAGCTTACACAATCTATTAGGGTACTTCGCATCTACAAAGCCCTCTGGCTGACTCATGTAAACATCTTCAGCCAAGTTCCCATTAAGGAAATCAGTTTTCACATCCATCTGCAATATTTCATAATCATGAAATGCAACTATTGATAGCATAACTCTAATAGATTTTATCATCGCTACTGGTGAGAAGGTCTCATTATAGTCAACTCCAGGAGTTTGAGTAAAGCCCTTCGCAACGAATCACGCCTTATATGTGTGTACCTTCGCATCCATTTCCGTCTTCTTCTTGAAGATGCACTTGCACGCGACCGTCTTACAACCTGGTACATTGTCAACCAAGTTCCAAACTTGCTTGTCATACATGGACTGAATCTCGCTGTCCATTGCCTCTTTCCACTTTGCAGACTCTTTGTGACAACCCGAAATTTAGGGCTACTATTATAACCGTCAATCTATCCGTGAATCTCTTGTTTATCCGAATTACTGATTTCTATTGCACCTAAAGTAAAACAAATAATTTTATTCCATTTATTATATGATGTCATATGATACATTGCTTCCGAGTGTGTAAATCGTCAACATAATCAAACCGCTTAAATGACAACGTTAATCAATGCGTCTGAAAAACTAAAATTTTGCATTAAGCAGTTTTGAGAAAAAAAACATTAAAATATTATAGTAAATGTTCCCCTATTTCTGAAAATATAAAGAATGTCTAAAACGGAGTTCGTATGCAAAAGATACGATAGTTTTAAGAAAACAGACAGTAAAACATTGTTTTTCTTTAACCGCGTAAAACCGAATCGATCCGTTGAGGCACTTACACTTTGCCGACGGGATTTCCGAGGGTGTTTTCGGACTCAGACTATAGTCTATTATTTAATTTCACACTCGAAATAATTTTTACGAAAATATTCACAAAAGTCGCGAAAACGGACACCGCGAGCCGTTTAAACGCAAAACTTTAAATGCGATTTCCCGGAGTTCCGTAACTCCAAAAATTAATCCGTTTAATGTTTTGGAATCCTTGAATTAAACTCTATCTAAAGGTATTTTCTAAAAATATTATCGACGCACGGATCCCGATGCACCCGATTTTGTGTGTTTTTGAGCAATTAATGAATGAACATACAACCCAATGTGGGACCCACTAGACTTGTACGAACCAAAATATCCAGCTCATTCTCACCCCTTACCCACATATTCTTCCTTCATCCTATACTCTATCATATTGCTTAAACTCTTTCTAAATGGTACAAAGCATGGGTTGTGATTTGATAGAAGGTATGGATCATATGAGAGTGTATGTGTGTGTTCATGGCTATAAAAGGGAGCCTTGGATCCTCATGTTCCTCACAAAACTTCCAGCTATCTTCTCTTCCTCTAAAACGTCCCTATCTCTCTCTAAAACCACCTTCCATCTCTTTCCCGGTTTACCACCAAGAACACCCAAAAACCACCATCCTAACACCACCAATTCACCATCATTCTACTACATTAACCCTCCTTATAACCCCTTGTTCATGAACACATACCTAGCCTCCTTACCTCACTGTTTTCCAGATCAAAAGGAGGAAGAGACACGAAGTCAGCCACCACGCTGCCACCCATCGCCACCTCCTGTTTATTTTTTTTTGCTGCCGCTGTAAGTAACGATCACCCCCACCACCATTTTTAATTTGTACGTCCTTTGTGTTTCTCGTTCGTAAACTATCATAAAACAAATACCATAATTTACTTTTTATCATTTTTTTTGTATGATACATACGCGTTGATCACAGGAAGGTGATCAAACCGGGTTAAAATCTTTACAAAACAAGTAGAAACTCCAAACTTGCATTTAAAATAAACACTTTTAGTCCTTCTTCCATTCCAAATTAATTATTTACACCCTCCCTTTGATATTGCTATCAAAATTGGTCCCATCGATTTTGTTTTAAATACATGCCATCGATTTTGATAGTAAGTGATTCAAACATATACCAAACTTGCATTTTCAAATTAATTCAATATAACCATTTCGAAAATCCTTTGCAAATCTAGTCCAAAAGCTTTAAATTCACAACCGATCACTCGAAAAATTGTGAAAATAAGTCCAGATCAATAAATTTTCATTCCATTTATTTACATGGCAACCCTCTCATGGGTTTTATTTACAAAAGAAATCCAACGACAAACATAGAAATTAAATAAATCATTTTAACCTTTATCTGGAAATTATTAACAAACTTAGTCTCATTTAAATTATTTAAATTAGAAGATGGGTCATGTGCTTTAGTTAAAATACCAATTAACCTTTCCCTTATTAATTTAAGTTAATATTTCTAGGAAACTAAATAAATCTTGACGGTTCGTTATCAAAGCGACACTTCTCGGTTTCTCGCATCAAATACTCGAAACAAATCATCAACCACCCTTTAAGGTGAGTGTTACGGCCCCACTTTTACATATTTTCGTGGGGGGGGGGGGGGGGAATACATGTAGTACTTGTATATCTAGTATATATCTATTTTCTAAATACTTTGTTTAAACATACAACACTGCCGTTTTTATGCAATATAATTCACAAAAAAAATATTATTTATCACGCTACTACTTACGGTACGTGTACTAAGTAATATTTACCATACAAAATACACAAAAAAAAATATCATTGTTTTGTGTAAATACTTTACCAGTTTTAGAAATAATTGTTTAAACGCTTACATGTTAAGTAAACAAAATCGTTTTAAACCTCAATACTTTTATATGTTATTTTGTTAAGATAATACGATTAATAAAAATATCATATACGTTCCGACAAAAATTGTGCTAAAACTGTATAGCCGGTTATCAACTTGGTAGTCTAATTATACCTCATACATACATAGAAACATATAAGTTTATATAGTTATAAAAGTATTGTACTCTTCAATGTGTACGCTTATCAAATATACTTGTCAATTACCTGTTTATCCGTATCTATGGTTGTTAAGTTCAACCTTGGCAGATAACTTCATCCGTATATCCGTATGTCTGTTTATGACAAAAATATATAGGTTTATACGTTTATACAAGTTATAGAACTTGTATCTTAGGCTCATACATGTGCTTGTGTACACTATACTAAGTTTTGTCAACTGTTTAAACAAGTATCGTACACTTTATATGTATGATTATCAAATATACTTGTTGTTTATCCGTATCTGCGGTTGTTAAGTTCAACCTTGGCAGATAATTGTATCCGTATATCCGTATGTTTGTTTATCCGTATCTGCGGTTGTGAAGTACAACCTTGGCAGAAAACTTTCTTCGTTACCCGTACAACCATGGATTTGGTTGCTTTCAAACAAAATTTTAAGTATGGAATTACTTATGGAACATAACGTTTTGGCTTCAAAGATTCATTTCAAACACAATTTTAAGTATGGGATTACTTATGGAACATAATGTTTTGGCTTCAAAGATTCATTACAAACACAGTTTTAAGTATGGAATTACTTATGAAACATAACATTTTGGCTTTCAAAGATTCATTAGAAACACAGTTTTACGTATGGGTTTACTTATACAAACTATACATGTTGGCTTTTAAAGACTCATTGCAAACACTGTTTAACTGTTGTTATACATACAAAGATAATACTTTTTAGACTTACTAAAAGTATTACTGCGTTAGCAGAAAACCTGTGACACTCACCAACCTTTGTGTTGACTTTCAAACTTACATGTATTCTTAGGGGATCATCAGACAGGCTTTCAGCAAGAAGATTAGTCGTGGAATGCAGACGATCTAGCTAGCTTATTCCTGTTATTTGTTTATCTGTTAAAGGCAACTATTGTACTATTATTATCTATAAGAACCCTGTATTCAAACTTAATGATGGAATACAAATGCTATTTTGTTTATCGTTGTACTTGTGCTATATATTCAGTTTATCTGTGATCCATGAACTCAGTCCCGCTCCCGGCGTGTTCCGCCTTGGCCGGGGGTGTGACACTCTTGGCCCACCATGGCTTCCTTGTAGTTGTTAGGTTTATCCAAATTTATCAGTGCGATATCACTGATAAACGTATCACCTTCACTTGTTATATGAAAACCATACAACACAGGTAGAACACTAACTCTACTGGAACGTCTTAGAGGTAAGGGCTCATCAACTGGTTCAATAGGAGTCTCATCCTCAGGTTGAGTGCTAGTTGTAGAGGTTCCTTCATCGCTTAACTCTTGAAGCTCTTCAAGGTCAATTTTCCTCCCACTATCCTCTTGGCATATGAGTTCTCTTTCACGAAAGACGCTCATTCACGCTATAAAGACCACGTTCTCACTAGGTCTATAAAAAAAGATAGAAAGGATTTATGTGGGTAGCCGATGAAAGTACAATGCTCACTACGAGGTTCGAGCTTGTCGTGAGTCTCTTGTCCTACGAAAGCCTCGCAACCCAAAACCTTGATATGCGCTAATGAGGGAACCTTCCATGTCCACATTTCGTGAGGTGTTTTTGGCAACCTTCTTAGTTAGGAATAGATTAAGGATATGGGCGGTAGTCTCTAAGGCATACCCCTAGAATGAGATAGGTAACAAAGCTCGACTCATCATGGAACGAACCATGTCGAACAAGGTTCGATTGCGCCTCTAAGCCACACCATTTAGTTGTGGTGTCCTAGGTGCCGTCAGTTGTGAAACAATTCCACATTATTTAAGATAGTTGTGAAACTCAATACTAAGATACTCACCGCCTCGATCAGATCGGAGCATCTTTATCTTCCTGCCCAATTGATTCTCCGCTTCATGTTTAAACTCTTTGAACTTTTCAAAGGTTTCCGACTTGTGCTTAATTAAGTAGATATATCCATATCTGCTATAATCGTCGATAAAGGTTACATAGAAGCGGTTAGCATCCCTTGTGGTGGATCTAAAGGGTCCACATACATCGGTGTGTATGAGATCCAACAAATCCTCACTTCTTTCACAAGTACGGGTGAAAGGTGACTTGGTCATATTTCCAAGCAAACAAGATACTCATGTGTCATCCGAATTTAAGTCAAATGACTCCAGCACTCCATCCTATTGGAGTTGGGCTATGTGCTTCTTGTTGACATGTCCAAGATGACAATGCCACAAGCATGCCTTGTCCAAACCATTGGACGAATCAATATGCAATACATTATTTCCTAAGTTGTCTACAACCATCACATTTTCATATATACCATTACAAGGCAATGCTTCAAAATAAAATTTACCATTATAAAAAGCATTAATATATCCAATTTCATTGTTAAATGAATATCTAAAACCTTGTTTATACAAACCATGAAAAGAAATAATGTTTCTCGCCATTTCTAAAGAGTAGCAACAATCGTTCAAATCTAATACTAACCCATTACTAAGCAATAAAGAATAAACTCCAATCTTGGTGACAGGCGACGATTTCTTATTCCTCACGATCAAGTTCAACTTCCCGTGCTCCACATCCCTACTTCTTCTTAGACCCTGCAATTTAGAATAAATGTGAAAACCACATCCTGTATCAAGGACCCAAGAACTAGTATGTGATGAGTTTTTAGATTGAATAGTGTAAATACCTGAGAAGGTGGGTTTTATCTTCCCATCCTTAATTTCCTACAAGTATTTAGGGCAGCTTCGTTTCTAACTGTCACACCCCCAAACCGGAACGGCAGAAACGTTCGGGGGCGGATGACTTCATGTGGTAGCGTAACAAATGAATACATAGTAAAGAAAGAAATACAACCATCATATATATAATTGAAAGTTTACATTGTTAAAAGGGTACATGTTCAAAACCAATTACAATCTGATGCCAAAATATGAATTTAAACTAGCGCCGCAGCGTCCCTTCTTCAAAAGTTGTTTGTTACTTGTAATTACTGAATCCCTGGGACATACAAGTAGTTTTGAAAGAGTAGATCAGCATTTAAGCTGGTGAGTTTCATAAGTATTAAATGACAATGTTTGTATGAAATGAAATGTTTTGTTTTTGTTTGTTTGTTCCTAGAAAATCCCATATTTTCTACTACCATAAATGTAGTCTTCTATCAAGACCAATGTTTGTTCCTAGAAAATGTATGTACGTATAAAATTTCCAATACGTCTGAAAAACCCCGTAAATCAATGTATTTTTAATACTCCATGTGAGTTTTATAACCATGCTATTGACTAGAAATGCCAATACGCAACGTTCTTCAGGCGTTGGAATGTTCTGACGTTTGTCACCCCAAATGGTGTACTGTAGCTAACAGTCCGGGCGCGGGGTTGTCAAGCCCGTATAGATCTATACACAAACACCATGCTCCCCCTCCAAGGGATTCTGGTATATAATACAGGACTTGAAATATGTACGCGAATGTACATGAAGTTAATGTCTCACAAAACTTAGTATAAAAACAGATTAACGTGTAAAAATGTTCGGTTGTTCTTGTATGTGAGAGTGGATTCTTGAAAATAGTGTTTCTAGTATGTAAAACATTAGTAATTTTCTCGTAAAACTATACCTATTATAGTTTTCTTTAAGTGTGTCTCGTTTGTTTAGAACTCCTTAGAAAATGAATCACTTGATATGAAAGTATAAATTTTTATAGTGTCTAAGATGGACACATATACATGCAGTCTAAGCAGAGTGTTTGATTTATACATATATAACAACATTTTTCATTTCAAAAGATATGATGTTATCGTGATATATTTTGCATACGAAAGTTTCCTTATAATAGTTATAAATCACATATGATTTCCTTCATAAAAAGTGTCTAATGAAACTTTATATAACACACGATAATAATCGTGTGTTTCACTTGTATTCCCCCCCCTCTAAAAGCATATAATAACATTTATAAAACATTTAAAAGTGTGGATTATAGGGGTATGAACTCACTTGAAAGATCGGAAAAAGGCGAGATGAAAACCGAGCAGAACTTCGACTCGAGAAAGCGGATTTTCTCGGGATTCTCGGGAATCTCGGGAGCACAAACGACCTTCGGGACTTGAGCAAGGTAACCGGGGCTTCGGGATATCACTTGCACGGAAAATGAGGCAAAATGCAAGAAAGTTGAGAGGAAAATGAGCCATTTCTTCGGAACCCTCGCATCCCTTTTATAGGGTGTGGGAACCGCCTCGGTACGCTGGGCGTACCCGAGTATGCTGGGCGTACTCGTGCATCACGCATGAGCGCATCCTTGACTGCTTTGCACTCCAGATGGGACGGGTATAGGCTCGCATAGGGCACGACGTGGACGATCCGAGGCCTAGGCCTTGAGTACGCTGGGCGTACTCTGTCACACCCCAAAACCACGAACGACGGAAACGTTCAGGGGTGGAGGACGTCATGTACAGTATCACAACAGTGTAATATAATAAACAAGCAACAACATCATCCATTGCATTATAAGTAAAGTTTAATACATGTGTGTTCTTTCATTGTCATAAGACACCAAAAATATACAATCAAAATAAAAGACGAGACTTGACTGCTCCGTCTTCTCAAAACCTGGCCTCCGTACCTGTCTACTGATGACCTGAGAATACAAGTTATTTTGAAAGCGAGAATCAGCTTTAAAGCTGGTGAATTCATAAGTATATAAGTGTCATTGCCTTGTTTGTGAAAATATGTTATGAAGGCCATGTAAAACGTTAAATGAAAATGTTGAAGTACGTATGAAAAATCCTAGAAAATCGCTTATTTTCTATCAGTTTGAGATGTAGTCTTCTACCAAGACCCGAATGTTTTGTAAGTATGAAGTGTAGTCTTCTACCAAGACCCGAATGTTCTGTTTGTAAAATGATAGTTTTTCCTTTGTATTGACTAGTACTAAAAGTGCTTAGTCTAACTCATCGTTTATGTGAATGTATCACAAAATAAAGTAAACAGGAAAATGTACTACTGTAAGTGTTGTCACTGGGTACTAGAACCAAAACAACATCGCATTAAGCGAAATGTATAACCTAATGAACATCCGAAGATTATCCAATTGTCCTCTGTAGTAGCAGCAGGTGGGTGGAAGGGTTAGTCCCAAATCGATCTACCTAATATAAGTAGTAACCTTAGACCTCCGTAGATGGTCATCGACCACTGGTGCTAATCAGTGGGGTTCGGAATGGTAAGTCTCGCCGAGCTATCCCATTGAACCGAGAGAGGAAAGACAATTTACACAGTAAGTACTAATAAATCATCCTCATAGTCCTAAGTACAAGTATCCAGGTAAGTGAATACAGGATAATGCACCTATGTAAAAGTGTTCCTGTATGGTATTCATGTATGTGTGTCCATGTAACAGGTAAGTATATGTAAACATATTCATGTATCAGGTAAACCTCTGTAAGTACTCATGTATCAGGTAATGTACTAGTATAGACTCATGAATGAACTGACTCTTGTGTGATTCCTTGTAATAGAAGTAATGTTTGATATCTTCAAATTATCCCTATGATAATTTACTGTAATATAACTGGTTGATCATGTAGGTTTGTACACTCTTACTACTCAAGGGTGTGGGAAACTAAATGAAAGATGTAAACTATAACATCAATACATATATAAGAATATAAGTGTATATGCATAGTTTAGTTCAAGAATGAAAAATGGTTTTTGTAAGACATCTTATGGGTTTTGAACAATAATTAACAATGAATTGATTTCATTTTAATAAACATTTCAAAGGTAAAACATTTGGTAACAATGTGCTTTTAAGATGTAAAACCATTTCATGCATCACATTTTGTAGCATGTGAAATCTGTTAAATGACAAACACAGTTATAAAATACATATCAATGATTTAATAACACGTTTGTTTTCTACTTGTATCCCCCCATTAAAGCATTTAAAATCATTTAAAATATTGATTAGGGGTATGAACTCACCTGTAGTTGGTGATTGGGATGAACTGAACGGTATAGGATGGCTAGGTGTCAAGCGAGGACTTGTACACACACTACGATCATAATGAACATATAATCACACATATATGCATTCAATTAGTCTTAAATCACTAATTGATAATGTTAAGACATCCTAGACATAATACACACTTTATATAAGTGTTTTAAGCCCTAAGGATTGCATCTAAGCTATTGTGGGACAAGGTATTTGTGTTTAGGGTTCCAAAGGACCCTATATGAGATTTTACTCCCCATAAACCATCACACATGGAGTTTACGGTTGTAAACTCTTGAGTTTACGGCCGTAAACTCCCAAACATGTGTGTTTGGTGTGTTTTGAAGTCCCAAATGCTTTCTAGAATTATTCTAACTTGGTGGTTCCATCCTTGAGGGGGTTTAAGGTCTAGAAACACTCCATTTAGGAGTTTACGGCCCCAAGGCCATTCCCCTTGGAGTTTACGGCCGTAAACTCTCTTGGGGTGTTGTTTTTGTTGCCTTCAAGCCTATTGCACTTGTGGTATATGTTCTAGACTTTTATTCCTAGCATATGAAGGCATTAGGCACACCTTGGTGCCCTTTTTAGGAGTTTACGGCCCAAGAACCAAGTCTTGGCCATAAACTCACTTTGTTAAGTGATTTTGATGTGGTTTGGTCCCTCCATTAAGTGGGTAACAATTTCTTGTAAAGGTCTAGGGCTTTAGGTGTCATGAAAACACCCCTTTTGTCCATTTCAATGGAGTTTACGGCCTAAGATACACTTGGGCCGTAAACTCTCATTTGTTTGTGTTCTTTGATGTGTTTAATGCCCTAAATTTGATGGGAACAAGTCTAGGAAATTGTCTAAGGCTTTAGGAGCCTTAAAAGTACCATTTAGTGTTTGAAATTGGAGTTTACGGCCTATGATAATCTTGGGCCGTAAACTCCCAAACTTGGGTGGATTTTTGGTTGCTTTCTTGTCCCTAACATGCATACATATGAATCTAAGGCTTTAGCATAACACAAGGGTCGTTTTTGGCTTTGTTTCGGGTGTTTACCGCCTAAGAACACCTTGGGGAGTAAACTCCTAGATCTAATGATTTAGCCATCTAAATCATGTTATAAGCATCTAATAAGCATTCTAATCACTACTAGAAAGAGTTACTCACGTTTTGGTATAAAAACCCGAAGATCCGTGAGAGAGAAAATGGCTTTTCTCTAGTTGGAAATGTGAATAGTGAATGAATTTGATTCAGAAATCTATTTATAGTCCTGAGATATTTTGGCAGAAAATATTTTTATTCCTGTAATGATCTCTAATATAATAGAGTGTTGGAATAATAGTGTTGCACAAAACCCTAGTGCACCCACTCTCCTGATATTTCCTGAAGTGTAAACCCTGAATTACTCAAACTTACGCAGAAAGTCTGTAAGTTAACTGTGACTGCTATAAATTTTATTGAAGTGATATAGTTTGTACATAATAGAAATTTCGGGTTGTCTAATCATCCCCCCGTTAGAAGGAATTTCATCCCGAAATTAGAATTTAAGCAAATAAGAAATTACAAATAACTAAGCGAAAAGGTGAGGGTATTTCAGTTTCATCTGATCCTCTGGTTCCCAAGTGAATTCCAGTCCATGCTTTGCGTTCTAGCGCACCTTCACTATCGGGATACGGCTCTGTTATTTTTGCTTGACCTCTCGGTCCATGATCTCTACTGGTTCCTCCACGAAGTTGAGGCTCTCGTTGATCTCGATCTCGTCGAGTGGAATAACAAGAGTCTCGTCGGATAAACACTTTTTCAAGTTTGACACGTGGAAGGTAGGATGTACGTTACTGAGTTCTTTCGGTAGATTGAGCTTGTAAGCCACAGGGCCGATTCTTGCGAGAATCTCGAAAGGCCCTATGTATCTTGGATTGAGCTTCCCACGGTTTCCAAAGCGTATTAAGCCCTTCCAGGGTGAGACCTTCAGTAGGACTCGGTCGCCCACCTGGAACTCCAATGGTTTCCTACGCTTGTCGGCGTAGCTTTTCTGTCGGTCTCTAGAGGTTTTTAATCGTTCATGAATTTGAACGATCTTCTCTGTCGTTTCCCGAATGATCTCCGGACCCGTGAGAGTGCTTTCGGGAACTCGTCCCTTAGCTAACTGGGTATCACCCACTTCAGCCCAACACAGAGGGGATCTGCACTTTCGGCCATAGAGGGCCTCGAATGGAGATGCCTTTATGCTCGTATGATAACTGTTGTTGTTGGAAAATTCTACAAGGGGTAAATGGATAGCCCAAGCTTTTCAAATTCAATCACACAGGCACGCAACATATCTTCTAGGGTTTGGATAATTCTCTCACTTTGCCCGTCGGTCTGTGGATGGTAGGCTGTACTCATATCCAGCCTAGTTCCTAGGGAACTTTGTAATGACTGCCAGAACCTCGAAGTGAATCTACTATCTCGGTCCGAGATGATAGATAAAGGAACACCGTGCAACCTTACAATCTCCCTAATGTAAGTTCTGGTAAGTTTCTCCATCTTGTCTGTTTCTTTGATCGGTAGGAAGTGTGCAGACTTGGTCCGTCTATCGACGATGACCCATATGGAATCAAGTCCACCCATCATCTTGGGCAACTTGGTTATGAAGTCCATAGTGATCCGCTCCCACTTCCATTCTGGTATCTCCGGTTGTTGTAGAAGACCGGAGGGTTTCTGGTATTCGACCTTGACCTTTGCGCAAGTAAGGCATTTACTCACGAAGGTAGCAATATCTGCTTTCATGTTAGGCCACCAGTATAACTTTTTAAGATCCAGATACATCTTATCTGAACCCGGGTGGACGGAATAACGAGTGTTGTAAGCTTCGGTCATGACCAAGTTTCTGAAGCCACCGTGTTTCGGTGTCCAGATCCGATCCATGAGGTATAAGGCTCCGCCACCCTTGACTTCCAAGTTCTTATCCATCCCTCTAAGGGATTCACCCGCCACGTTTTCAGGTTTCAAAGCGTCGAGCTGAGCCTCCTTTATTTGCGTGGACAAGTGTGAATGGATAGTTAGAGTCAAAGATTTGACTCTACGACCAGTATATTCTTTCCGACTTAGGGCGTTGGCTACTACGTTGGCTTTACCCAAATGATAACGAATTTTGCATTCGTAATCACTAAGTAGCTCGACCCACCGTCGTTGTCTCATGTTGAGCTCTTTCTGGTCGAAAATGTGTTGTAGACTCTTATGGTCTGTAAAGATCGTGCTTTTTGTACCGTATAGGTAATGTCGCCAGATCTTCAGAGCAAACACAACTGCTCCTAGTTCTAGATCGTGGGTTGTGTAGTTAACCTCATGTGTCTTCAGCTGTCTCGAGGCATAGGCGATGACTTTACCTCGCTGCATCGGAACACATCCGAGTCCTTGATTGGATGCATCGCAATATACAATGAAGTCTTCTATCCCTTCGGGAAGGGATAGTATCGGGGCGGTGCATAAGGCTCGTTTGAGCGTCTGGAACGCTCTTTCCTGTTGTAAGAGGTTTCGCTATGCTGGAGAAGTTCTGAATGAACCTGCGATAGTAGCCAGCTAGACCTAGAAATTGACGAATTTCAGTAGGTGTCTTTGGTGCTGACCAGTTCTCGATGGCCTTAATTTTGGAAGGGTCCACGTGTATACCTTCTTCGCTAACTACATGGCCCAATAATTCGACTCGCCGAATCCAAAATTCGCACTTTGAGAACTTCGCGTAGAGCTTCTCCGATCGTAATGTTTCTAAGATTTTACGGAGATGTTGACTATGCTCCTCCCTTACTTCGAGAGTAGATGAGTATGTCATCAATGAAGACGATGACGTACTGATCCAAGTAAGGACGACACACCCTATTCATCAGATCCATGAATACTGCGGGCGCGTTAGTTAATCCGAATGGCATTACTACAAACTCGTAGTGCCCATAACGAGTTTGGAAGGCTGTCTTGGGAACATCCTCCTCTAATACTCGTAGTTGGTGATATTCGGATCGCAGATCTATCTTCGAGAAGTAGTTGGCTCCTTGAAGTTGATCAAATAAATCGTCAATGCGGGGCAAGGGATAACGATTTTTAATGGTAAGTTTGTTGAGTTCTCTATAGTCGATGCACATGCGAAACGATCCATCCTTCTTCTTGACGAACAAGACCGGTGCTCCCCATGGTGAGAAGCTTGGTCGAATGAATCCCTTCTTGAGAAGTTCGTTAAGTTGACTGGAAAGTTCCTGCATTTCAGCCGGTGCCAGACGATAAGGAGATTTGGCTACGGGGGTAGCCCCTGGCACTAAGTCGATTCTGAACTCAACTTGGCATTGTGGTGATAAACCGGGAAGTTCTTCTGGGAATATGTCGGGAAAGTCGCGTACTTCTGGGATTTTCTGGATGTCTTTCAGTTCTTGACTGGTATCGACGATGTGTGCGAGGAATGCATGGTACTCCTTCCGCAAGCACTTCTGGGCTTGAATGCACGAAATGATGCGAAGGCTCGTACTAGGTTTATCGCCGTAGATAACTAAGGTTTCGTTGTTAGGAAGGTTAAGACGAACTGCTTTTTCGAAGAACATAATGTCGGCACGAAGAAGACTCAACCAATCCATACCGATGATAACGTCGAAACATTTAATTGGGACTGGCATGAGATCTATCTTGAAAGTATGGCCATCTAAAGTTAAGGTACAACCTACGTATATGCAGTTTGTACTCTCTGTTTTCCCGTTAGCCATTTCTACCGTGAATGAACTATCTAATGCACATGGTTTTTGTTTAAGCAGGTGTGCAAATTTGTGACTTACAAAACTTTTCTCGTCTCCACTATCGAAAAGTATGCAAGCATATGAGTTATCGAGGAGGAACATACCAGTAACTATCGTAGGATCAGCTACTGCTTCCTCGTGGCCTAGGGCCATAACTCTTCCTACTCCTCCAGCCATCCCCGCTTTAGGGCAGTTCCTCTTGTAGTGGCCCACTTCGCCACAACCGTAGCAAGCTTGGCCCATACCGGCGTTAGGAACCTGGGTAGCTTGAGCTATTGGAGTCTTGCAGAAACGAACGATGTGTCCCTTCCTGTTGCAGTTAGAGCACTGCATCTCCCTGCAAGGTCCGTGGTGGTGGTGTTGGGTTTTGAGCAATCTAACACTTCCTAAGTGTGCATGCAACCCTAATAAACCTTGGATCTATGTTTGTCTAAATACATGCAAAATAATAATTTTTCCAAGGTTCATAACCTATCTAACATGGCATGGGGTACTTTTAAACATAAAAGAATTAGATGAGATTACATACCTTTTGATGATGAGTTTGATTCCTAAGGAGTTTGAGGGCCAAGAACCAATAGTGTGAATGCCTCAAATGGAATCACAAATCACCACAAACTCTTGGAAAACTTTGAGAGAGTACACACACTTGTAATTTTCGGCCACACACAAGCACACACACTAGTGACACTAGTCACTCTAGTGGCTATTTCATGCAACATAAGCATGCTTATATAGTGTACATGATTAGGGTGAAACCCTAATAACCCATGACCTTTCCTTTCCCAAGGATCCATGGGTTAAAAGCTCCATGGATCATCCATGGACTGCCATACAAGCCTAACCCATTAACAAATGAGTGTTAGCCCACACCATATAAAACCAATAGCCCACAATCTAATTAGTCTTTCTTTTAATCTCTAAATTAATTCATAATTAATTTAAGACTAAGACTAATTAAATAACATGACTTCATATTAATATATTATAACTTATAATATATTAATAATCATATGTGTATAACTCTCATAAAATTATCCATAAATAGTTTGGATGAAATGCAACCCAAATGGACCATGCCGGGTCGGGTCAAGTATATACCAAATAAGTTATGGACTTAGACACCTTATCCAACAGACTCCCACTTGGATAAGTCTAATAACTATATTTGCGTATGTTACTTCAGGAACCAACCAGCAATCGTAGCTCTCGAAAACTCTATTGAACTATGAAGCGCCATTTTAGATAAGTGATCATATACTCCTCTGTTCTCATGATATCAGCCGGACAAATACATGGAACAACGTCGTACTTATTGTCCAGCAGTTTGTTTCCCGATTTTCGATTTGTTTGACAAAGAACTTAATCGAACACATCAATTTAGTTCTGACCGGCCGGTACATAGGTCACAACAAAATCATCAAGGGGCCCAAATATCGCTTCTATTTCTAGAAGGAACAGATAAACTTCGACTCATATGCTTGTTCTACTACTTGTTGAATTGTACACAAAGGCACGTTTTATAACATCAAGTTACTGATGCGTTTACGTGCAATCAATGCACAACCAACTCATAGGTAACAACTCATATCTCTAGGTTTGATGATTTATATGATATTACCGTCTCACGATCACTCGAGATAAATTCCATGAAGTGATACAAGTGAGCGTGGGTTTATTCCAATACTCATAACTTATGAGCACTCATGAATGTTGTAGCAACCATTGCTATGACTAAACCCATTTATCCATCTACAAACTCGATTCATGACAGTCTTGATTCATACCTACTTCCAACATATGAACGACTGTGGAGTGTTTAAATAACTTAGTCATTCGGAAAGAATAACCTAGCTATTTTGGAAGTCAAAACATGCAAAGTGAAACACAATAATAATCGAATCCAATATGGTCTCAGAACCCTTTTGAATATAAATAGAACCACCTTTTATTTATCACCATATTGATTACACATTATTCATTGTATAATGTTTCAAACAATCAACTTAAGACTTGAATAAAAACAACAGTCGTCCCATGCTCCTAGCATGTACACTTTGTTTTTCTAAACAATAGTTATGCCATACTCCAAGTATGCACAATATGTTTGTCTATGATCCTTACATTGTGATGTAGATCAATTGAACATGATTCCAATGATACTCATTTCACAATCCCAAATCCTTATTGTAAATGTGAGAATCCCTGATTCCTATCATTTACCAAAAAAAAACCGTTAGATTTTAAACTTTTATGTAATGTTCCTCTTGTAATGATTATGCACAAAGTCACCAAAACCTTGTCACCAGTCATTACAGAGTATTCCAAAGAAGGTCAACTTCTATGGAACGGAAGTCTCATATTCAAAGTACATTGCTTTGAACATCCTTCTTGCATTAAGGTTTTCTAATCTTACATAGATTGAATAACTTCCACCTATGGAGACATTTCCATAGTCCCACTTTGACTATCACTTCCGAACAAGAGTTACTTCTTTTCAGAATATGTCAATATGGTCCTTTCCGACAACTTACATCATACTTCCAACTTTCCCTGAGCAACCAATCTTTGGCGAAACTCAGATTTGTCCTCGACAATTGCTTAATCACTTTAGTCATATCCAGTTCTAGACTTTTCCCTTCTCAATGCCTTAAGCATTTGGAAAATTTAGAAAAGATGAATATTATAGCACATGCAATCGATCCTATATCCGAAGCATATGGGACACGATTCATGATGTTTGACATAAAGACATGATACTAGACCAGTCTTTTTGCGATTCAAGATGTCTCACATAAAGACATGATACTAGACCAGTCTTTTGCTACAATATTTTTTTTATTTGCCATGTTTTCAAAATTTAACTATGAAGAGGGATGCCGTAGTCATAATTGAATTTTGAGAGCGTAATATATATAGAATTTCCTTAAGTCGAACCATTCAGACATAAAATTCATATATATATCCTTGACTAAAGATGATCAAAATCTCAATCTAAGCTTTAGAATTGAAACGAAGTATAATTTCCTCTCCCTTAATTATAGCAAGACAAATTTTCAACCCCTGCAACTTCACGAATTGAAACTTTGTTTTCTATAATTAACATTGCTAACTTGCAACACTAAACGTAATAATCATGCTCCCACTAACATGATGATTATCAGCACAACACTTATGCTCCCACTAGCTCTGACATATTTCCAGAAATCTGCTGGACTTCTGCAATTTAGATTCATACACCCTTTCTTAGATAGCTCACATGTGTGTCTAAACAATTTTCAGGACTATGAAAAAGGGATGCCGTAATCATAGTCTCAATTGCTTAGGCATTTGCCATTTCTCACAAGTCCATGTTAGTGTGCCGTTTAACCACACGCGCTCCACTAACGACTTTTGAAAATGCAAATAACACAATTGATATCTACGTAAAATCTACTTAGTGAAAGCGTTTCCTCACCATCATTTTCATGAATCGGAGAGAAACCTTATGACACTTAGATTTTATAGTGTATGAGTTCCTATCCATGTGAATTTGTCAAAACCATAATCACAAGATAAGGTTAGTGACAAATTTAGCTTTACATGGATTAAACTTTTTCAATCTTAGTTTCTTGTCACCTTGGTAGCACAAGGCCCACCAATGCTTCCAAGTTGAACTCTGATAACTCACATGCAAATTCAACTTATTTGAAGTAGGTACAGAAACAAGAATTATGTCAACACGATAGGTTGCAAACCTTAAGTTGTGTGCCAGTGATAAATTACAGGTTTTACTCTTGATTAAATCTTGAAACTCTTTCAGGATATTTAAGGCTCCCACTGTCCCCTTGACATATAAGTTTCCCCAGTCAAGAGCCATTCCTTGAGAAAACAAATATTCAAGGGATAGTGCAGATTCTTATCAAGACTAACACTTCACACAATTGGTCTTAGTTGGTCTTTGTCTCATCCAAGACATCACAACTTACCAATCTCAAATGTACAAGAGTAGAAAACATTTTACTCTTACATTTGACTAGTGTTAATAAATCTTCCTTGATGTCACTCAAAGTTACAATCTTGGAGTATGACTCTAAGAATTGTTTTGGAACGAAGTATGACTCATCTTCTCGATCTTAACCAATCCAACAATTCATGACCTCTCTTCTTAGCCATAACAATGCACTAAGACGTCCTTAGAGTATGAATTTGTGATATGGTTTCATAATCATTAAGATGATCATGAAATACGATACTAAAGTACTCTCCTATCCTTTCAAATTTGAGAAACTTTTATCTTTCTGCCTAATTTGATTCTTCTCATTTGTTTTGTCATACATTGTAACCTTTCCAATGTTACAGAATTATACATAACCTTATAAGTATAATCATATTTACTAATCTTTAGTAAATCATGACAAATCAATCTTTGTGGTGGACCTTGACCAGTGCACACCCAGTGTACCTAATTCCTTAGTCCTTCAATTGAATCACATATACATGTGATCAAAGAATTAGTCTTAATTTTCAAATATGAAAATTCTCATTCATCATACAATACAACTTGTATGATTCCAAGTTTCTGTCCAATTGAAACCTGGGTGATGAAAAACTTTCTTCATTTGGTAAATTCAGACACTACCACAAATGAAAGAATCAAATCCACTTTCCAATATTGCTATTACTGGAAACATATAAGCAACAATTTTCCACAGATGCCATTGTAAGGATATTTTTAAAATAAATAAAATTAAAACCCTTTTTTCTTTTATTTTAAAACTTTGCGAAAAAACTTATCCTTACAATCCATATGAAAACCTCGTTGTTATCTATTCATAAGCAATATATTATAACTCTTAAGCAACAACTCAAAATTCTGATTGCCGAACCATGCGATCGAAACCCACCTTCGCAATCAGAATCAACATATACTTACTTTAAGCTTCCTATCTTTTCTTTGATTCTTAAAAACATCAGCATGTGACCCATTCACATTATGTAGTAAGAATCTCCAAATAGGAACTTAATAGAGTTAGACAGTGGACTTTACCCGAAGTAGAGTCAAACCTCTTGACTTGATCAACCTTATGACCTTTTAGGTGAATAAGGCAGCTTCGCAACCAATGCCCCTTCCTTTGGCAACAAAACACATGGACCCTTTGGTAATGGCACATGAGACTATCTCAGAATTTGCCTTTCTCTTTACTATTTGGTCAATCGAGTTGACTATAGCCGATCCCTTTCCATTGGGAAGAGAAATCCTTTTCTAGATATCCAATGCTACCATTGTCAATGTCCATTTAAGACTTGGGAAGTTGTTCTTTTAATCAAATTTGCTTTACTGGTGTTCCAAATCATTTCTGATTCCACAACACCAAGCAAATAGATAACATCATTAAGGGTCATGTCATAGTCTGTCTCATAGTAGTCCCAAAGAGACTCACTATGTTACTAAGAAAGTGATTGAGCATCCAACCTTCACGAGACTTTGACACCCAACTCTCCTGGCTTGTCAATATGTGACTTTATCTCTAAGATGTGAGCACACATAGACTATGCTTGCCAATAGGGATTGAGTGACTTTAAACTTTTCAAGAACTTGTGGCTGAGGGAGAATAATTGGAGGAGGTGGAGGAAGTGAAGCATGATGTTGAGGGACACCATCTTCTAGAGATTTGGGAAGATCATAGTTGTCTGAGCCAGACATCTATAATGGGAGAAAATCAAGTTAGTTGATTCAAAGTCCTTAATATAACACCCAATATGAAATATTAAGGCTAGGACCCAACACAATATTTTATAATTTGGAAGAGGGATGCCGTAATCCAAGCTATAAAATATTTGAAGGTAGGCGAATGACGATTCACCAATTTCCACCATGAAAAACGAAATAATTTATTAGGTTTTAATTGGATTTGAAATTCCTAGATCTTTTGAGATTCATTGGACTTTTCAATGGCATGTTTCAATCTCGAGTGTGCCCTCTCAAATTTTGTGACTGGGATGCCGAGGATCACAAAACAAGGTGTGAATAACCATACCAATTCACTTGGTACCCTTAATATTATCACCTAATCAATGTGCCGGTTAACCACACACGCTCCATTGATCTATGACAAACATTAAGTCACCCTTCGTGATCCTTACTAGTCCAAGTTAGTGTGCCGGTTAACCACACACGCTCCACCAACGACTTGGTAAGGTACAAAGTGTGAATTCCATGGGCTAGCACCAAATTCACATTTTTCCTAAAGTAACTAAGATTGGGAATTAAATAAAAAATATTTAGTTACTTTATAATATTCATTATACTTTTAATGAGAATTTAAAGTCATTGTCCTACCCGTTCGGCTAACGACCCTCCACCGATTAAGCAAGCGGTGGGTGAGAGTGGACACCCATTAAGTCGCCATTTTATAGGCAACAACCTTATACCCAACTTATAGACTGGCTTCGTGAATGAGGCCTACTAACGGTAAAACGACTTGTTCTTATACATATATAATAATTAACCATTAATGTTATAATAGTATAAGGGTAGAATTTTAACTTTTAAAACTTCTAGGGTATGGAATTAAAGTTTGTTAAAGTGTGTGAAACTTTTCCAGATTCCATAACTTCAGGGCAAGTTTTGTAACTCTTCAAAACTTTTCATTTCATAACTTATGAATTAAAGGTTCATAAAATGAAGACTCTTCATTTTATGTAACTTATGTGTTTTTAATGTGTGTTAAAGAAAAGTGACATTTGGATATCCATAACTTGAGGACAAATTATGGACTCCATTAAAACACATAAATGATCAAGAATTAATTCTAAACAATTCAGCAAATAATTCCTATCATCTTCTAAATTCATAAGAACATGAACATGATCATCAAAATTTCAAGAATTATACGAACACATAAAAATCATGGAATTTTGATATATGCTGTTGTAAATGGATTAGAACAACCATTACACCAACTAAAACAAGTTTTAAAACACCAAAACAGTTTAGGGTAATGTTTCTAGTCCATTTCCAGCAGCAAAAGTCGAAATTCTGCATTCTGTTCATTCTACTCGCCGAGTGCACGAACCTACTCGCTGAGTACGATGAATTTTGCCTTGAACTCGGCGAATCCCCCCATGGACTCGGCGAGTCCATCAGCCAGACAGCAACAATTTCAACTTTTTTTCACTATTTTGCATCAAGTATTAAACAAGCAAGCCTAGGCTCTGATACCACTGTTGGGTTTTGAGCAATCTAACACTTCCTAAGTGTGCATGCAACCCTAATAAACCTTGGATCTATGTTTGTCTAAATACATGCAAACTAATAATTTTTCCAAGGTTCATAACCTATCTAACATGGCATGGGGTACTTTTAAACATAAAAGAATTAGATGAGATTACATACCTTTTGATGATGAGTTTGATTCCTAAGGAGTTTGAGGGCCAAGCACCAATAGTGTGAATGCCTCAAATGGAATCACAAATCACCACAAACTCTTGGAAAACTTTGAGAGAGTACACACACTTGTAATTTTTGGCCACACACAAGCACACACACTAGTGACACTAGTCACTCTAGTGGCTATTTCATGCAACATAAGCATGCTTATATAGTGTACATGATTAGGGTGAAACACTAATAACCCATGACCTTTCCTTTCCCAAGGATCCATGGGTTAAAAGCTCCATGGATCATCCATGGACTTCCATACAAGCCTAACCCATTAACAAATGAGTGTTAGCCCACACCATATAAAACCAATAGCCCACAATCTAATTAGTCTTCCTTTTAATCTCTAAATTAATTCATAATTAATTTAAGACTAAGACTAATTAAATAACATGACTTCAGATTAATATATTATAACTTATAATATATTAATAATCATATGTGTATAACTCTCATAAAATTATCCATAAATAGTTTGGATGAAATGCAACCCAAATGGACCATGCCGGGTCGGGTCAAGTATATACCAAATAAGTTATGGACTTAGACACCTTATCCAACAGGTGGAAGTTGAACTTGGTGCACTTCGGGAGAGTCCCATCATATGTTTTTGCTGGTAAGAGGTTCGCAGGGGCAACAGGAGTCACTGTGGCAGCATTGCTCGCCACAAGTTGTTGCTTATTGGAGGATCCTTGCGGAGCCCCTCTTTTCCTCTTATTCCACCCCTTCTTGTGGTAGTCGGGGTTGGACTTTTGTGGTACAGGTGTAGGGATTGTTGTGTTCTGAGGTTTCCGGTGATCGATGAGAGATTGTGCCAGTTCCTTGGCGCTATCAAAGGTAATAGGCCTGGAAGCGATCACACTTGATTGGATCTGGGGCGACAATCCCCAGATATATCTCTCGATCTTTTTGCTTTGGAGAGCAACCATATCAGGGCATAAGTTTGCCAAATCACAGAACCTATTAGTGTAGGTAGTGATGTCGGATCCAACCATTTGTAGACCCCAGAATTCTTGCTCGAGTTTTTGTATTTCACCTCGACAATATTCTTTCATCAGCATGTCTTTCAACTTTTCCCAGCCGATGGAATACGCTACCACCAAAGTTAGATAGTTAACATGGTTGTTCCACCATGTTAGTGCTCGGTCAGAGAAGGTACGAGCTGCAAACTTGACCTTGTTGCCCTCCTGGCAAGCACATATTTCAATGACAGATTCCATCTTTTCAATCCATTGTCTCAACACCATTACACCCCCAGTTCCATTGAAGCGGTGGGGTTTGGCGTTAGTGAAGTCCTTGTAGGTGCATTCCCGACGGTGTCCATGGCTCTCGCTGTGGTTCGAGGGTGGTGCACCTGTTCCTGATCCACTAGGGGCAGGAGCGTTGATTGCTGACACAGCAGCTGCAACTGCTGCTGTGAAAGCTGCCTGGAACATATTGGCATCGAAAGGATTTGGTGGTTGAAGGGGTACAGGTGGTGGTGGAGGTGGTGGTATTAGTGCTTCGTTGTTTGGGTTCCTCCTTGGATTCCTGCGTGGCAGCATCTTTAACTATACGTTTAAAAGATAACGAAATGGATAAGAATAAATGATTAATGAATGTGTCTCATGGACTAAATCCCCATAGCCCAACAACAGAAAGAATAGTATCACTAAATGAAGAAGATAGCATTTGGATAATAATTTCCATTAGATTAGATATCCGTCAATAATACTGGAATTACAGATGTAACAAGTTTGGGAAAAATGGCCTAGAAGTAGGCCTTACATCAACCAAGATGGAAAATTTTGACAGAATTAAGACTAGATCAAGACCTTACAGGTCTAAGATTTATATAGGTAGGAAATTAGACCAAAGTTTTACATAAACTAGGTTATATCCAAAAGACGAGTCGACGAGATTCTATCGGCGACGAGAACTGCTAGAATGAGTCCTCGATCCCGATAGTAGACGTTCAATGTCCCTTATACGCCTGTCCGACCTTGCTTGCTGAGCTCAAAGTTCTCTAACTTCAGCTTGAGTTTCAACAAGTTCCCTCTGCAGGTTTGCATTGCGGACCAGAGTCCTTTCATGACCAGACTCTAGTTGGCGAATGTGGACAATGTTAACACCAGAGTTGGCGTCAACTTCCAAAACTTGATTGATAGTCGCCTGAGCTATTATCGAGTTCCGAGAAATCCTACACACCATGATTGGTAGGGCTCTATCAGCAGAACCTCCTTCAGAGAGGTTGTAGAAACTTCGGTCTCCATTGTAGGGAATGGGCTGACCCTGTTCATGACTCCATGTGATCAAGTTAATGGCCCACAGAGGTGTGGGTCCTTGAAACACAGGGCGGGGGTTCAGGTTTGGGTTTTGAGCATTTGGGGGTAGGTTGTTGACTTCTGGCTCCGAGTCAGAACTATCAGAAAAACCTTCAGCATGGTGATCATCCAAAGGAATTGGGTGATCATCTTCTGGTTCAGCCTCTAGCCAACCAGCATTGCCTTGGTTTGGGAAGTACGGATCGCCATGGTGAAATCCAGCCATTTTAATCTACACGAGAAAAGGGATTATAAGAAATAGCTAAATAGACGAATTGACTAAGATAATTACAGTAAGACCAAATACCCCTATGGTATTTCTTTATGGTTGTGTTGGTAAGTTTTTAGACTTGCTGCCATATCACAACCGTTCTTGGGCATATTCTAATCACTCTTCGGACCAACATAGTTGATCAGGCTATGCCATTCCCAAGACTGACCATATATCCCCAGGCTTACTTGTGATATTCAACAATCGTAATACTTTTGTTCTTGTCGTTGTGACACTAATTTTAGTATGAATGCAGGCACGTATACTTACTTAAACATTTTATTATTTAAAAGTATAACTCTAAGACAGAGTGTTTTAATCCCATGTATTTATAGTTAGTATATCTTTTATGGGTTGATATACTTAATTCATTATAAACAATGCTCTGACACCAATCTGTCACACCCCAAAACCACGAACGGCGGAAACGTTCAGGGGTGGAGGACGTCATGTACAGTATCACAACAGTGTAATATAATAAACAAGCAACAACATCATCCATTGCATTATAAGTAAAGTTTAATACATGTGTGTTCTTTCATTGTAATAAGACACCAAAAATATACAATCAAAATAAAAGACGAGACTTGACTGCTCCGTCTTCTCAAAACCTGGCCTCCGTACCTGTCTACTGATGACCTGAGAATACAAGTTATTTTGAAAGCGAGAATCAGCTTTAAAGCTGGTGAATTCATAAGTATATAAGTGTCATTGCCTTGTTTGTGAAAATCTGTTATGAAGGCCATGTAAAACGTTAAATGAAAATGTTGAAGTACGTATGAAAAACCCTAGAAAATCGCTTATTTTCTATCAGTTTGAGATGTAGTCTTCTACCAAGACCCAAATGTTTTGTAAGTATGAAGTGTAGTCTTCTACCAAGACCCGAATGTTCTGTTTGTAAAATGATAGTTTTTCCTTTGTATTGACTAGTACTAAAAGTGCTTAGTCTAACTCATCGTTTATGTGAATGTATCACAAAATAAAGTAAACAGGAAAATGTACTACTGTAAGTGTTGTCACTGGGTACTAGGACCAAAACAACATCGCATTAAGCGAAATGTATAACCTAATGAACATCCGAAGATTGTCCAATTGTCCTTTGTAGCAGCAGCAGGTGGGTGGAAGGGTTAGTCCCAAATCGATCTACCTAATATAAGTAGTAACCTTAGACCTCCGTAGATGGTCATCGACCACTGGTGCTAATCAGTGGGGTTCGGAATGGTAAGTCCCGCCGAGCTATCCCATTGAACCGAGATAGGAAAGACAATTTACACAGTAAGTACTAATAAATCATCTTGTAGTCCTAAGTACAAGTATCCAAGTAAGTGCATACAGGATAATGAACCTATGTAAAAGTGTTCCTGTATGGATGTATGTGTGTCCATGTAACAGGTAAGTATATGTAAACATATTCATGTATCACGTAAACCTTTGTAAGTACTCATGTATCAGGCAATGTACTAGTATAGACTCATGAATGAACTGACTCTTGTGTGATTCCTTGTAATAGAAGTAATGTTTGATATCTTCACCTTATCCCTATGATAATTTACTGTAATATAACTGGTTGAACATGTAGGTTTGTACACTCTTACTACTCAAGGGTGTGGGAAACTAAATGAAAGATGTAAACTATAACATCAATACATATATAAGAATATAAGTGTATATGCATAGTTTAGTTCAAGAATGAAAAATGGTTTTTGTAAGACATCTTATGGGTTTTGAACAATAATTAACAATGACTTGATGTCATTTTAATAAACATTTCAAAGGTAAAACATTTGGTAACAATGTGCTTTTAAGATGTAAAACCATTTCATGCATCACATTTTGTAGCATGTGAAATCTGTTAAATGACAAACATAGTTATAAAATACATATCAATGATTTAATAACATGTTTGTTTCTACTTGTATTCCCCCCATTAAAGCATTTAAAATCATTTAAAATATTGATTAGGGGTATGAACTCACCTGTAGTTGGTGATTGGGATGAACTGAACGGTATAGGATGGCTAGGTGTCAAGCGAGGACTTGTACACACACTACGATCCTAATGAACATATAATCACACATATATGCATTCAATTAGTTTTAAATCACTAATTGATAAAGTTAAGACATCGTAGACATAATAAACACTTTATATAAGTGTTTTAAGCCCTAAGGATTGCATCTAAGCTATTGTGGGACAAGGTATTTGTGTTTAGGGTTCCAAAGGACCCTATATGAGAGTTTACTCCCCATAAACCATCACACATGGAGTTTACGGTTGTAAACTCTTGAGTTTACGGCCATAAACTCCCAAACATGTGTGTTTGGTGTGTTTTGAAGTCCCAAATGCTTTATAGAATTATTCTAACTTGGTGGTTCCATCCTTGAGGGGGTTTAAGGTCTAGAAACACTCCATTTAAGAGTTTACGGCCCCAAGGCCATTCTCCCTAGAGTTTACGGCCGTAAACTCTCTTGGGGTGTTTCCTTCAAGCCTATTGCACTTGTGGTATATGTTCTAGACTTTTATTCCTAGCATATGAAGGCATTAGGCACACCTTGGTGCCCTTTTTAGGAGTTTACGGCCCAAGGACCAAGTCTTGGCTGTAAACTCACTTTGTTAAGTGATTTTGATGTGGTTTGGTCCCTCCATTAAGTGGGTAACAATTTCTTGTAAAGGTCTAGGGCTTTAGGTGTCATGAAAACACCCCTTTTGTCCATTTCAATGGAGTTTACGGCCTAAGATACACTTGGGCCGTAAACTCTCATTTGTTTGTGTTCTTTAATGTGTTTAATGCCCTAAATTTGATGGGAACAAGTCTAGGAAATTGTCTAAGGCTTTAGGAGCCTTAAAAGTACCATTTAGTGTTTGAAATTGGAGTTTACGGCCTATGATAATCTTGGGCCGTAAACTCCCAAACTTGGGTGGATTTTTGGTTGCTTTCTTGTCGCTAACATGCATACATATGAGTCTAAGGCTTTAGCATAACACAAGGGTCGGTTTTGGCTTTGTTTCGGGAGTTTACCGCCCAAGAACATCTTGGGGAGTAAACTCCTAGATCTAATGATTTAGCCATCTAAATCGTGTTATAAGCATCTAATAAGCATTCTAATCACTACTAGAAAGAGTTACTCACGTTTTGGTATAAAAACCTAAAGATCCGTGAGAGAGAAAATGGCTTTTCTCTAGTTGGAAATGTGAATAGTGAATGAATTTGATTCAGAAATCTATTTATAGTCCTGAGATATTTTGGCAGAAAATATTTTTATTCCTGTAATGATCTCTAATATAATAGAGTGTTGGAATAATAGTGTTGCACAAAACCCTAGTGCACCCACTCTCCTGATATTTCCTGAAGTGTAAACGCTGAATTACTCAAACTTACGCAGAAAGTCTGTAAGTTAACTGTGACTGCTATAACTTCTATTGAAGTGATATAGTTTGTACATAATGGAAATTTCGGGTTGTCACATACTCGTGCGCGAGTCAGCCTTCGGACGTTCTTTATATCCAAGCGTAGGTGAGACTAAGCTCTACAACTTTCGTTTAGATTCCGTCGGCAAATTTTGAAATTATTTTTATTATTTATTTTTAAAAGGTCGTGGTAAGAAAATTTCGTTAGAAATTCATAACTTCTTTATCTGATGTCTGTTTTTGCCAGACTTTTTACCGTTGTAATACCCTTGTCGAGACCTTCAGTTCTCGTTTAGGTCATTCCGGCCAAAAGTCGCTCGATCTTCGATTCGAGTTTTTAGCTGTCTGTCGCTAAGCCGAACTTAGAAAAATCGTAACTTTATTATACGAAGACAGATTTGGGCGTTCTTTTTACTTACGATCACGGTTTAATGACATCAAACATAGTAGGTAATTATTTAGAGACTTTTTGGACTTTTTATTTTCGAAGTTAATTTCATTATATCAAAAGTGGTTACAATACTTGACTTTTTAGGTCATTACATAGAGTTAAAATATTGGGTTGTCACACTAATGCCCCTTTTCATGACAATAGAAGTGCTCTGCTTCCTTTGGATTGGATGAGGGAGTAGTAGAACCACCTTTGGACCCACTTGAAGAGGATCCATCATGAGACTTTCCCTTGTGATTCTTTGAGGAATCTTTCCTCTTCTTTCCCTTCCCATGTCCAATTGCCAGGACCGGGGCATTAGCAGTGGGAGTGGGTACAACAGACTTGCCTTATAAACTACTTTCAATAGTTCTCAGTAGGCCTTGAAGCTTGCTTAGAGTGACTTCCTACTTGTTTATATGATAAGTCAGTCTAAACTAATCATAACAAGGAGGCAAAGAGTGTAGGATAATGTCAGTAGCCAACTCTTCGTTGAAATTGACATTCAACTTTAGCAAATGGTCCACATATCTTTGCATCTTTTGCAAGAGGGCTGTGATGGACTCTCCATCCTTCATTTGTGTTGTTATAATGGAGGCAATGATTTCATACCTTTCTTGTCTAGCACTCTGATGGTACCTTTCCATCAACTCTTAGTGCATCTCGAAAGTCCAGAAGTCCTCGTAGGACTTCTGAAGCTCAGAAGTCATAATGGCGAGCATGATGCACGACACCTTTGTCGCATCCTTCTCATAAGCCTTATACTTATCCAGTTTCTCAGGAGTAACAGTTTCTTCATCAATCTCCTTTAGCTCTTTTTCGAGGACATATTCCTATTGCACATGTCGAATGGCCATGAAAATGTTTCGAATCCAGTCGTTGAAATTCGACCCATTGAAAATGACCCTCTTACATAAGTTCATGAGGGAGAAAGAGCCGGAAGAGTTTAAGTTTGAAGCGTTGTTTGAGGTAGACATCTGAAAATAGGAATAAGTTTTATTAGATAGAAATTTCTTAATACAACACCCAAATAAAATATTAAGGCTAGGACCCAAACACAATAATTCACAACTTAGAAGAGGGATGCCGTAATCTAATTACAAATTATTTGAAGGGAGGTAAATGACGATTTACCAATTTCACCACCAAAAACAAAATTTGAAAGAATTAAGTTTTATGAAATTCCTAGTTCTTTGAGATTCATTGAACTTTTCAATGGCATGTTTAATCTCGATTGTGCCCTTCAAGTTTGTGACTGGGATACCGAGGATCACAAACAAGGTGTGAATAACCATGCAAATGTGCTTGGTACTCTCGATGTCATTTATCACCTAATCAATGTGTCGGTTAACCACATACGCTCCATTGATATGATAATTCTCGAGCTACCCTTTTCCACCCTTGTAAGTCCAAATTAGTGTGCCAGTTAACCACACATGCTCCACCAACGACTTGACAAGGTGCAAAGTGCAATTTCATGGAGTAGCACCATTTTCACATTTTTCCTAAAGTAACTAAGATTGGGAATTTACGAAAAACATTTAGTTACTTTTATAAATATCATTATACTTATTAATAACAATTAATGTCCTATCCTACCTGTTCGGATAACAACCCTCCACTAGTCAAGGAAGCGGTGGGTGAGAGTGGACACCCATTCAATCTCCATTTTATAGGCCATTTCCTTATACACCCCTTATAAACCAGCTTCGTGAATGAGGCCTACTAACTGTAAGACTGACTATTTTATACATATAGATAAATATTAAGTTATTAATATTATAATAGTATAAGGGTTGAATTTTAAACTTTTAAAACTCTAGGGTTTAGAATTAAAATATTTCAAAATCAAAACTTTTTAATCAAATTTTAAATTCCAAAACTTAAGGGCAAGTTTTGAAACTTTTCAAAACCTCTTAGATCAAATTTGAAAACAATTAAATTAATCATATAATTTATCTATATCACAAAACTTGACCTAATCTAATTTCATATAGAAAGATAATTCATATCAAATTCTTCAAATAATTAATTTATCTCATAATCAAGTAATTATCTTAAAATTTGATGATTATCCTTCAATTGGATGAGGATAATTATTACCTTATCATAAAAAATGAATTTTATCAGTCAAAACAGTTTATGGTAATGATCCTAATCCAATTATGGCCAACAAAAACCCGAAAACTTGCCAATAGGTGATCCAACTCGTCGAGTTAGGGCACTACACTCGTCGAGTCCCATTATGGACTCGTCGAGTTCATGCAGAGAGTAGATTCGATTTGCTGCAGCTTTGAAAAATTAACCAATGCATCAATATAACAGAAAACACCCTAGGCTCTGATACTACTAATGGGTTTCGAGCACAATAGTAATCCTATGGTGCACATACAACCCTAATACTTTGGATCTAAGTTTTCTCAAGTTATACATGCAATTTTCTTTTATCCAAAGCATGAACCCTAACTAGCATACAATTTTGAGACTTACAACATAAAACAAGTTAGACGAATACCTCTTTGATGTAGCTTGTAGAACTTGGTATTTCAAGAGCTTAGTACCTCAAATGTGATACCTCAAATAAGTCACAAACACCAAGAACAATGGAGGATTATGTGAGAAAGGCTAGGAGGCACCAAAAATCGGCTAGGGTTTCTGACTGCCTATCTAATCATTAAAACTAATATCGTCCCTTAGGTCAATGCTCTTAGCATGTTGCAAATGCTTAACCCTACTCAATCCCTTCGTAAGGGGGTTTGTTGGGTTATCATTTGATGATATCCTCTTCACTACGAGGAGTCCCTCTTCTACTCGATGTCTTATGAAGTGATATTTTATGCTGATGTGCCTAAATCTGCCATGATCCCTCAGTTCGTTGGTTATGGCGATCGCACCTTCGTTGTCACAGAAAATCTCCATAGGTTCCTTTACAATTGGTACAAATCTGGGGTCTCCGATGAAGTTCTTTAGTCATATTGCCTCATTTGACGATTCACTTGCTGCTATGTAATCTTCTTTGCACGTTGAATCAGCTACAGTCTCCTGTTTGGAACTTTTCCATGTTACTGCTCGTCCATTTAGGGCAAATACCCAGCCCGAATGAGAGCGGAAATTATCTATGTCAGTCTGAAAGCTAGCGTCACTATACCCTGTCACTCTCAAGTCATCACTCCCACCGAAGGTAAGGACCCAGTCCTTAGTCCTCCGCAGGTACTTAAGAATGTTCTTTACTGCTATCCAGTGAGTTCTACCAGGATTCCCTTGATATCGACTAACCATGATCAAAGAAAATGCCACATCATGGCGAGTACATGTCATAGCATACATGCGCAAGCCAACGGCAAAAGCATATGGTACTCGAATCATTTCTTCTATTTCGGCATCGGTACTCGGACTCTGAGTCTTACTCAGTCTGGTATTGCTTTGGATAGGCAATTCTCCTTTCTTGGAATTCTCCATGTTTAAACATTTCAACACCTTGTCCAAGTCGGTACTTTGACTAAGTCCTATTAGTCTTTTACTCCTATTTCTCAATATCCTCATCCCTAGAAGGTAAGCAGCTTCCCCGAGGTCCTTCATAGCGAAACACTTCCCAAGTTAGGACTTAACTTCCTGCAAGTTTGGAACGTCACTTCCTATGAGTAGTATGTCCTCCACATACAATACCAGAAAGCTAACTATACTCGTACTAGCTTTGACATATACGCAGGACTCATCGTCACTTCTCGAAAAACCAATATGTTTGACTTTCTCATCGAAACAAAGATTCCATCTGCGAGATGCCTGCTTTAATACATAAATGGATTTCTTAAGCTTACACACTCTATTAGGGTACTTCGCATCTACAAAGCCCTCTGGCTGACTCATGTAAACATCTTCAACCAAGTTCCCATTAAGGAAATCGGTTTTCACATCCATCTGCAATATTTCATAATCATGAAATGCAACTATGGATAGCATAACTCTTATAGATTTTATCTTCGCTACTGGTGAGAAGGTCTCGTTATAGTCAACTCCAGGAGTTTGAGTAAAGCCCTTCGCAACGAATCGCGCCTTATATTTGTGTACCTTCGCATCCATTTTCGTTTTCTTCTTGAAGATCCACTTGCACCCGACCGTCTTACGACCCGGTACATTGTCAACCAAGTTCCAAACTTGATTGCCATACATGGACTGAATCTCGCTGTCCATTGCCTCTTTCCACTTTGTAGACTCTTGGCCCACCATGGCTTCCTTGTAGTTGTTAGGTTTATCCAAATTTATCAGTGTGCTATCACTGATAAACGTATCACCTTCACTTGTTATATGAAAACCATACAACACAGGTGGAACACTAACTCTACTGGAACGTCTCAGAGGTAAGGCCTAGTCAACTGGTTCAACAGGAGTCTCATCCTTAGGTTGAGCACTAGTGTTATAGGTTCGTTCATCACTTAACTTTTGAAGCTCTTCAAGGTCAATTTTCTTCCCACTATCCTCTTGGCATATATGAGTTCTCTTTCACGAAAGACACTCCTTCGCGCTACGAAGACCACGCTCTCACTAGGTCTATAGAACAAATATCCAAAGGAGTTATGTGGGTAGCCAATGAAAATAAAACGCTCACTACAAGGTTCGAGCTTGTCGTGATTCTCTCATCTTACGAAAGCCTTTCAACCCTAAACCTTGATATGCGCTAACGAGGGAACCTTCCCTGTCCACATTTTGTGAGGTGTTTTGGCAACCTTCTTAGTTGGGACTAGATTAAGGATATGGGTGGCAGTCTCTAAGGCATACCCCTAGAATGAGATAAGTAATGAAGCTCAACTCACCATGGAACGAACCATGTCCAACAAGGTTCGATTGCACCTATGAGCCACACCATTAAGCTGCAAAGTCCTAGGTGGCGTCATTTGTGAAACAATTCCACATTCATTAAGATAGTCGTGGAACTCAATACTATGATACTCACCACCTCGATCGGATTGGAGAATCTTTATCTTCCTGCCCAATTGATTCTGCGCTTCTTGGTTAAACTCTTTGAACTTTTCAAAGGTCTCCGACTTGTGATTGATTAAGTAGATATATCCATATCTGCTATAATCTTCGATAAAGGTTACATAAAAGCGGTTAGCATCCCTTGTGGTGGATCTGATGGGTCCACACACATCGGTGTGGTGGATCTTAAAAATGTATGGATAAGAAAGGGACTACATGAACTCGACGAGTCGCATAGCCGACTCAGCGAGTCGGATGAAGATTGCCTATATTTGATTATGCATGAACTGAGCAAGTCGGTAAGAGGCCTCGACGAGTCAGATAGGGTTTTCCCCGACATCTAGACACGTACGGACTCGATGAGTTGGTTGGAAACTCGGCGAGTCAATTAGGGTTTTGGTGATTTCTGAGTTCTTAAGGAACTTGACGAGTTGCTAGCTGCACTCAACAAGTCGGGTCGACATGAACTGTTGACTTTGACCGTTGACTTTGACTTTGACCAAGGGTTGACCAGTTTGACTTCTGGGGTTATTTTGGTAATTTGGGAATTTATGGAATTAGATCATTGGTGGATGTAGGTGTTAGACTTGGAGCTGCATTTGGTAGAGTTTGACTTTATCACTTCGAGCTACTTGTGAGGTGAGTTCTTCTCACTATATCAACAGGGTCTAAGGCACCAAGGCCGGCCCTTTATGACTTTTATCCTGGTTATAGGATGGTTGCTATGTTAGTGGTCTGTTAGATCAGTATCCTAGTTATAGGATGGTTGCTATGTTAGTGATCGGTTAGATTAGTATCCTGGTTATAGGACGGTTACTATTTTAGTGATCGGTTAGATCGGTATCCTGTTTATAGGATGGTTGCCATGATTTGTGATCTGTTTGATCTATATGACTATCTGTACTTGCTAGCTAGCGTATGATATGTATGTGCACATGTTTTTTGGTTAAGGGGATTGCTTTGTGCTGTAGGCCAAAATACCCAAGGTGGACCGGATAGACTGCAAACCTGGTTAGGGCATACTAGTCAGGCCGAAGGCCCGACGAGCGGTCCGGATAGGCTGAAGGCCCTAAGAGGCGGTCCAGACGTGCCGTTGGCTCGGAGGGCGGTCCAGATTGACTGATGGCCTGTGAGGCGGTCCATTCAGACTGATAGCTCATTATGCATGCTGTGTTTGCTTATATTATTATGATTGCATGGCGTTGGTATTTTGGGGGAAACTCACTAAGCTTCAGGCTTACAGTTGTTGATTTTATTTCAAGTACTTCTGATGATCGCGGGAAGACGAAGGCATGATCGTGCACCTCCTTATATTTTCATGATTCGATTCTGGGGATACTCTGATGTTTAAATTATTTTGAAAACAAATTGTAATAACTTAATGGTTTTAAATGTTTTAAAAAGTTCAATTTTGGCATGATTTTTATGGATGTTACAAGTTGGTATCTGAGCTTTGGTTTGAGTGAATTGGAGGAAACACTCATGTGTATCCAGTCTCAAACTAAGGACAAGATTTTAAAATGACTTCTCAAATTTCAAAATACTAAAGGAGAATACAAGTGTACAATCAGCGAGATCCAGTAAGGAGACCCCAAAATACCTTACGGATTATTTGATTTATCTGATATGTTAGAACAGCATGCTAGTACTAGGCTAGGGATCTTCAGGAATTGCATGATAGAATTGCCTGATTATATGATGTCTGATAGCCTAGGGTTTTCCTTATATGAAATTGACATCATTACTATAGTTGCTCAGTGTATGCATCATAAGTTGTACATAATTAAGATCTTATAGCCTGAGAATATTTGGTTTAGCTTTATTTCCTGTTCCTTGTCTGGTTGTGGGCATAGAGTAGGACCGAGTATTCGAATGTCTATAGGGTCCAGCGTTATGTATGGCTAGCATACACTAGTGTTGCAGGGTTGGGTTGTTTGCGATTAGTCCGCCAGTTATGAGATACTTAGCCTTCCTGTAGGGGTAAGGAGTGAGCGCATGCCATGTTACGTATAGTGTTAGGGCGTTTTGATGATACTTGAGACAAATATGGGTAGGTTTGGAAGGTAGTATAGGCCCGTACTACCGAAAGGACAGGACCCATACGTGTAGCAAGGAAGTCACAACCCCTAGGGTTTTGTTGGAAGTTGGTTCCCGGATTATTATATGGAGTATCTGATATCTTCCTAGTATATTTTCAGCATGTTGGTTATTCGACGATTTGTGACTCGATCCGGGTCAGGATCAGGAGGCGGCGGACAGGAGGCACCAACAGTGCCCGAGACTATCGGCCATATAGGGCTAGATGAGATGGACGCCAAGATCCAGGAGATTATGCATGATGAGGTTGTTGCGATGTTTCGAGCTCAATTACCGGAGATTTTTGGGTAATATCAAGACCACCATGATAGAGTATTTCGATGAGCGTGACACAACCCTCACTGAGGCGGCTGCCGCAACAGCTACACCAGCTGTAATGGCGACCGGGGAGGAGCCATTCGGGCTTTTCATTATCGGGACTTCGACAACACAAAGCCCCCTACTTTTGATGGGACTCAGGTCCCCATCAAAGACATGAGGTGGCTTTCTGACGTAGAAGGGTGTTTCTTCACGTGTTCATGTGCTACTGACCAGAAGGTCAAATATGTTGGATTAGGTGTCTAAGTTCATAACTATTTCTGGAATGTACTTGACCCGGTTGGCATGGTCCATTTGGGTTGCATGGCATTGTAACACTTAGATAGACAAAATGAGAGAAAGGACACTTAAGGTTTATTAATATATTATAAGTTCTAATATATTAATAATATTATTTAACTAGTATTGATCAAGAATTAATTTAGAATTAATTAGTGATCAAAAAGAGACTAATTAAATATATGGGGTTGATTTTGTAAATCATTCATTCTTATATAGTGGGCTAATGATCCATGGTTTATTGAGTTGGGCTAAAACCCATAAGGTGCTCCATGGATAGTCCATGGAGGTTATAAACCCATGGATCATGGAATATGAAAAGCCATGCACATTAGGGTTTACATGGAGTAACCCTACATGTGGCACACTATATAAGAAGCTCCATGGCTAGCAAAATTGGCCATTCAGAAGAGAACAAGAGGGATAGCCGATTTTGAGTGTGCGTGGACTTCTCTCAAAGTTATTCCAAGAGTTGTGGTGTTGTGTGAAACATTTGAGGCATCACACTTGAGGTGCTAGGCTCACAAGGTTCTCAAGGAATCCAAGCAATAAGAAAGGTATGTTCTCCTACTAGCTTTTATGTTTCAAAGTTCCCCATGTCATGCTAGTTAGGTTAAGAACGTTGGAAAATCAAATTTGCATGTATCTTAGTAAAACATATATCCAAGGTTTCTAGGGTTGCATGTACACCTTAGGAGTGTTAGAATGCTCCAAACCCTTCAGTGGTATCAGAGCCTAGGCTTGTTTTCTTGATACTTGATGCAAGTTGTTGAAAAAACTCAATATTTTTGCATTCTGCTGAGTGAAATCGCTGAGTCCATGGGGGGACTCGACGAGTCCATGTGTTATTTCATCCTACTCGTCGAGTAGGTTCTTGCACTCCACGAGTAGGAGGCCCTGAATGTAGATTTTCGACTTTTGCTGCTGGAAATGGACTAGAAACATTACCCTAAACTGTTTTGGTCTTATAAAACTTGTTTTAGATGGTGTAATGGGTATGCTAATCCATTTACAATGGCTATTATCAAAATTTCAAGTTTTATATGTGTTTATATAATTCTTGAAATTGTTGATATGAATGTTCATAAACTTATGAGATTTAGTAGATTATAGGAATTATTTGCAAATAGTTTGTTATTTTAATTCTTGATCTTGATGTGTGTTAATGGAATCCATAATTTGTTCTCAAGTTATGGATTACCAAAAGTCACTCCTTCTAAAGTCCATTAAAGAACACATAAGCTACATGAAAATGAAGAGTCTTCATTTTAATAAGCTAATAACACATAAGTTATGAAGTTGAAAAGTTTTGAAACTTACAAAACTTGCCCTCACGTTTTGGAACATGTAAAGTCACTTTAGAAAACTTTAGTTCCAACCCCTAGAATTTTAAAAGTTAAAATTTAACCCTTATACTTTATAATATTATAAGTTAATAATACACACACACACACACACACATATATATATATATATATATATATATATATATATATATAAGAACAAGTCGTTTTATCGTTAGTAGGCCTCATTCACGAACTCGGTCTATAAGGGGGGTATAAGGTTGTTGCCTATAAAATGGCAGCTTAATGGGTGTCCACTCTCACTGTCACAACTAGGAATTCTAATGCTTTTGTAAACATTAACAATGATAACATTTGTGACTAAAACTTGAAAGTATGCATGATGTTTATTCAATTACACCAAAGTTCCATCAATCACCCTATGCAAACACTTCAAATAGTCAACAAAAGATTTGAAACCCTTAAAATCCCGGTTTAAGTCCATTATGGACTAGGATTTTCTTATTGGACCTAATGGACCAATAAGCCTCCAATTTGACTATTTTGGGCTTAGGACCCTTAAATGGGCTCTAATTAGACCACTTGCATGAAACTTAACATTTTGGGCTATAATGGGCCTAAAATGAATTAGTTTACCTTTAATGGGCCTTGTTGGGCCATAACAAATCTAATAAGCCCTAACGGGCCATAAAATTCATTCTTTTATGCAAATTAGGCCGTGAACCACCCTAAGGGCCCAATGGGCCGAAAACCTATTATTGGACCTTGTGTTTTCGAGCAAAGACAAGAATCAACCCAAATGATAAAAAAAGGGGGAAATGTAGAATTATGAGGGCAAGACACATCATTTTTACACTTTGGATTTCCATGCAAGACTTCTCTCCTCCCCATGCACCTATCACTTCATCTATTTCTCTTCCCTCTACTCTCTTCTTCTATTCACTGCCGAGAGCAAGAAACAAACACATCCACACATACTTCACTTTCATACACTCCCAAATCTATCAAAGAACACTCCTCTTTGCATCAAAAATTTTGAGATCTTGGACATTTCAAGGAGGTTCTTCCATAAGAATCATCATCTTTGGTAATTTGTTTTTTGGATCCATGACCTAGTTTCCTTATTTCATCAAAAACCTCTTCCTAACTCATGCAATTTTTGTGATCTACTCCTTAGAAGCTATCTAAACCAAAGTCCTCTCAATAAGCTTGCTAGGGTCGAAAATAACATCAATCACTTCCATTTCTTTCTCCAAAACCGAACCAACAAATCCAAGGTGAGTTCATACCCCCTTGTTTTCGGTTTTTACTTGTTTTTGGGGGAGAATACAAGTACTATTTGTTGATCTATGTGTGTATGCTTGTTATATGTGATTTCTTTGGTTTATGTTGTGAAAATATGATGTTATTTGCTAAATCTTGAAATCTATGGCTAAAGTGTGAAGAATACATAAACAATGTACATAATAAACAACTTACTTCAAAGATCTAAGGATCTTTAGGCTTAAGAAGTGAAAACAAAGTCAAAATCCTTATAAGTGTCATTTTTGCAAAAATAATAAAAGTTTGGGTAAAATATTATATTTTCGGTTTTATAAGGACAAAATGGTATTATTTACATAGAAATATAACGTTTATGAAAATAACACTTGTCTAGGGGTCAAAAACATAGATTTTAGCTTAATTGGCTTTAAATTTGGGCCTTACGAGTTTTGGGCCCAAAGTTGCAAAAAAATGAAGTATTTGAGGGGATGAAATGGAAAAGTTAACAAACTATGAGTTTGAAACATGAATGAAACTGTTTTAAGGGCTGAAAATGACTTTGATGTAAAAATATGACTAAAAATGCAAAGTTTTCGACTTTAGGGTCAAAATTGTAAAACTTATGGAAATTGAGCCAAAAATGTAAACTTCTTTCAAATTAGGGCTAGAAAGGGCAAATACAATAGTTTTGGGCTGAATTTATTATTTCAAATAAAGTTTGGGTCTAAAACGTCAAGAAAATGGTTTAAGGACCAAAAATGTCAATTTTCCTAAAAGGGGACTAAAAGTGCCATTTTTATAGATAAAGGGGCTAAAATGGTCAAACTAAATTTTTTGGGCCAATTAGACGAATAGTAAATTATTGGGTTAAAAATATTAAGTTTATAACGCATGGTTTTAAAATATATATATATATATATATATATATATATATATATATATATATATATATATATATATATATATATATATATATATATATATATATATATATAACCAAGCTTCGTTATAAATAAACGTCAAAACATTTTAACACTTCGAATAAACATCGAACTTACAACAAATACTTACGAACTTAAGATCAAAAATTATAGATGATTCAATGGTTGGGCTCAAATATCTTCTATTCGTGCTATTGGGCCTTTGTGGCCCAATATCATGACTATTGAGCCCAATATATTCAAACATGTTTATTGGGCTTCCGGTGACCCAATTACATACCTAGTGGGACTTTATCAGCTTTAATATGCTATTGGGCCTTAATGGTCCATTTGCATTGCTAATAAGACCCTAAACCTTTATAATATGCTTAATGGGCTATAACGTGTCCGTAGCATACTTGACAGCCTGTAATAACATACAAACTTAGTAGGCCCCCGTAGTCCTCTTCTCTTCGTCTGTTAGGCTTACCTTTATTCAAGTAAACATAAATCAGGTCGTAATGCAATGTTATTCAAATTCTTTTGGATTTAGTGAGAAATAACGGGTGACACCAATAAGTGTCGGTCGTAGTCTGTAGTTATAATCAAAGTATCCTGGAGGGAGAGCGAGATTTTATGTATAGATCTATACGGGGGTGACTCCCCCACTCCTAAGTTGTTCGCTACAGTTAGACTCGGCCAGTCTAGGGTGACAAAATCATAATTCAAGACCGGCATTAGCTAGAATGCCAAGACAAGCGACTTAGTCATTATTATGCATGGTTATAACGACTCACATAGAGATCCATTGCCATCCAAATAATCATTGGGAAATCATGTTCATAAGTTGTGACGATACAATAATACAAAACTATCATACTATTTATATCGGAAAACATCGGGTTTTCCAGGGGAACAACATTATTCACTTTTACTTACAACAACTATAATATAAGAAACTATTATGAAAAATATTTCACTTTTACATGTTTTGAAATCATTCACACGTATACTTATGGATCATCACACTTTCTTTTTTGTAAACAATTTCTGTTTCAGAAAATATCGGATTTTCTGGGTTTTACAAACAATACAAAACATTTTCATATCAAACCTGCTTATGAACTCACCAACATTATATATGTTGACCTTTTTCAAAATAAATATTGTTCTCAGGTAACCGTTAGAATGAAGAATTATCAAGCATGTATCTGAGTGTCTTTTGTGTGATTTCATTCGATAAATAATTTATGTTTGGGATTATGTAATGTAAACAATGTACTTGATGTGAACAATGACAGTTGTAATGTATTAATGCATGGTGATGTTTATGTTATGTTTTATGTATATTCATTGTGATGATATTTCAATTTAAGTCACACGAGCCTTCGAACGTTTCTGCCGTCTGGTTCGGGGGTGTTACACTCACCCACCGCTTCCTTGACTGGTGGAGGGTCGTTAGCCGAACGGGCAGGTGAATGACTTTAATCCTCATTAAAAGTATGATGGTTATAAAGTAACTAAATGTTTTTATAAATTCCTAACCTTATTTACTTTAGGAAAATGTGAATATGGTGCTTGTTGGGTTTTGAGCAATCTAACACTTCCTAAGTGTGCATGCAACCCTAATAACCTTGGATCTATGTTTGTCTAAATACATGCAAAATAATAATTTTCCAAGGTTCATAACCTATCTAACATGGCATGGGGAACATTTAAACATAAAAGAGTTAGATGAGATTACATACTTTTTTGATGAGATTGATTCTTTGGAGTTTGAGAGCCAAGTACCAATAATGTGAATGCCTCAAATGGAATCACAAATCACCATAAACACTTGGAAAACTTTGAGAAATTGTATACACACATAGAAAATCGGCCACACACACAAAACCACACTAGTGGCTATTTCATGCAACATAAGCATGCTTATATAGTGTGCATGGTTAGGGTGAAACCCTAATAACCCATGACCTTTCCTTTTCCAAGGATCCATGGGTTAAAAGCTCCATGGATCATCCATGGACTTCCATATAAGCCTAGCCCATTAACAAATGAGTGTTAGCCCACACCATATAAAACAATATCCCACAATCTAATTAGTCTTCCTTTTAATCTCTAAATTAATTCATAATTAATTTAAGACTAAAACTAATTAAATAACATGACTTCATATTAATATATTATAACTTATAATATATTAATAAACATATGTGTATAATTCTCATAAAATTATCCATAAATAGTTTAGGTGAAGTGCAACCCAAATGGACCATGCCGGGTCGGGTCAAGTATGTACCAAATAAGTTATGGACTTAGACACCTTATCCAACAGTGTTATCCCATGAAATTACACTTTTAACTTTGCTTAAGTCGTTAGTAGAGCGTGTGTGGTTAACCAGCACACTAACCTGGACTTAACAAGGTAGGCAAAGGGTGGCTTAAGGTTTATCATAAATCGGTGGAGCGCGTGTGGTTAACCGACACATTGATTAGGTGATAAACATTAAGAGTACCAAGTAATTTGCATGGTTAATTCACACCTTGTTCTGTGATCCTCGGCATCCCAGTCACAAAACTTGAAGGGCACATTTGAGATTAAAACATGCCATTGAAAAGTTGAATGAATCTCAAGAGAATCCAGGAGTTTCAAAACCAATTAAAACCAAATAATTTATTTCGTTTTTCATGGTGGAAATTGGTGAATCGTCATTCACCTACCTTCAAATATTTTATAGCTTGGATTACGGCATCCATCTTCTAAGTTATAAAATATTGTGTTGGGTCCGAGCCTTAAGATTACATTTGGGTGTCTTATTAAGGACTATCTTTATATTTGATCTAAACTTGTCCTTATTTCTTTTCAGATGTCTTCCAACAATGCTGCTCCTGGCTCAAACCCTACCGACTCCTTCTCTCTCATGAACCTTTGTGGGAGAGTCATCTTCGATGGTTCCAACTTTATGGATTGGATTTGGAACATAAGGATGGTCACTCGTTACGAGGACAAGGAATATGTCCTCGACAAGGAGCTTAAGGAACTTGATGAGTCGTCTGCTACTCCTGAGGAGATCGCTGAATACCAGACTCATGAGAGAGATGCCACCAAAGTGGCATGTATCATGTTGGCCACGATGACAGTCGAGCTCCAAAAGTCCTATGAGGATTATTACCCTTTTGAGATGCACCAGGACTTGATGGACCGCTACCATCAAAGTGCTCGTCAAGAGGGGTATGACATCATCTCCTCCATGATAACAGCCCGGATGAAGGATGGTGAACCTATCACGGGCCACATGCAGAAAATGCAAAGGTATGTGGACCGTTTGGTGAAATTGAATGTGAACCCCGAGGAGTTGGCAATTAACATCATTTTGCACTCCTTATCTTCATGTTATGATCAATTTCGGATGACATATCACATGAACAAGGAGGAAGTTACACTCAGAAAACTTTAAGGACTTTTGAAGACCACCGAAAGTGGTCTTAAAGGTAAATCAGGTTGTTACCACTCCTACTCCTACTGCGGCCCCTGTCCTGGCAATCGGTCAACGTAAAGGGAAGAAGAGGAAGAGCCCTTCAAAGGGTACCAAGGGAAAGTCCCTTGATGGATCCTCTTCGAGTTGAACCAAAAGAGGGTCTGTCACTGCTTCTGCCAACCCTAAAGAAGCTGAATGCTTCTATTGCCATGAAAAGTCACACTGGAAGAGAAAATGCCCAAAGTATCTGCAAGATGTTAAGGATAGGAAAGTGAAACCCAACCGTGCAGGAATTTACACTATATTTTCTAATAACTCACCCCATTCTAGTTCTTGGGTCCTTGATACAGGTTGTGGTATTCACATATGTTCTGATTTGCATTGACTAAGAAGAAGTGAGAATGTGGAGCATGGGAAGATAAACTTGATCATGGGGAATAGGAAAGCTTCACCTGTCACCAAGATTAGAGTTTATTGTTTGTTACTAAGTAGTGGGTTAGTGTTAGATTTGAATAAATGTTGTTACTCGTCTGAAATGGCGAGAAATATTATTTCCTTTCATGGATTGTACAAACAAGGTTTTACCTTTTCGTTTGATAATGAATGTGGTGGTATTAATGCTTTCTTTAATAATGTTCTTTATTTTAAAGCATTACCTTGTGATGGTGTATATGAAACTGTGTCGGTTGTAGATAACCTAGGAAATAATGTGTTGTGTATTGATTCTTCCACTAGCTTGGATAAAGCATCATTATGGCATTTTCGTCTTGGAGATGTGAGCCAGAAATGCATAGGCCAGCTCCAAAAGGATGGATTTGTGGAGTCATTTGACCTAAAGTCAGATGATAGTTGTGAATCTTGATTACTTAGAAAAACAACAAAGTCGCCCTTCACTGGTACTTGTGTTAGGGGTGAAGGTTTGTTGGATCTTGTACACACATATGTGTGTGTGGACCCTTCAGAACCGACACAAGGGATGCTAACCGCTTCTATGTGAGTTTTACTGATGATTATAGTAGATATGGATATGTCTACTTAATCAAGCATAAGTCAGAAACATTTGAAAAGTTCAAAGAGTTTAAACAGGAAGTGGAGAATCAGTTGGGCGGGAACATTAAGATGCTTCAATTCGATCGAGGTAGTGAGTATCTTAGTACAGAGTTCCTTGACTATCTTAAGGAATGTGGGATTGTCTCACAATTGACACCTCCCAGGACACCACAGTTGAATGGTGTGGTTTCGAGGCGTAATCGGACCTTGTTGGACATGGTTCGTTCCATGATGAGTCGAGCTTCGCTACCAATCTCATTTTGGGGGTATGCCTTAGAGACTGTCGCCCATATCCTTCATCTAGTCCCTACAAAGAAGGTTGCCAAAACACCTTACGAGATGTGGACTGTAAAAGTTCCCAATCTAGATCACATCAAAATTTGGGGTTGCGAGGCTTTCGTGAGGCGCAAGACTCACAATAAGCTCGAACCTCGAAGTGAGAGGTGTATTTTGATCGGCTACCCACAGAAATCCTTTGGTTACCTCTTCTACAAACCCAGTGATAATGTGGTATTTGTAGCAAGGAGAGGAGTCTTTCGCGAAAGAGGGTTCATAAGCCAAGGAAACAGTGAGAGGCAAATTGACCTTGAAGAAATTCGAGAGACAAGTGGTGAAGGAACCTAAAACCCTAGCAATCAACCTGAGGAGGAAACTCTTGTTGATCCGACTGACGAGTCTGTACCTCTGAGGCGTTCCACGAGAGTTAGGAATGCACCTGAGCATTACTATGGTTTCCATATTAGTGCGGAAGGTGATACACTTATCAGTGATAGCACACTAGTAGGTGTGGATGAACCTAATAGCTACACAGAAGCCATGGTAGGCCCTGAGGCTGCTAAATGGAAAGAGGCTATGGACAGCGAGATATCCATGTATGACAATCAAGTTTGGAACTTGGTTGACAATGTACCAGGTCATAAGACAGTTGGGTGCAAATGGATCTTCAAGAAGAAGATCGACATCGAGGGTAATGTACACACTTATAAGGTGCGACTGGTTGCAAAGGGTTTTCTCAAACTCCGGGAGTTGATTATGGTGAGACCTTTTCACCAGTAGAAAAGATTAAGTCTATTAGGCTTATGTTAGCCATTGATGCATTTCATGATTATGAAATATGGAAAATCGATGTCAAAATCGCTTTCCTTAATGGAAAGTTGGCTGAGGATGTTTACATGATTTAGCCAGAGGGTTTTGTCGGTACAAAGTATCCTAATAGAGTGTGTAAGCTTGAGAAATCCATATATGGGTTGAAACAAGCACCTCGCAGATGGAATCTTTGTTTCGATGAGAAAGTCAAAGAGTTTGGCTTTTCGAGGAGCGAAGATGAATCTTGTGTATATGTCAAGGCTAGTGGGAGTATAGTTAGATTTTTGGTATTGTATGTCGATGACATACTACTCATAGGAAATGATATCCCTACTCTGCAGGAAGTGAAGTCCTGGATTGGGAAGTGTTTCGCTATAAAGGACCTTGGAGAAGCTGCCTATATCCTAGGGATAAGGATTTTGAGAGACAGGAGTAAGCGACTAATTGGACTTAGTCAGAGTACCTACTTGGATAAGGTGATGAATAGGTTCAGCATGCAGAATTCCAAGAAAAGAGAGTTACCGATCCAGAGTAATGCCAGATTGAGTAAGACTCAGAGCCCGAGTACAGAGGCTGAGATAGCTGAGATGAGTCGAGTACCGTATGCTTCCACTGTAGGCTCGTTCATGTATGCTATGACTTGTACTCGTCCTGATGTGGCCTTTTCTTTGAGCATGGTCAGAAGATATCAAGGGAACCCTAGCAAGGCTCACTAGACTTCGGTAAAGAACATTCTCAAGTACCTGCGGAGGACTAAGGACTGTGTCCTTACCCTCGGTGGGAGTGATGACTTGAGAGTAGTAGGGTATAATGATGCTAGCTTCTATAATGATAGGGATAATTTTCGCTCACAGTCAGGTTGGGTCTTCACCTTAAATGAAGGAGCAATTACTTGGAAAAGTTCCAAGCAGGAGACAGTGGCTGATTAAACTTGTGAATCAGAGTATATAGCAGTAAGCGAGGTAAAAAAGGAGGCTATATGGCTAAAGAACTTCATTGGAGACCTTGGATTTGTACCAGCTATAAAGGAGCCTATGGAGATTTTCTGTGATAGTTAAAGTGCAGTTGCCTTAGCAAGGAACCAAGGGATCACGAAAGATCCAGACACCTCGACAGAAAATATCATTTCATCATACATCGAATAGAAGGACTCATTGTGTCAAAGAGGGTATCATCATATGAGAACCCAACAGATCCCCTCACAAAGGGACTATGTAGGGTAAAGCATCTTCAGCATGCGAGGCGCATAGGGCTAAACGATGATATTAGTATTAGAAGTTAGATAGCTTTGAAATTTGTAAAGTGTAATTGACATTTGGTGATAAATAAAAGTTGTTGTTTATTTATAAGTAAAGAGTTTCTATATTCTGTCAATCGTTTACTATCATTTCTTTTTGCATGTTTTGAATTCCAGAATAATTATGTTATGGTATATCATATTATTCAAATTCTACACAATCGTTCATATGTTGGAAGTAGATATGAATCAATATTGTCATAAAGTCGGCTTGTAGATGTCTAAAGTGTTGGACATAGCAAGAGTTGCTACAACATTCATGAGTGCTCATATGTTCCGAGTATTGGATTCAACCCACACTCACTTGTATCACTTCATGGAATGTATCTCGAGTGATTGTGAGACGCTAATATCATATAAGTCTTCAAACCTAGAGATATGAGTTGTTGACTATGATTTGGTTACACATTGGTTGTACGAAAACGCATTGGTAACTCGATGTTATAAAACGTGCCTTTGTGTATAATTCAACAAGTAGTAGAACAAGCATATGAGTCGAAGTTTATCAGTTACTTCTTGGATTAGAAGCGATATCTGGGCCCATCGATGATTTTGTTGTGACCTATGTATCGGGCCCGGTCAGAACTAAATTGATGTGTTCGATTAAGTTCTATGTCAAACAAATCGGAAATCGGGAAACAAACTGTTGGACAATAAGTATGACATTGCTCCATGTATTTCTATGGCTGATATCTAGAACAGAGGATTATATGATCACTTATCTTAAATGGCGTATCATCACCATCTCAGTTCCGCGAGACTTTGAAAGAGCTATGATTGCTAATCGGTTCTTGAAGTCATTCTTGCAGTTATAGTTATTAGACTTATCCAAGTGGGAGACTGTTGGATTAGGTGTCTAAGTTCATAACTATTTCTGGAATGTACTTGACCCGGTTGGCATGGTCCATTTGGGTTGCATGGCATTGTAACACTTAGATAGACAAAATGAGAGAAAGGACACTTAAGGTTTATTAATATATTATAAGTTCTAATATATTAATAATATTATTTAACTAGTATTGATCAAGAATTAATTTAGAATTAATTAGTGATCAAAAAGAGACTAATTAAATATATGGGGTTGATTGTGTAAATCATTCATTCTTATATAGTGGGATAATGATCCATGGTTTATTGAGTTGGGCTAAAACCCATAAGGTGCTCCATGGATAGTCCATGGAGGTTATAAACCCATGGATCATGGAATATGAAAAGCCATGCACATTAGGGTTTACATGGAGTAACCCTACATGTGGCACACTATATAAGAAGCTCCATGGCTAGCAAAATCGGCCACTAAGAAGAGAAAAAGAGGGATAGCCGATTTTGAGTGTGTGTGGACTTCTCTTAAAGTTATTCCAAGAGTAGTGGTGTTGTGTGAAACATTTGAGGTTCTAGGCTCACAAGGTTCTCAAGGAATCCAAGCAATAAGAAAGGTATGTTCTCCTACTAGCTTTTATGTTTCAAAGTTCCCCATGCCATGCTAGTTAGGATAAGAACCTTGGAAAATCAAATTTGCATGTATCTTAGTCAAAAGTATATCCAAGGTTTCTAGGGTTGCATGTACACCTTAGGAGTGTTAGAATGCTCAAAACCCTTCAAGATATACCCTGAACCTGCTAAGGTCCGGGGAAAAGGACTGGTGGAGGTTGATGACTGGGTCTTACACTGATGACCAGAGAGCTGCAGTTACTTGGAAGCAGTTCAGGGATATGTTCTGCACTCGCTACATTCCACGGTTCGAGCAGGAATGGTTAGCTCAGGAGGTCTTGGAGTTGAGACAAGATGGTTAGACGGTGACAGAGATCACCTGTATGTTCACAGAAAGGGCGATGTTCTGCCCGGAGTTTTCTACTGAGCAGGCTCAAATGACATGTTATCTGAGCATGCTCAAGACTGACATCCATCAGTTTGTTGGTACCCAGCGATGTGATACCTTGTTGGATTTATAGGACGCTTCTAGGCAGCGGGAGCTTGAGATTGAGTTACAACTAAGAGAGCAGAGGCAGGCCCCGGACAGCGCTGAAGCAGTCTAAGACCGCTGATTCTAGGTCAGAAGACCAGCATGGCCGCACTTGTGCTAAGTGCGGGAAGGGTCACTCTAAGGTTTGTAGATCTGGTAGTGCGTGACACATATATGGAAAGGAGGGGCACTTTGCGAGGGATTGCCTCCAGCCAGCCCCGGTTCAGGATATGAGGATTTGCTCCTACTGTCATCAGGTTGGTCACGTAAAGACCAACGGTCCACAACTTGCTGCCAGGCCGGCGAAGGCTCCACCACCAGCTACGCTGAGGATTACTAATAAGAGTTAGGGTAGAGCAGCACCACCGAGGGCTCAGGGACGCGCCTTCCATCCTACAGCAGAGGAGGCCAGAGCAACACCAGATGTGGTTGCTGGTATGTTTCTATCCCTTATCTTACTAATTATATATGTTTTATGTTTATATGTTTGTACCTGTGATTAGGTACATTTTTAGTGAACTCCTAACCTTCTTTGGTATTATTTGACTTGGGGGCGAGTTGTGTTGGATTAGTGTCTAAGTCCATAACTATAATTGGTATGTACTTGACCCGAGAGTAGCATAGTCCATTTGGGTTGCATATCATCAAGACAATTTGTTAGGATGGACTTTTGAGAAGAGGTTATTTATGGTTTATTAATATATTATAAGTTCTAATATATTAATACGAAATCATATGATTTAATTAGTATTGATCAAGAATTAGTTTGGAATTAATTTAGTGATTAAAAGAGACTAATTAAATCAATGGGGACTAATTGTGTAAATTAGTTATATTTATATGTTGGGCTTATGATCCATGTTGGACTAAGTTTATGTATGGATACATAAAGATTTGGGCTATATGAACCATGGATCATAAACCCATGGGTATGGACTAGGGTTAACCCATGACCCTTGGAATCCTACATATAAATATGTGACTCCATAGCCAAAATAGTAGACTACAACATGTTCTTGGAACTCATGGAGGTGTTTTAGTGCAAGAAGATTCTCTCTCAACAGCCACCTTTGTCGTAGGTGTGTTGTGATTCCATTTGAGGCATTCATACTATTGGTGCTGAGCTCTTAAAGGTTCAAGGCTTCCAACTACACTAAAAGTTATGTCATCTAACTTGTATTTCAAGTTGTTTATGCTTCACTGTATGCTAGTTAGGATGATTATTTGGAATGTTGAATATATGCATGTATAATAGAGAAAACATAGATCCAAAGCATCTAGGGTTGCTTGTACACCATAGGAGTGTTAGAATTCTCAAAACCCAACAGTGGTATCAAAGCCTAGGGTTGTTTCCAATTATACTTGATGCTACTTGTTGTTTAAGCTTGAAAATCGGTTTTCATGTTTTGTATTAGTTTATATGATTATGCTAATTACATGATATTTGTTTGATATGAATTATCTTGTTCATATGAGTTTAATCAAGATCATGGACATTATTTGACATGCTTGTTAGTTTATTTGATGATCTTATGGCCCTTAATGTACTCCATAACTTGTCCTCAAGTTATGGAAAATGAAAAGTTTTCCTTTTAAAAGACTTCATTAAAATCATCGGTTATGGTCTTGAAAAGTTTTTTTTCCATAAATGTTTTTATGAACTTCATAACTTGTCCTCAAGTTATGGATTTCCAAGAGTCTTTTTATTAAAGCCTAATTTAAACTCATACGTTATGGATTCCAAAGGTTTTTGAATAATTCAAAACTTGCCCTCAAGTTTTGGAATTTGTAAATGTAGATTCTTCTTTTGACACATTTAGTTCCAAACCCTAAAATTTTAAAAGTTTAAAATTCAACCCTTATACTATTATAATATTATAGGTTTAATATTCATATAAATATATATATATATATATATATATATATATATATATACACATACATACATATATATATATATATATATATATATATATATATATATATATGTATATATATATATATGATGTGTTTTAGGTAAAACAAATAAACTAGAAAAACAATTCCTAAGTTCACATGCAACCTACTTTGGATCTATGTTTTAACTATTGAACATATAACTTTGAATTGCAAACAAAAAACCTAGAGGAGAGAGGATATTTTCGAAAATAACTAACTAAGGTTTAAGAGTTACATACCTTTCAATTGTTATAGCAAACAATTGACACTCCTCTTGATCTTGATCTTTGTCTTCTTGGAAGCTTAGCACCACAAATGTAATGCCTCTAATGGAATCACACCCAAGAGCTAGCAAGAAGGAAACTTATAAGGAGAGAGAGGCTAAGGTTTCTTCCAAGGTAGGAGTGGCCGAATTTAGGAGTTGGGAGGCTCGTTATATAGCTGAGGGATCTAGGGTTGAGGGAAAACCCTAATACTCCTTTGCTTGGGGCCTAAGCTAATCCCAAGGCCTTATCTAAAGTCCCTTAGACGAAATCCTTAGGGTGTCCCCTATAGATTTCGTCCACCTCCTTCCAAGGAGGTTGTGGAGCCTTCCACCCAACTATCTGATAATTGCAAACTAGTCCCTATACTTTATAATTAATACAATTAACCCCAAAATTAATTCTAATTAATTTCTGGCTAACTATTAATTAAACCTTAAATTGTAATTAATATATTAATATTTTAACATAGTAATAAATCATTTTTATTAATTTGTTAATCTTATAATAAATCAATATCTATCCTTTCATAATTTCCTTGTCCAGTTGCTAGGTTTGAGGGCAACCCAAAAGGACTGTGCAGCTATCAACTCAAGTATATACCAATTATAGTTATGGGCTTAGACACCTAATCCAACAGTCTCCCACTTGGATAAGTCTATAACTATAATTGCTAGTATGCCTTCTAAATTTGACCAGCAAATTGTAGCTTCCAAAAGCTGCTGCTGAACTCTGACCCAGTCTGTTACGTGTCCTTAGATAAGTGATCATATAATCCTTCGTTCTGCAAGATATCCCAGACATAAGACATGGAACGTAATCAATCTCTTTGTCCAGAATCTATGTTTCCCGATATTTGATTTGTGATGATGTAGGACTTCTAATTGAACACATCAATTTAGTCCCGGCTGGGCCCAGCACATAAGTCGACACCAAATCATCGAGGTGCCCACAGATATCGCTTTTCTAGTTAGGGAAAAAGGAACGAATAAACATTGACTCATATGCTTATATCTTTTACTCATCAAATTATACATGACAATACGTTTTATAACACCAAGTTACTGATGCGTTTTTGTATCACCAATGTATAACCGACTTTGTAAATTACAACTCATATATCTTCGTTTCAAGATTATAAGATATTATCGTCTCAATATTACTCGTGATGAATTCCATGAAGTGATACTCTGAGTGAGGGTTTATCCAATACTCAAATCTCAATTTCTGAGTACTCATGAACATTGCAGCAATTCTATTGCCATATCTATCCTCAGACAATCTGCAATCTAATTCATGACAGTCTTAATTCACTACTTACTTCCAAAAGTACGAGCGACTGTGGAGTTTGAATAATCTTATTATTCGGGAAGTAAAACATGCAAAAATGAAACACAATAATAAACAATTGACAAAAGGCAGTAAACTAACTCATAAATAATACTTTATTATTTAATCACCAAAAGTCAATTACATTTACTTTGTTACAAGTTTCAGAACAAAACTAATCTAACTACTAAAACTAATATCATCTTTAAGCCCTATGCTTCGAGCATGCTGAATATGCTTAGCCCTACTCAGACCCTTTGTGAGGTGGTCTGTTGGGTTATCTTCAGATGACACCCTCTTTACTACAAGATGGCCTTCTTCTACTCTATGTCTGATAAAATGGTACTTTATGTCGATATGGCTGGTTTTACCATGATCTCTCAGTTCCTTTGTTAAGGTAACCGCTCCCTCATTATCGCAGAACAGTTCCATAGGCTCCTGGATGGTTGGAACAACTTCGAGATCACCGATGAAGTTCCTTAACCAAGCTGCTTCCTTTTATGCTTCACTCGCTGCTATGTACTCTGATTCACAAGTAGAATCATCCACCGTATCTTGCTTGGAACTTTTCCAAGTAACCGCTCCTGATTGAGAACGGAAGTTATCTCTATCCGTTTGAAAACTGGCATCACTGTAACCATCTACTCTCAAATTATCATTGCCACCAAGCACAAGGACCCAGTCCTTTGTCCTTCGCAAATACTTGAGTATATTCTTAACCGCTATCCAATGAGCTCTACCCGGGTTTCCCTGATAGCGACTGACCATGCTCAAAGTAAATGCCACATCAGGGCGAGTACATGTCATATCGTACATGATCGATCTGACAGCAGAAGCATAAGGTACACGACTCATGTCTGCTATTTCCTCATTTGTACTCGGGCATTGAGTCTTACTCAATTTGGTATTGCTTTGGATAGGTAGCTCTCCCTTCTTGGAATTTTCCATACTAAACCTCTTTAGTACCTTATCCAAGTATGTTCTTTGACTAAGTCGAATTAGTCTCTTATTTCTATCTCTCAATATTCTAATCCCAAGAATATAGGCAGCTTCTCCAAGGTCTTTCATGGCAAAACACTTTCTAAGCCAAGACTTAACATCTTTCAAGGTTGGAACATCGTTACCAATGAGTAATATGTCAACGACATATAACACCAGAAAAGTTACTATACTCCCACTAGCCTTGATATACACACAAAACTCATCTTCACTTCTAGAGAAACCAAACTCTTTGACTTTCTCATGGACGCATAGATTCCAGCTGCGAGATGCTTGTTTCAATCCATAAATGGATTTCTCAAGCTTACACACTCTATTGGGAAACCTTGCATCAACAAAACCCTCTGGTTGATTCATGTAAACATCCTCAGCCAACATCCCGTTAAGGAAAGAAGTCTTGACATCCATCTGCCAGATTTCATAGTCATGAAAGGCAGTTATGGCGAGCAATATCCTAATAGTCAACCCCTGGGGTTTGAGTGAAACTTTTTGCCACCAGTCGAGCCTTGAATGTGTGCACATTTCCATCCATGTCTATCTTCTTCTTGAAGATCCATTTGAACCCAACTGTCTTATGACCTGGTGCACCATCAACCAAATTCCAAACTTGGTTGTCATACAAGGACTTAATCTCGTTGTCCATTGCCTCTTTCCACTTGGAAGCCTCTGGGCCTGCCATTGCTTCTTTATAAGTGACTGGTTCATCTAAATTTACCAGTGTCTTATCACTGATGAATGTGTCACCGTCTGAAGTAATATGAAAACCATACAACTCAGGTGGCACACTCACCCTAGTGGATCTTCGAAGAGGTAATGAGTTATCAACTGGTTCAACAGGAACTATTTCTTCTGGTTGAGTGCTAGTGTCATCTAAGGTTCCTTCATTGGCTAACTCTTGAATTTCTTCAAGGTCAATGGTGCTCCTACTGTCCTCTTTGAATATGAGCTCTCTTTCTAGACAGACTCCTCTTCGTGCTACAAAGACCACGCTTTCACTAGGTCTGTAGAACAATATCCAAAAGACTACTTTGGGTAACCAATGAAAGCACATTTCTCACTACTAGCTGCTAGCTTGTCGTGAGTCTCACGTCTTACGAAAGCTTCACAACCCCAAACTTTAATATGTGCTAACGAGGGAACTTTCCCTGTCCACATTTCGTGAGGTGTTTTGGCAACCTTCTTTGTAGGGACAAGATTGAGGATGTGGGCGGCTGTCTCTAAGGCATACCCCCAGAAGTGAATAGGAAGCGAAGCACGACTCATCATAGAACGAACCATATCTAACAAGGTTCGATTACACCTCTTAGCTACACCATTTAACTGTGGTGTCCTAGGAGGAGTTAATTGTGAGACTATCCCACATTCTTTAAGATAGTCGTTGAACTCGATACTAAGATACTCCTCGCCTCTATCAGATCTAAGTAACTTTATTTTCCTGCCCAATTGATTTTCGACCTCATGCTTAAACTCTTTGAAGTTTTCAATGGTTTTTGACTTATGTTTGATTAAGTAGATATAGCCATATCTGCTATAATCATCAGTGAAAGTCACATAGAATCGATTAGCATCCCTTGTAGTTAATCAGAAGGTCCCACACACATCTGTATGTATGAGATCCAACAGACCTTCACCTCTTTCACAAGACCCTGTGAATGGTGATTTTGTCATCTTTCCCAAAAGACAAGATTCACACATATCATCTGATTTTAGATCAAATGATTCCAACACTCCATCCTTTTGGAGTTGGGCTATGCGTTTCTTGTTAATGTGTCCAAGACGTCAATGCCACAAGCATGCCTTGTCTACACTATTAGACAAGTCAATATTAAATACACTATTTCCTAAGCTATCAACACAAGTCACTGTTTCATACACACCATCACAAGGCAAAGCTTCAAACACAAAAACACCATTCTTATAAATAGAAATTGAACCATTCAAATCATTAAAAGAATATTTAAAACCTTGTCTGAACAATGCATGAAATGAAATAATGTTTCTCGTCGTCTCAGACGAATAGCAACAATTTAATAAATCTAATCTAACATCATTACTAAGCAAAAGTTGATAAACTCCGATCTTGGTCACTGGTGAAGACTTCTTGTTTCCCATGATCAAGTTTATCCTTCCTCGCTCTATCTCCTCACTTTCTTTTAGCCCCTGTAAATCAGAACATATGTGAAAACCACATCCTGTATCAAGGACCCATGAACGAGAAGATAATGAGTTATAAGAAGAAATAGTGTAAATACTTGCTGAAGATGGCTTCACTTTGCCATCTTTGATATCTTGCAGATATTTTGGGCAACTTCTCTTCCAGTGCCCTTTATCATTGCAATAAAAGCAATCTGCATCTTTTGGATCAGAAACATGGGGAATGGTAGCATTAGGCTTAGCCTTTGGGCCATTACTATATGACCCAGCTTGAGCCTTGTTCTTCCAGTTTTGCTTAGGAAGACCTTTCCTCTTTTTCCCCTTTCCCTGTCCAATAGCCAAGACAGAGCACTTGCAGGAGTGGAGGCTATACTTTTACCCTTCATCCCTGCTTCAACTGTCTGCAACAAGTTGTGCAATTGGGCCAGTGTCTGCTCAGTGTTGTTCAAATGGTAAGTTAGAATAAACTGACCATAACAATCAGGTAATGAGTTCAAGACCATGTCAATGGCCAATTCCTCATCAAAGTGAATGTTGAGCTTGACCAAACGCTCTATGTAGCGTTGCATTCTTTGCACATGAGACACAACCGACTCCCCTTATTTCATCTTGCAAGCCATGAGTGACTTGACTACTTCAAACTTTTCTTGACGAGCTTGCTTATAGTACTTTTCCATAAGGTCCTTGTTCATCTCAAAGGACTAGTAGTCCTCATAGTACCTCTGCAGTTCTGGGGACATCGTTGCGACCATGATGCATGCCACTTTGGTAGCATCATCATAATGTTTCTTGTAGGCAGCATATTCTTCAGGAGTAGCTTTAGACTCATCAAGCTCTTTGAGCACCTTTTCAAGGACATATTCTTTGTCCTCAAATCGAAGTGCCATCTTGATGTTACACGTCCAATCGTTATAGTTAGAGCAATCCATAATGACTTTGGAGCAAATGTTGAGCAAAGAGAAGTTGTGGTTGGAAGATGATGAAGCAAAAGTGTTTCCAGGAGTAGACATCTGAAAAGAAAGAAAGTTTTAGTTAGATTTCAAGATACCTTAATATAATAACCCAAAGATATAATATCAAGGTTAGGATCCAACTATGAAGATTCACAACTTAGAAACAGGATGTCGAGATCCAAGTGTAAATTTCATAAAGGTAGGTGAATGACGATTCACCAATTCCACCATTAGACGAAATAAACGAAGTGAAATTCCTAATTCTTTTTAGATACATTGAAACTATTTAATGGCATGTTTTAATCTCGGATTATGCTCTTCTATTTGTGACTGGGATGCCGAGGATCACAAACAAGATGTGAATAACCATGAAAATGTGCTTGGTAACCTCATTGTCTTTATCATTAAACATTGATGTGCTGGTAAACCACACACGCTCCATCAAAATGACAATTATGAGATACCCATTACCACTCTTTATTAGTGCCTTTTAGTGTGCTGGTTAACCACACACGCTCCACTAACGACCAATAAATTATAATGTGCAATTTCATGGATTAACATACTTTTCACATTTTTCCTAAAGTAACTAGAGTTGAGATTTTGTAAAATAATGCTCTAGTACTTTCTTTAATAATATTATACTTTTAATGAGATGTAGTTGTCCTATCAAACCCGTTCTGCTAACGACCCTCCACTAATCAAGGAAGCGGTGGGTGAGAGGGGACACCCATTCAACTACCATTTTATAGGCAGTTTCCTTATACCCCCTTATACACTAGCTTCGTGAATGAGGCATACTAGCGATTTGACTGACTATATTCTTATACATATATAATATTTAACTTTTAATTATAATATATATATATATATATATATATATATATATATATATATATATATATATAAGGTGTGTTTTAAACTTTTTAAAACTTTAGGGTTTATCTATAAATTTCGAAAATAAGACATTAATTTTAAATTTTAAATAAACCAAATAACTAGATTTAATATTTATCTATTAATTAACTTTTAACAAATTTATTAAATCTTGTAAGGATTATCTAATTAAATTAAACAATTAATTTAATCCTAATCCATATCCCTTCTAGATTTTGAAAATATGGGGATAGGATAATTTCCTTATTTTTCTCAATTATCCAATAAGGCAACTATTATCCAAAACAAAGAAACCCTAAAAGGGACTAGCAAATTTCGAAATTTTAAGGGAGGAGGCAAGGGTTTCCAAAACCATAACCCTAATTTCGATTAGGGTTCATTGAGGCTAGGGTTTTTCGAAAACCCTTTGAACCAAAACCCTAAAATCGAAAATTTTGGCCTTTAGGGTTTAATGGCTATAAACCCTAATTTGCAATTCAACTATTATAGCAATTCAATTTAACACAAACAATGGCTCTGATACCACTGATGGGTTTTAGGTAAAACAAATAAACTAGGAAAACAATTCCTAAGTTCACATGCAACCTAATTTGGATCTATGTTTTAACTATTAAGCATATAACTTTGAATTGCAAACAAGAACCCTAGAGGAGAGATGCTATTTTTGAAAATAACTAACTAGGGTTTAAGATTTACATACTTTTCAATTCTTATAGAAAACAATTGACACTCCTTTTGATCTTGATCTTGATCTTCTTGGAAGCTTAGTACCACAAATGTAATGCCTCTAATGGAATCACACCCAAGAGCTAGCAAGAAGAAAACTTATAAGGAGAGAGAGGCTAAGGTATGAAAAATTCGGCCTAGGGTTTCTTCCAAGGTAGGAGTGGCCGAATTTAGGAGTTGGGAGGCTCCTTATATAGCTGAGGGATCTAGGGATTAGGGAAAACCCTAATACTCCTTTGCTTGGGGCCTAAGCTAATCCCTAGGCCTTATCTAAAGCCCTTTGGCCGAAATCCTTAGGGTTTCCCCTATAGATTTCGTCCACCTCCTTCCAAGGAGGTTCTGGAGCCTTCCACTCAACTATCTGATAATTGCAAACTAGTCCCTGCACTTTATAATTAATACACTTAACCCTAAAATTAATTCTAATTAATTTCTGGCTAACTGTTAATTAAACCTTATGATTTCTAATTAATATATTAATCTTTTAACATAGTAATAAATCATTTATATTAATTTATTAATCTTATAATAAATCAATATCTGTCCTTTCATAATTTCTTTGTCCAGTTGCTAGGTTTGAGGGCAACCCAAAAGGACTGTGCTGCTATCAATTCAAGTGCATACCAACTATAGTTATGGGCTTAGACACCTAATCCAACAATATATATATATATATATATATATATATATATATATATATATATATAAGGTTAATGCCTATAAAATGGCAGTTTAATGGGTGTCCACTCTCACCCACCGCTTCCTTGAGTCGTGGAGGGTTGTTAGCCGAACGGGTTGGATAGGATGCTAATTCTCCCATCATTAAAAGTATAATGATAAATATAAAAGTAACTAAACTTTTTTTAAATTCCAAATCTTAGTTACTTTAGGAATTATGTGAATATGGTGCTAACCCATGAAATTGCACTTTGCACCTTGTTAAGTCGTTAGTGGAGCATGTGTAGTTAACCGCACACTAATATGGGACTGAAAATGTGTGGAAAAGGGTATCTTGATGTTAATCATAGATCAATGGAGCGTGTGTGGTTAACCAGCACATTGATTAGGTTGTTGTAACATTGGGTGTACAAAGGTAATTTGCATGGTTATTCACACATTGTTTGTGATCCTCGGCATCCCAGTCACAAACTTGAAGGGCAAAATTGAGATTAAACATGCCATTGAAAGGTTCAATGAATCTCAAAAGATCTAGGAGTTCCAATTCGCTTAAAACCTAAAATTCTTTTTCGTTTTTCGTGGTGGAAATTGGTAAATCTTCATTTACCTACCTTCAAATATTTTTTTCAAATTGGATTATGGCATCCCTCTTCCGATTTGTTAAATATTGTGTTGGGACCTAGCCTTAATATTTAAAATTGGGTGTCATATTAAGGACTTAAATACACTAAACTTGAATTTCTCCCTCATAGATGTCTAGTTATGACAACTATGGCCTTCCTTATCCTTTTGGATAAAGCTTTCCTAATGAAGATGCTATCCCACATGGCGATCAATGTGAAAGATAAATCCCTTTGTTGTGCATTAATGGGACTTGAAATCATACTTCACTTCCTCTACCTCCTTCAATTATTCTCTCTAACCCATAAGTTCAAAGACTTGAAAAAGTTCAAGGTCACTCAAGCCCTTTTGGCAAGCAAACACAAAGATGGATAGTCTGTGTGCACTAACGTCTTGGAGATGAAATCACATATTGACAAGATGGGAGAGTTGGGTGTCAAAGTCTCAAGGAAGTTAACTGTTTACTGGGTTCTTCATTCACATTCTGAGTCATATAGTGAGTTCATTAAGGACTACTATGTGACAGACCATGGCATGACCCTTAATGGTCTTACCTATTTGCTTGTTGTTGTTGAATCAGCAATGATTTGGAGCACTGGTAAAGCAAATTTGATTGGAAGATCTACTTCCCAAAATTACATGGACATTGACAATGGGAACATTAGAAGTCCAGAAAATTCGTCTCTTCCCAATGGAAAGGGATCGGTCATAGTCAACCCGGTTGACCAAATGGTAAAAGGAAAGGCTAAGTCTGAGATAGTCTCGTATACCATTACTAAAGAGTCCATATGTTTCTATTTCCAAAAAAAGAGGCACGGGTTGCGAAGCTTCCCTATTTACCTGAAAGTTTGCTAGGATGGTAAAAGTCAAAAATTTTGACTATGCTTCACGTAAAGTCCGTTATCTAACTCTATTAAGTTCCTATTTGGAGATTCTTATTACATGATGTGACTAGGTCGCATTTTGATGTTTTTTAGAATCGAAGAAAATAAAGGAAGGTTAAAGGAAGAATAAGCTAATTCTAATCGTGAAGAGATGGATTTCGATCGCATGATCTAAAGGTCAGAATTTTGAGCTACTGCTAAAGAGTTATGATAGATTGCTTAGGAATGGATAACAACATAGTTTCATGTGTATTTGCATTGTAAGGATTAGTTGTTCCGTAATTTTAAAATGAAAAGAAAATTTTTGATATTATTTATTTTAGGTATCCTTACAATGGGATTTGTGAAAATTGTTGTTTATATGATTCCATTGCTTCTAGTTCACCTTGAAGAGCTTCTGGAGGTATAAAGCTTTGATCTTGCCATCTTATTCAATAGATCTATTTTGTCCCTTTAGTTGGTTTTGGACCTTCTATTGAGAGTTGAACAACTGTAGAGGCTGAAATGGTTAGATCTGAACTTTGTGAGCATGCTAGATGCATAAAGGTGATAGCTTGAAGAGTATCTAGACTCCATGCATGAGTTTGAATCTTTATATGAAGTCCTAATGTGAATAATGAAGGTTTTAAGTCCCATATAGCATGCAAGGGCATAAAGTTGCCAACTTTATGCCCTAGGACATCTTAATGAGCTCAGATCTGATATTGGACATTAGAACATCGAGTATTAAGCACTTAATGGAAGAAAGTGCTTAATCTGTTTGTACGTTGGGCGCAAGTTATAGTATGTCGCGCGTACAACTTAGGGAATCAGTATGTTGCGTGTACCAGGGTGATACGCAAGGCGTATGCACCTCAGATGGGCTCGGACTTGTTTTGGGCTTGTAAGCTTTTAGGCCTTAATTAGTCATTGGGCTTGGTCACGTTTTGATTTAGTGGGCCAGCTTATCTGTTTTGGGCCATGAATACTATGATTGTGCTTTATTGGGCCATGAGGCTCATTAATGATTTTGGACATGAATTTTGGGCCCATTAGCAAAGCAAGACTTTTTGGGCCATTATGAAAGGACTTGGGGTTTGGGTTCTTCAATTGGATTGTGTTCGGTCCTAACCTTGGGTAATGGTATTATTGTTCAGCACGGGTGGTTACTGACTGTTAGGAGAGTAGCTTTCGGATTCAACAGACAGAGGTGAGTCTTCTCACCATACCAATGGGTCTAAATCACCAAGACCGACCCATTTTATGATATGTGGATTGTCAATTGATTATGCGTTATGTTAGTATGACATTTGCATGGAAGACCCCAGGGAGTTCCTATGGCAGTAGACTGAGACCACGTGGGGGTTCCTGTGGCATTTGGTAGGGTTTCCATGGCATCTTAGTATATTTGCATGTTTAGTTTGTATGATATTTTCTTGGTAGTGCAAACCATCTGGGGGTTCCCATGGCAGGAAGACCATATGGGGGTTCCCATGACATGTAATTAAGACCACGTGGGGGTTCCAGTGGCACTAGGTGTAAGACCCTGGAGGGTTTCCATGGCTTCCTTATATGTTGTATGTTTGGCTTATGTGATTTATGTAGCTTTTACAACTAAAATGATTATGTGTTTATGTGGATTGTGTGGAGTATGCTCTGGGAAACTCACTAAGCGTTAGCTTACAATTTGTAGATTTGTTTCAGGTACATCTGAGCCCAAGGGCAAGGGCAAGGCTTGATGGCGAGGCGTGCACTCTCTCTCAGGTGTTTTTATGGGACACTCTGATGATTTGAAATAAAATTTTATTTGATATGAATTTTGAAAACAATTGTATTTGGGATTTCATGGTTTGTGGAAAGTATTTTGGTTAATCAAAAATGAAAATTTTCTTTTGAATGTTGGTGTGTTACAACTTCGCCTCGCCTTGACCACCATCGGGGTGGTTGACTCAGTACGTGGGGTGTACATCAGCTTACGCAGGGCATAACCTCGTAGATCTTAAAATCCTTATAAGTGCTTAATGGATTAAGCACCTAAGCTCAAACTTCATATCTAAGACTCAAAAACACTCTAGAACCATAAATTCTCAACTTTAAGACTTTGGTTGTCCAAAAAGGGCTCAATACATGGTCTTCATCCCTTAAGACCTCCTATAAAGAACAAGGGACCAAACTAGCTCAAGGGGCCTTATTTTTATGCCTTAGGATCCATCCTAGTGTGTGAAAGGACAACCCATCACGTCCAAAACAAAGCATGCACAATATTGGGACTCTTGGGACAAGAATAATACCAAAAAGCAACCAAAACAAGATCTAAACAATCTAAGCATAAAGGTAGAAGCTTTATACCTTCTGGAGCTCCCCAAGAAGATGATAATCTCAAATCTACAAGCTTGCTTCCTTCCTTGACTCCTTTGATGCACTATCTTCTCCTTTCGCACACAAAGATCACACTATAAGCTTAAAATTCTCACTTATGGGGTTAGGGTTCTCTCAAAATGGCGAAAGGACTTGGAGGCTGAAAGAGTAAGTCAAATGACCCATAATGGTGCTTAAATACTCCACAAACCCTAAAAATTAGGGTTTCACCCTTAAACGCATACGCCCTGCGTACATATGTGTACGCCCAGCGTACCCACATGTACGCCCAACGTACAACTCAAGCTCCCAAGAATTTCCAATTTTCCACTAGAGCTTCTTAGGGCTAATTCCGACTAATATCAAGGACCAAAAATGGCATTTAAAATACCAAGTGAAGGATTAGAAAATACGTGAAACCCCGAGATGCTACAACTCTCCCCCACTTGATCTAGACTTCGTCCTCGAAGTCTGTTGCAGTAAATAGATTTGGGTAATGCTCCCGCATGTCATCCTCTGGATCCTAGGTACATTCGGAGCCTTTTCGATGTTGTCATCATACCTTCACCAGAGGTACTTCCTTGCTCTTCAAGACCTTCACTTTCCTCTCCAAAATAGCTACATGCCTCTCAACATAGTTCAGGCACTCATCAACCTAAATGTCATCTAGTGACACAACCGCATCCTCATCCAACAAGCATTTCCGCAACTGCGAAACATGGAAAGTGAAATAGATCTTACTGAACTCCTTGGGAACGTCTAATCTATAGGCAACCTTGCCAATCGTGGCAATAATCTGGAATGGTCCAATATATCAGGGACCCAATTTCCCCCTCTTCCGGAAGCGAATCACACCTTTCCAAGGTGACACTTTCAGCAATACCATGTCGCCAACCTGAAACTCTAACTCAGATCGGCACCGGTCGGCATAACGTTTCTGCCGACTCTGAGCAGTCTGCAACCTCTTCATATCTACTGAATCATCTCTGTAGTCTAAAGAACCACCTCGTTCCGACGCATGACTCTATGACCAACCTCGCCCCAACATACTAGGGTACGACATCTCCGCCCATACAAAAGCTCAAAAAGTGGATCACCAATGCAGGAATGGAAACCATTTTCATTCTATTTCATACAAATATTGTCACTAAATACCTATGAACTCACCAGCTTAAATTCTGACCTACTCTTTCAAAACTACTTGTATTTCTCAGGAATTTAGTAATACAGGTAATACTACTGCTTTTGAAGAAGGGACGCTGCGGCGTTAGTTTAATTTCATTTTGACATCATATTGTAATTTCTTTTGAAACAAGTACTTTCTATAATGTAAACTTTCAAATTATATATATGATGGTTGTGTTACTTTCTTTACTATGTATTCAACTGTTTCGATACTACATCAAGTCATCCGCCCTCGAACAATTCCGACGTTCTGGTTTGGGGGTGTGAAAGATTGGTATCAGAGCATTGTTTATAGTGAACTAAGTATATCGAACCACATAAGATATACAAACTATAAATGCATAAGGGACTAAAACTCTCTGACAAAACGTTTTTACACCTAAAACCTCGTTTCAATTAATTTAGATTATTTTGGGTCGTAAAAGTACAAATACATGCATACAACAATATATTTTCATGGTTAGAACTATGCAAGAAGTATTATGACAAGTTGGACACTACGATTAGGCCTCGAAATATGTAATCGGATTTGGGACGAATATAGCAGGATCAACTATATTTATCCAAGATTGGACTAACATAAGTCGAGGAATGGTCGTCGTGAGCAACAAGTCAAAACTTACCAAAATAAACACTAGTATCAAACATACAAATTTAAATACTATAGGAGTATTTGGTACGTAAAATAGTTTAATCGACATATTTAAGTTTTACATGTTTCAAATTTTGTTCAATTCTTATAACCCTATTCTCGTATAGTCAAATGGCTGAATTCTATCCACCAGGGGATCCCTACTACCCGAATCAGGGCAATGGTGGATGGGTAGAGGAGGACCCCGAAGAGGATGAAGAACCCATCGATTTGGATGAAGGGGATGATTCTGGGACAGACTCAGAACCGACAGACTCAGAACCAGAGATAATCAACCCACCAGCCGCTCAACCTCCCGTAGTTAGAAGAAACTTTTAGGGACCCACTCCCGTTTAGGGAAGTCACCTCCACCATTAGAGTCAACAGCAAGGAGTGCGTCCTCCCTACGACATGTGTTGAGACTTGTACGATGTCCACGGTGGAGGTTCAGCCGACCGAGCACTCCCAGTCATGGTTGGCAAGCTAGCCAACCAGTCCTATCAATCCGGGGTTCAAGCTAGCCGGATTTGTGAAGTTCCGACATCCGTCGACTGGACAGGGCACATGATAATGCCCAACTCCAAACCGAAACGTTCCAAGCACAAATGATTGCAACTCTCTCTGAGATGAGGGAATAGCAAGCCGCCTTCGATAGGCATCTTATGGACGCAAAGCAATCGGATGCGGAACCAAGCTCCAAGCGCAACCTACGTCGCAAGTAGTGCTTGCCGAATCCCAAAATTTTGATATAGAATAGGACCATCAGCTAAAAGTCTTACCTTCTTTAACTTCCTATAATCGGAGACCTTTAGAAAGGCCAAAATTTTCTAACTTCGGATGTAACGCAACCATATGTTTAATATATATATAGGACATATCTCTTTTGTGTATTAATTCTATGCATTTCATTCGAGTCATGAGTTTGTTTATTGTTATTCAAACTCCATTGGTGAATCAAACTCAAAACCCTGTGTTGGTCAAACCAAATTCTCGAACTATTAAAGATAGTTAACTCATTGTCATTTAACTCTCAACCACCAAAACTTATGATCTTTTATTTTTATTTCTTGGCAGCGCGATGCCTCCTCGTCCAAACCTAAGACCCAGGCCGGGCACGATACCTCCACCACCACCGCCTCCATCGACGGAAAATGTCGCATTGATAGTCGCTATAACAGCTGCAGTTACAGCTGCAATGGCCCAAATGAGTAACAACGGTTCTGGTGGGGGAGTAAATAGTTCTATGAATGGCCAACGTCCAAGTCGTGCAAGGGATTGTACATACAAGGATTTCATGAATAGAAAACCCATTACTTTTAATGGGGCCGGAGGAATAATGGCTCTATCACAGTGGATAGAGAAAACTGAAGCAGTTTTTGAGATTTGTTCTTGTCCGGAAGGGAAGAAAGTTAAGTTCGTTGCCTGTACTTTCTCTGAGAGAGCTCTGACATGGTGGAATGGCCATGTCAAATCACTAATGCTAGTAGTGGCTAACTCTATGGGCTGGGAGAATCTAAAACAAATACTACTGCAAGAGTACTGTCCACGGGGCGAATTGCAAAAGCTCGAACAGGAACTTTGGGGCCTTACCATGGTAGGCTCAGACATCACGACCTATACCAATAGGTTCAGTGATTTGGCAATCCTTTGCCCAGGGATAGTTTCTCTAGAGAGCAAGAAGATCGAAAGAAACATCCAGGGACTGTCACCCCAGATTCTAGGAAGTGTTCTAGCTTCCAAACCAATCACTTTCGATAGTGCCAAACAGTTGGCACAATCTCTCGTAGACCATGGGGTCTACCAAGACTTCGCAACTACCGCACCGGAGCAACCCAGAGGAAGCAACAACAACAACAATGACAATACCAACAACAACAACAAGAATAGGTTCTGGAACAAAAGGAAGAGTCAACCTTCATAGGAACCTTCCAAGAAACAACAGATTGTGGCAGTCCATGCCGCTACTGCCCCCACTGCTGCTCAAATTACCACTACACCAGCAAAGCCATATGCTGGGAACCTACCAAAGTGAAGTAAATGCAATTTCCATCACAACGGAAATTGTCGGGAGATGTACTGCAACAACTGCAACAAGAAGAGGCACACCGCCCGTTTCTATAAGGCACCGGCACGACCAATCAACCAAGTCCATGGGGTCGGTGTGGGCCAGACGTGTTATGGTTGTGGTGAGGCTGGACACTAAAAGAGAGACTGCCCTAAGGCAAGGAATGCTGGCGGCACGGGACGAGTGCTGGCAATAGGGCAGAACGAAGCGATAGCTGATCCCACGGTGGTTACGGGTACGTTTCTCCTCAATAACATTTATGCGTGAATACTCTTTGATTATGATGCGGAGAGGAGTTTCGTGAGTCATAAATTGAAGCACGTACTAAAACAGAACCCTAAAACACTCAATAAGAGCTTTGATATCATCATCGGTATGGATTGGTTAAGCCTACACCATGCAGATATACTTTGTCAAGAAAGGGTCGTTCGCCTAAATTTGCCAAACGGCGAAATTCTTGTCATTTATGGTGACAAACCCGGTACCAATTTACAAATCATCTCTTGCGTCAAAGCCCAGAAATACCTACGTAAAGAGTACCATGCCTTCTTAGCCCACGTGGTAGATAAGTAAAAAGAAATGAAAGGCATCAGAGACATTCCAGAAGTCTGTGATTTTCTCAATGTCTTTCCTGAAGATCTTGCCGGAGTTCCACCAAAACATCAAGTCGAGTTCAGAATCGACTTAATTCTCGGAGCTACACCAGTAGCTAATTCGCCATACCGTCTAGCACCGGCAGAGATGCAGGAGTTATCCAGCCAACTAAAAGAACTACTCAACAAAGGATTCATCAGGCCGTGCTTCTCACCTTGGGGAGCTCCAGTCTTGTTCGTAAAGAAGAAGGATGGATCTTTCCGCATGTGCATCGATTACCGGGAACTCAACAAGCTCACTATCAAGAACCGATATCCCTTACCACGCATTGACGACTTGTTCGACCAACTCCAAGGAGCGAGTTATTTCTCAAAGATCGACTTAAGATCCGGGTACCACCAATGACGAGTCTTGGAAGGAGATGTTCCCAAAACAGCTTTTCGAACTCGTTATGGTCACTACGAGTTTGTAGTAATGCCCTTTGGATTAACAAACGCACCAGCGGTGTTCATGGACTTAATGAACCGGGTGTGTTGTTCGTTTCTAGACAAGTTTGTAATCATATTCATAAATGACATACTCATTTATTCGAAGACTAAAGAGGATCACGGTCAACACCTCCGACAAGTCTTGGAAACGCTAAGAAAAGAGAAGCTATACGCAAAATTCTCCAAGTGCGAATTTTGGATTCGGAAGGTAGACTTCCTAGGTCACGTGGTTAGCAAAGACGGAATACACATGGACCCTTCCAAAATCAAAGCAATCGAGAACTGGTCAACTCCAAGAACCCCAACGGAAATTCAACAATTCTTGGGCCTTGCTGGCTACTACCGAAGGTGTATACAGAACTTATTGAAGATTGCGAAACCACTTACCACCCTGACCCAAAAGGGTGTTACTTTCGATTGGAAAGAAAGACATGACACTGCATTCCAAACACTGAAGCAAGCTCTATGTAGCGCACCTATATTGTCCTTTCCAGAAGGAACAGAAGACTTCGTGGTCTACTATGACGCATCTAATCAAGGTCTTGGATGCATACTAATGCAACGAGGTAAGGTCATCGCTTAGTCCTCAAGACAACTCAAGACGCACAAAGTCAACTACACTACCCACGATCTTGAACTAGGAGCAGTCGTTTTCACACTAAAGATCTGGAGACACTATCTTTATGGCACGAAATGCATGATCTTCACCAATCATAAGAGCCTTCAACACATTCTCAACCAAAAAGAACTCAACATGAGGCAGAGACGATGGGTTGAACTACTTAATGACTACGAATGCGAGATTCGCTATCACCCAGGAAAAGCAAATGTAGTAGCCGATGCTCTTAGTCGAAAAGAATACTCAGGTCGCCGAGTGAAATCCTTAACCATGACGATCCATTCACATCTGTCCACACAAATCAAGGAAGCTCAGAGGGAAGCCTTGAAAACAGAGAACGTGGCAGGTGAAGCCCTAAGAGGAATGGACAAGAATCTTGATGTCAAGGGTGACGGAGTTTATTACTTCATGAATCAGATCTGGACACCGAAGTTTGGTGGATTAAGAGATGTAGTCATGAACGAGGCTCATAAGACTCGATACTCCGTGCATCCAGGTTCGGACAAGATGTATATGGACCTCAAGAAACTGTATTGGTGGCCGAACATGAAAGCAGAGATCGCTACCTATGTGGGCAAGTGTCTGACTTGCGCCAAAGTCAAGGTAGAATAAAAAAACTCATCAGGATTACTACAACAACCCGAAATACCCGAGTGGAAGTGGGAACGGATAACCATGCATTTCATAACCAAATTACCCAAGAAAACAGGTGGGCTAGACACCATCTGGGTAATTGTCAATAGGTTAACAAAATCCGCACACTTCCTACCCATAAAGGAGACCGATAAGATGGAGAAGCTAACTCGAACTTACATTCGAGAAATTGTACGACTGCACGGTATACCAATATTCATTATATCCGACAGAGATAGTAGGTTCACCTCACGATTCTGGCAATCGTTACAAAAATCCCTAGGAATGAGGCTCGACATGAGTACTGCTTACCATCCACAAACCGGCGGTCAAAGTGAGAGGACCATACAAACCTTGGAAGATATGCTAAGAGCTTGTGTAATAGATTTCGGTAAAGCATGGGATACCCATTTACCACTAATCAAATTTTCATACAACAATAGCTATCACTCCAGCATTAAAGTTGCTCCATATGAAGCCCTCTACAGACGGAAGTGCAGATCACCACTATGTTGGACTGAAGTAGGAGACACGCAACTAGCCAAGGGACAAGTACCCGACAATACTCTCACTGGCCCGAAATCATAAGAGAAACAACTCAGAAGATTGTACAAATTCGGGAACACCTAAAGGCTTCAAGAGACCGACAAAAAAGTTATGCGGACAAAAAACGGAAGCCCTTGGAATTTCAGGTTGGGGACGGAGTGTATTAAAAGTCTCACCCTAGAAAGGGTTAATACGTTTCAGAAAACGGGGAAAACCAAATCCAAGGTATATCGGACCATTCGAGATCCTTTCAAGGATCGGCCCGGTAGCCTACAAACTTTGTCTATCGCGGGAACTCGATAACGTACATCCTACCTTTCATGTGTCGAACTTGAAGAAATGTTTGACAGATGAGACCATCGTCGTCCCTCTAGATGAAATCGAAATCAACGAGAGTCTTCACTTTATAGAAGAACCAATTGAAATCATGGATAGGGAAATTAAAAGAACAAAACAAAGTCGCATACCCATCGTGAAGGTCCGCTAGAATGCAAAGTGAGGACCTGAATATATCTGGGAACGTGAAGATCAGATGAAACACAAGTACCCACATCTTTTTCCCTAATACACAAGTGTTTTCCTTACATTAAATTTCGGGACGAAATTCCCTCTAACGGGGGATAATGTGACAACCCGATATTTCGACTCTATGTAATGACCTAAAAAGTCAAGTATTGTAACCACTTTTGAAATAATGAAATTAACTTTGAAAATAAAATTTACAAAAGTATCTATTGGTTTACTTACTATGTTAGATATTGTGTCAAGGTTTATATAAATACTAAAAACACTAAAATCCGAGTTATAACGAAGAAGTTATGACCATTCTAAGATTTCCGACAAAACCGGCAACACCGATTAAACGAAAAATGCAAAGTTTCAATACAATAGTTTTTAGCCTTAAGTATCGAAATGAATGTTGTAGATATCATTAAACCGTGAGCGTACACAAAAAGAACGTCCAAATCCGACTTCGTATGAAGAAGTTGTGATTTTTCCAAGATCCGAATATAGCTGTAGACAGCTAAAAACTCAAAATAGAGCTTGAGAGACTTTTTTGCGAAACAAACTAAATGAGAATCAAAGTTCCCAACAATAGTAGCACAACGGTGAAAATTCTGACGAAAATGGACATCGGATGAAGAAGTTATGGGTTTTTAACGGACTTTTCGTGTCCTGGCCCTTAAAAAATGATATAATAAAAATAAATTCAAAATTAGCCAACGAAGTCTAAAAGAGAGTTGTAGAGCCTTTTCACACCTACATGTGCATATAAAGAACGTTGAAATTGGAGCTCGTACGCAAACGTTACGGATTTTACAAGTTCGGGACACAAAATCTGAGGCTGACTCAGCCTCACGACGTGAGGAGACCAAAACTCACAATGTGAGCTCGTGACTGATGGGTTCCATAGTGTCATCCACATCAAATCATCAAAAAGGATCATGCTGACTAAGCCTCACGACGTGAGACACCCAAAACTCACGACGTGAGACCCCAAAACTCAGCCTATAAATAGAAACCGATGGTTTCGAGTTCTAGTGCTCAATTCTCTCTTCTCTTATGCTGAAACTCTGCTTCTAAGCCCCCAAGACCCTCTCGAAGCCCCGGTTTTTGCGTACAAGTCCCGAAAGAAGATTTTGCATTCCCGAGATTCCCGAGAATCCCGAGAAAATCGACTTTCACAAGCCGAAGTTCTGCTCAATTTTCATATCATTATCTTCAATCAACCAAGTGAGTTCATACCCCTATAAACTACACTTTCAAATGTTTTATCAATGCTTTTTATACACTTTTAAGAGGGGGGGGGAATACAAGTAAACACACGGTTATTATCGTGTGTAACATAAAGTTTCACTATATACTCTTTTATCAAGTGAATCATATGTGATTAATAACTACTATATGGAAACTTTCGTACGCAAAATATATCACGATAACATCTTGTCTTTTGAAATGAAATATGTTGATATATATATATATATATATATATATATATATATATATATATATATATATATATATATATATATACAAATCAAACACTATGTTTATACTTTAAGTATATGTGTTCATTTATGGCACTACAGAAGTTACACTGTTCATAACAAGTGAGCATTATATATATATATATATATATATATATATATATATATATACAAATCAAACACTACGTTTATACTTTAAGTATATGTGTTCATTTATGGCACTACAGAAGTTATACCTTTCATAACAAGTGAGCATTACACTAGGGTTTACTATACAAACGAAACACACATTTTGAGAAACTATAATAGGTATAGTTTACGAGAAAATCATGAAGATTTACATACTAACGAATACTATATCAAGGAAATACTTTCATATACAAGAACAAATTGACATTTTCATAAGTAAATCTGTTTTATACTAAGTTTTGTGAGACATTTCACGTACTTTCGAGTATGCATTTTAAGTCCTGTATTATATACCATAATGCCTTGTAGGGGGAGCGTGATACTTGTGTATAGATCTATATGGGATTGACAATCCCGCACCTAAGCTGTTAACTATAGCTAGGTCGGCAAGCCTGGGGTGACAAACGTCATAACTTTCCAACGCTTGAAGAACGTTGTTATAGGCATTCTGGTCAAATGGTATGGTTATAAGACTCACATGGAGTATTAAAAACACGTTGATTTACAGGGTTTTTCAAATGCCTTAACGATTTATACATAAACCTACTATTTTAGGCATGAAAAGCACTATTGCATCACAGTTTTGGAACAATTAAACTACCATCTACTATAGTAGGAAATATGGGATTTTCTAGGAACATTTAAACATGTACAAACCATTTTCATTCTATTTCATACAAATATTGTCACTAAATACCTATGTACTCACCAGCTTAAATGCTGACCTACTCTTTCAAAACTACTTGTATTTCTCAAGAATTCAGTAATACATGTAATACTACTGCTTTTGAAGAAGGGACGTTGCGGCGTTAGTTTAATTTCATTTTGACATCATATTGTAATTTCTTTTGAAACAAGTACTTTCTACAATTTAATCTTTCAAATTATATATATGATGGTTGTGTTACTTTCTTTACTATGTATTCAACTGTTTCGATACTACATGAAGTCATCCGCCCTCGAACGATTCTGCCGTTCTGGTTTAGGGGTGTGACAACCAACTTGTCGAGTTCCATAATCCACAAAATACTGGAACTTCGATCCTACTCGTCGATTCTTCCAAGAAATTGCCGAGTTGTCCTTCATACAGAATCAGGACATTTTGTTCATGACTTGTCAGGTTCATCCTTGAACTCGTCGAGTCCTGCTTTATGCAAGTTGGAATGCTAGCCCTTGACTCGCCGAGTTCTTCCTTGACTCATCGAATTCTTCTTCATATAAGTTGGGACATTTCCTTGAACTCGTAGAGTTCATCCATGAACTCGTCGAGTTCTTTGATCTTCAAGTCCATATTCACATCCATCTTGTTGAGTCCTCGTCTAGACTCAACCAGATTGCTCAAAAACAGAAAAGGTTGGGGAATCATGACCCGACTCGCCAAGTCATATGGACGACTCATCGATTCCCCCAAAGTCCAAGTCTACCCAGTTGATTTCATTCGGGCTTAATGCATCCAGAACATAGGTCTGACCTCCTAGGATCGATATAGCACATAAAGTTACAAACTTTACATGCATGCATGGGTTAACTAGCTCATAAAGACCCAAAAATGAAGTCTACAAGGTGCATGGGACTCCCATGTCCATAAAGTTGGCACCTTTATGGCATGGGAACCCTCAAAGGTTCAAGATCTGAAGTACAACCCCATTGATACACACAATCCCGAATATGGCTTCACTAAGACTTAGAAAAGGTAGAAAATAGCCCTAAATAGAGATCTAAGAAATGAATAGTCAAGGTATCAGCTTTATACCTCAAATGAGCTTGGAATGTGCCAAAACCTCTGGATCTACTTGCTTTCTCTTGATCTCCCGAGCTTCCTCTTTCTTCTCAAGGTTCAAAGACACAGAAATGGCGCAAAAAGCTCAAGAACACTCAATATTCGAATAAGGTTTCGTGAAGAGATTCTGAGGGTGATGGAGGCTGGAGTGGAGACACTATAAGTTGTTTAAATAGGATGCAAACCCTCAAATTTAGGGTTTCATCTAGACAGGTCTACTCGTCGAGTCGAGGCTTCCGACTCGGTGAGTAGACTCTTCCACCCACGTCCAAAATTCGCATCTACTCGACGAGTTGGGCCTCCAACTCGTCGAGTCCCAGTGTAAAAATGCAAAAACTTATTAAATATACGTAACAGGAACCGGGCTTTACAAATCTTCCCACTTATTTTTCGTCGTCCTTGAAGTCTGTTGTTGCATCTGGAAAAATCTCGGGGTAGTGCTCTCTCATCTCGTCCTCTGGCTCCCAAGTCCATTCTGAGCCCTTGCGGTGCTGCCATTGCACTTTCACCAGCTTAACCCTCTTGTTCCTCAGATCCTTCGACTTCCTGTCGAGGATAGCTACTGGTCGCCCAATGTAGATCAGGCTTTCATCCACCTGAATATCCTCTAGAGGCACCACTGTAGAGTCGTCTGCCAAGCACTTCCGTAGCTGGGAGACGTGAAAGGTACTATGAATTTGGCTAAACTCAGCTGGCAGATCCAGCTTATACGCCACCTTGCCCACCCGGACCATAACCATAAAGGGACGGATGTACCTGGGGACCTATTTTCCCCACTTCTTGAACCAGATGACACCTTTCCAAGGAGACACCTTCAGGAGGACCCTATCCCCGACCTGGTACTCCAGGTCCGAACGGCGCTTGTCGGCATAACTTTCCTGCCGACTATGAGCAGTTTGAAGCCTGCTTCGAACCTTTTGGATCCTCTCCATCATCTTGAGTACCACTTCAGTACTCCTCATGACCCTCTGCCCAACCTTACCCCATCATATTGGGGTTCTGTACTTCCTCCCATATAACATCTCGAAGGAAGGACGATCAATACTCGAGTGGAAGCTATCATTGTAGGAAAACTATGCCAAGGGAATCTAGGTATCCCAGCTACCAGCAAAGTCTAAAACGCATTATTGCATCATATCCTCCAAAGTCCGGATGGTCCGCTCGCTCTGACCATCCGTCTGCGGGTGAAAAGCGGTGCTAAAGTGCAGACGAGTACCCAAATTGTCATGAAACTTCCTCTAAAATCTGGAAGTGAACCGCACGTCTCGGTCGGAAATCACGGAAACTGGCACTCCATGTCGTTCTACAACCCCTCGAATGTAGATTTTGTCCAACTTCTCAGCCAAGATGCTCTCCTGGATCGATATGAAATGGGAACTCTTGGTCAACCTATCCACGATGACCCAAATCGAATCCACTCCCCATGCGGTCCTGGGAAGCTTCGTTATGAAATCCATAGTAATATCCACCCACTTCCACACAGGGATATCCAGCGGTTGCGTCTTTTTGTGAGGCCTCTGGTGCTCTACCTTGACCTTCCTGGAGGTCAGGCATCTCTCAACGCACCAGGCTACATCCCGCTTCATGAAAGCCACCAATAATCAGGACGAAGATCTCTGTACATCTTCGTCGCCCCGGGATGAATAGAAAACTTGGATTTGTGGGCCTCATCCATCAAAATCTGCCGTACTCCGCCCCAGTACGGAACCCAGACCCTCCCATGCAGGGTCAGCAACCCGCGACTATTATAGTCAAACGAGGCCACCTGGCCTATTATCCACTCGCACTTCCGGCGCTCCTCCTTCATACCCTCAACTTGCGCCTCTTGGATCCGCTCCAAAAGTGGAGTCACCACTTTCATCCTCAATTAAATGTATCTAATCGAGGTCGCCTTTTGGCTAAGCGCATCGGCCACAACGTTGGCCTTCCCCGGTTAGTAGAGGATCTCACAATTATAATCCTTCACCACATCTAGCCAGCGAAGTTGCCTCATGTTCAGATTTGGCTAATGCATGAGGTACCTCAAACTCTTGTGGTACGTCTAAATGGTACATTGGACCCCATAGAGGTAATGCCGCCAAATCTTGAGGGCGAAAACAACCTCCCCCAACTCCAAATCATGCGTCAGGTAGTTCGCCCTCATGAGGCTTCAGCTGCCTCAAGGCGTAGGTGATAACATGCCCTCTTTGCATCAATATTGCATCCAAAACCGAAATGGACGCATCTCAGTATACTACAAAATCCTCCACTCCCTCTGGCATGGTAGGATTGGCGCCTCAAATAGTCTATGTCTCAACGTGTCAAACGCTGCCTGCTGCTCAGGCCCCCAACGAAAGACCACGGATTTCTTCATCAATTGGGTCAAGGGTACAACTATCTTGGAGAAGTCCAGAATAAATCTCTGTTAATAGCCTGCCAATCCTAGGAAACTCTGAATCTCAGATGGAGACTTCGGAACCTCCCATCTCATCACGGCCTCTACTATGGCCGGGTCGACAAAAATATCGTTCTGGCTAACAAGGTGCCCAAGAAACTGCACCTCGCTCAACTAGAACCCACACTTGGAGAACTTGGCATACAAGCTCTCCCTCCTTAAGGTATCCAACACCTTTTGCAAGTTCTCCTCGTGCTGCTGCTGTGTCTTGGAATAAACCAAGATGTCATCAATGAAAACTATCACAGACCGATCCAGCATCGGTCTGCATATGCGATTCATGAGATCCATGAACGCGGCAGGAGCATTGGTGAGCCCGAAGGGCATCACCACGAACTCGTAGTGGCCATAGCGAGTCCAGAAAGCAGTCTTCTGTACATCCTTGTCTCTAACCCTCATCTGATGGTAGCCTTAACGCAAGTATATCTTGGAGAACCAAGATGCCCCTAAAGTTGGTCAAAGATATCATCAATCCTCGGGAGTGGGTAACGGTTCTTCATTGTTACCTTGTTCAGCTCCCGGTAATCTATACGCATCTGGTGTGACCCCTCCTTCTTCTTCACAAACAAGATCGGGGCTCCCCAGTGTGAACTGATCGGCCTAATGAATCCCTTGTCTAACAGCTCCTGCAACTGTGTAGACAACTCCTACATCTCAAGAGGAGCCAATCGATATGGTGCCTTGGCTATCGGAGCCGCACCAGGGACCAGGTCGATCCTGAACTCTACCTGTCTCTCCGGAGGTATCCCAGACACCTCCCCTGAGAATACGTCCGAGTACTCTCGCACCACTGGTAAATCACTCAAAATCGCCTACCCGCCTCCTGGGTATCCATCACAAAGGCGACATACCCTGCCCAACCCTGTTGAAGGTAGCGCCTAGCCCTCGCTGCTGAGCATATACCTGGTCCACGTTGCGGTCACTCTCTTTGAATCACCAACTCTCCCCCACTTGGGGTCCTGACACGTACCAACTGCTACACACAGTCAATCACCACCCTATTAGGGCTCAACCAGTCCATGCCTATGATAACCTTGTTACCACGCAACGGAATGGGAACCAATTCTACTAGGTATTGCTCCTCATACAGCCTTAAAACATAATCTCTAAAAACCTCTAATGCCTGTATTGATCGGTCGTCAGGAAAATCGACCTCTAGAGGGCAATCCAACATGCCCGAGGACCCAGGGAACCTCTTGCCAAGTGCAAGAGAGACAAACGATCGGGTAGCCCCCGAATCGAATAACACCTGGACTGGGATACCGTCAACACATCGGGTGCGGCACGCGCCTCCTCAGTGGTCAACTAGAAGGCTCGGCTCCTCATCACTAGAGCCTCTGTCTTGCCTTTTCGGTCATCCGTAATCCGCAGGGTCGTTGTAGCTGGTGTTGCTACTGGCGCTGATGCTGCTGTCAATCTCGGGTAGTCGGCCTTTTTATGGCCCTTGTGATTACAATGGAAGTAAATCAGATCTGATGTCTGGAATGTGGGGGTAGGGGCAGTACTATCCTTGCTAAAGTGACCGGTCTTTCTGCACTTGTAGCAGCCCGATGATCCCAATCTACAAACTCCCTCACGCGGCCTGCTTCATTTCTAGTAGCGGATCTGGCCCGGCTGGCCCTTCGACCTAGTGCCCAATCCTTTGGGTTTCTTCCCTGAAACCCCAGTAACATGCCCATCCCCTGACTTCCTCTTCCTAAGGTGCTCTATATCAATATCCCTCTCCCTCTCCCTCACTATCATGTCCTTCAATGTGGGACATGTCAAGTAGCTGACATGTTTCCGAATGTCAGCTCTCAACATGTCATGATAACGGGTCTTCCGCATCTCCTCATCCCCTGCATACTGAGGCATCAATAAGGCCCTCTCCCGGAACTTAGCGGTAATCTCCGCCACTGTCTCAGTAGTTTGTCTCATGTCAAGAAACTCCTTGGCCAGCTGCTGAAGCTCCACAGCTGGTGCAAACTCATCCCTAAATGTGGTCACAAGGTCAGACTAGGTCATAGCCTCAATGGTTAAGGCTCCCAAAGAATCACCAATGACTCCTCCCAATCTTTAGCTCTGTCCCTCAAACAACCTGCAGCATACCGGACCTTCAACCCCTCGGGGCAAAAGTTCGTCAACTGGGCAGACTCCATGTCTGCAATCCATATCCTGGAAACAATGGGGTCCTTCACCTTATGGAAGTATGGCACCCCACATCCCCTGAAATGCTTGAAGGAGAGTGTGGGTGTCCCTGTCTGGCTAGATGTCATGTCATTCCTGAACGCCCTGAGGCGATCCTCCAACTGCTCGATAATCCCTTCCTTGATCGACCCGAAAATCACCGAGGTCGACTCAAGGATGCCTCTCGTGATCTCAGACGCGATGAACTCGCATAGTCCCTCATCAACTGGATCAGAACCCGAACCTGATCCTGACCCTGATCCCGATTCTCCTGCTCCGTGATGAGTAATCATCACCATTCTGAAACAAAATACATAAGTGTCAGGGTCATACATAATCTCGAGAGGTCTCACACACTCTACAAGTTCCCTGGTTCCATCTCGCCCCTCCCTGATTCGAGTACGGATCCTCTGCTTTCAGTAGTATTGGCCCATACTACCTTCCACATCTATCCGTACTTTCCTTAAGGATTGCTTTGACTTCACCAAGTCCCTTCTACTGATATAGTTCACTGCTCTAATCTCATCCTAGGCTTACCTTAGGGTAACTCCTCCAACCCACTCTCCGCCATCAGCTGCATAAGAAGTCCTTGTCATCTCTCCCTAACTAGCTCACGAATACCATTACATATTACTAAGACCAGATAATTATTCGAAGGAGTGGTCTCTCCCTAATTTGGTTAGACTCAAACGAGAGCTGCGAAATAGGGCTAAACCTAACCCTCTAAAATTATTTAGTCCTTGTAATATGTAACTTAGCGTATTTGTTTACTAGTTAATTAAAGATAACTAAAACTCCTAATAGCACAAAGCAAGCAGTATTCGAGCATTGAGTAACCCAAACCAAGCATATCCTATCCATGCTATCATATCACTGACTACTCAGTACTATCATGTAGCTCAATAAGCACATACAACAGGCATACCAGGCATGTTCCTAAATCCTTAGCCCTATTCTAGCATGCAGTTCTCATACACATATAGTAGGTATAAAAGGCATCCTTCCTAGATCCTTAGCCGTAATCTAGCATGCAGTTCTCATAATCATATCATATCACAACATAAAATGTATGGTTATCTTGGGGAAAACTTACTTGATCTTGGCCGGTTGCACACATCACACACCTTGTTCTTTCTCAAAACTCTTTACTTTAACTTTTGGAAAAACTATTTTCTTGTGAAAATCTTTCAAACCCTCGATTTGAGTTCAGACACTCCCGGAAGTGTGTCCGAATCCCTCAAACTAAGGCTCTGATACCAGCTTGTAACATCCCAATTTTCAAGACCAAAAATTTCATTTTGATAAAATGATTTACAAAAACAATTATAAGAAAACATCATTGAGTCATATCATTTCATAAAACCATAAATACATGTCTCAAAACCATATAATAAAAGTAGTAACAATGTCAGAGTACAATCCCAAGGATCTTATAACGCGAAAATCTTGTGTGTATGATGTGCTGCTACCGTGCCAGCTCCTTCCCCTTCGATGAAGAGGTACCTGAAAACAAAATTGAACACTGTAAGCACGAAGCTTAGTGAGTTCCCCTATCATACCACATACCACATAGCTAACATGCTTCCGGGCAATTTTGGGGTACCCGACCTACCCTGTCTGGAGATTCTGGGGTGCTGACCTACCCTGTCTAGCATTTCTGGGGTGCCGACCTACCCTCCAGTTTATCAGAACCGGGTACCCGGTTTTGGAACCGGAACCACCTCGAAACTGCCAGTTTTGGAACCGGAACCACCTTAAGCGGTTCCGGTTCCGGTTCCTAAAGTTATGGAACCGCCTTAAGCGGTTCTGGTTCCAGTTCTTGTTTTCTTGGAACCGCTACCCGCTGGGTACCCGCCGGAACCGGTTATATATATATATATATATATATATATATATATATATATATATATATATATATATATATATATTATTTTATATAAATATGTGTGTTACTTAGACCGTTTTAGAATATGTTCGTCTGATTTTGTCCGTCTTTGGTCCGAAAGGATTTGATTTGGATCGAACTAAATTGCGGTTTTATCAACAAAAGATAACAAAATTAATGTAATCGGTTTACCCACTCCCAGAACTGGAACCGCTGGTTCCAGGACTGGTTCCAAACTTTTAAAAACTGCCTAGAGCGGTTCCAGTTCTGGTTCTAACTTTCTAGGAACCGTCGGTTCCGGTTCCAGTTCTAGCCAAATGAGGCGGGTACCTGCTTATGCTCATCCTTAATTCCACCCCCTACTACTACCATATAATAACATAGCATAAACATGCTGTTGGGCATATCTGGGATACCCGACCTACCCTTCGGCCTATACGACCGTAATACGGGGACTATTCCCCCTACTACCTACTATCACATAACATAAGATCATGCTAGTACATAATCATAACAAATGGCACATACCAGATAATTAGCACGAAGACAATGATCTCTACTATAACTCTTACTAGTGGGCCGACCTTTGTGCCTTAGACCCACTTCTACTGGAAGGTACCTCACCTCAATGTTGCGTAGTATCTAAACTGTCCTCGATGCTGGGATCAACTCCTCTCAAACTCATCAAACTCCTACACATAATAATCATCCTTAATTACCATTGCATACTCATAACCCTTTCAAGGGTCAACTTAGGTCAAAGTCAAGGTCAACACCCTAGTCAAAGTCTACTTTTGGTCAAAGTCAACATCTGGTTGACTCAACTCGCCAAGTTGGTCCACCAACTCGTCGAGTTCCATAATCCACAAAATACTGGAACTTCGATCCTACTCATCGAGTATTTCAAGAACTCGTCGATTTCTCCTTCATACATAATCAGGATATTTTGCTCATGAATCGTCGGGTTCATCCTTGAACTCATCGAGTCCTGCTTTATGCAAGTTGGAATGCTAGCCCTTGACTCGACGAGTTCTTCCTTGACTGGTCGAGTTCTTCTTCAAATAATTTGGTACATTGCATTGAACTCGCCGAGTTCCTCCATGAACTCATTGAGTTCTTTGATCTTCATGTCCATATTCACATCCATCTTGTTGAGTCCTCTTCTAGACTCAACCAGATTGTTCAGAAACAGAAAAGGTTGGGGAACCATGACCCGACTCGCCGAGTCATATGGACGACTCGTCCAGTCCCCCATAGTCCAAGTCTACCCAATCGATTTCAGTGGGGCTTAATGCATCCAGAACATACATCTGGCCTCCTACATACCGGGAACCAGGCATTACAATGTGCTTGGTTTTGAAACCCTAATTAGGGTTTAGAAAACCCTAATCTTTGAAGATGTTAGTTTTGGATTGTCAGGACCCCCATTTAGACAAGTGGATTGAAGTATGAATTATGCCCAATTACACTGTATGATTGACCTAGTAGATTGATGGACTTAGTGGATTAAGTCCTTAACCCTAATGGGTTAAGTGTTTCTAATTAACCCTAATCCTCATTTCATGTAAAAACCCTAATTGTGTTAGGTTTTGTGTTGGGCCTAGATATTTGGACTATTGATGGGCCATCCAAGAACAAGTATATGGACTAGAATATTGAATTGGGCTTTAGGATAAGGCCCATTGGAAAGGCTTGGGCCCAATTTGGAAAATTGGGCCATAGATGGGCCATATTTGGGCCTTGATGATTATGAGATATTGGACCATCAGAATGCCAAGTGTTGGACCAAGGATAAATGGTTGGGCCTTAAGGTGAGACCATGTAGAGGTTTGGGTCCAATTTGGAAAATTTGGCCATATGTTAGGCTTTAGTTCATTGTTTGGTTTTTGGGCTTTTGGATTGGGCCTTGGGCTTGAATCAAGCTAAGTTGGGGATAAAGTTGTCTTTTACCCCAAGCATGAACTTATTGTTATGTGTTGGAACCCAGTTATTAATTGGGTGTTATTTTGATGTTGACAGTTCGGGAATCTGTCATTCAGCAACTAGAGTTTTGTCCGCGGGACTTCAGCAATGCGAGGTGAGTCCTCTTCCAATAGGAACGTGTATAAGGCACCAAGGCCAGCCCATTTATGTATGTTAGTGTATGATGGACTTAGGTCTGATGTCAGGGTTAGCCTGATGTAGTTTATATGTTATGTGTTTTGGACTTTGGTCTGATGTCGGGTGGGGCCCGATGAAGGTCTCTATGCTTGATGTCTTCGTGATTCTTGAATGTATTGTTATGTGTTCCGGACTTCGGTCCAATATCGGGTGGGGCCCGATGAAGATCTCTATGCTTGATGTCTTTGTGATTCTTGCATGTATTGTTATGTGTTCCGAACTTCGGTCCGATGACGGGGCAACCCCAAGCAGTGTTTAGTTATATGCTATGTGTTATATGTTTCGGATCTTGGTCAAATGTCGGGACAAGCCCGAGGAAGGTTTAGCTTATATGTTTATGTTATGTGTTATATTACATGTTTGTTGATATGATATATGTATATCAGACTTCGGTCCGATGTCGGGCGGGGCCCGATGTTGTACTTGTCTAATGCCGAGCGGGGCCCGATGTAGTGGGCTAGGCCCAAGTAATGTTTATGTTATGTGTTTATGTTATATCCATTGTTGATATGTTTATATGTATACCGGATTCCGGTCCGATGTCGGGCGGGGCCCGATGTACCTGGCAAGGCCCAAGTTATGTGATTATATGTATGGTATGTGGTAGTTTGGGGAGACTCACTAAGCTTCGTTCTTACAGTTTTCAGTTTTGGTTTCAGGTACTTTTGGTAGCAAGGGGAAGAGCTCGGGATGACTGCATGGCACACACCACAGTTTTCAGCCTGGGATATTTTAGGCTCTGATATTTTGATACATGGTCTTGATACAGTATTATGATATGATGTTTGAGATACACGATTTGGGATTTTATTATGTTGTTTTATGAATTATGGGTTTTCTTAAATGGTTTAAAACGAAAATTTTGGACTATATTTTTGGGATGTTTCAAGTTTTTCTTATAGCCTTGGTTTGAGGGATTCAGGCACACTCTCGAGTGTGTTTGGACTCAAAATGAGGACATGGTATGAAATTTTTCAAAAGAAAATCATTTTTATAAAAAGAATTTTGAAAAGAGAAAAAGAACTTTGAAAAGAGAAAAAGAACTTTGAAAAGAGAAAAGGGGGTGGTGCATGCAATCATCCGAGCTCAAGTAAGTACTCCTAAATTACCCATACAAGTTTATATTATGATATGTTATGAGAAGTGCATGCTAGAGTAGGACTAAGGATCTAGGAAGGATGCCTTATGTGCCTATTATATGTGTATAAGCTTTATGATAACTGCATGCTAGATTAGGGCTAAGGATCTAGGAAGGATGCCTTATATGCCTGTTATATGTATTTCAACTTTATGAACTGCATGCTAGTACAAATTAGTAAGGGATGGACTGAATGAGATATGCTTGATTATGTTTACTCGATGATCGAATGCTGCTTGCTTTGTGCTTTTAGGTGTTCTAGTTATCTTTTACTAACTAGTAAATGAATATGTTAAATTACATATTGCGACGACTAAATAATTTCATAAGGGTAGGTCTAGCTCTATTGCGTAGCTCTTGTTTGAATCCAACCGTCGTAGGGTAGGATACTCGGATCTCTCATTCAAAGAATTATCTAGTCTTAGTAATTTGTAATAGTATTCATGAGCTAGTTAGGGGAGATAGCAGGGACTTCTTATGTAGCTGATGGCGGAGCGTGGGTCGGTGATTACCCTAGGGCAAGCCTAGGATGAGAGTATTGCGTGAAGCAGTAGTAGTAGAAGGGACTAGGAGGAGTCAATGCAGTTCTTGAGGAATGTACAGATAGATGTGGAAGGTAGTATGGGCACGTACTACTGAAAGCAGAGGATCCATACTCGAATCAAGGAAGGCTGAGATGAACCCAAGAAACTTGTAGTGTGTGAGATCCCTCAAGTTATGATGAGTATTATGATGATTGTGATGGTATATTTCCGAGTATAGTGACGATACGTGGTAGGATGGAAGCTCTGTCCCCGGAAAGGGATCATGCTCGGACTTTGGAGTCGGGCAACTTGATGGTCAGATGAGGAGGTCATTCCATCTGAGAGTATGCACAGTATCACTTATCAGACTCATGTGATCTTTGTTATGACCAAGGAGGGCATTTTAGATATTTATGATGAAAGGCTGAGTGCATTCTGCACTAAGATAACGGCCATGATAGGGGCGCGTACGTTGATGTTTCGGGAATTCAGAGCTTGTGAAGCTCCAGATTATCAAGGGGCTAGGGACCCCATTGCTAGCAGCAGATGGTTGGCAGATGTTTCCAACACATTTTGTACCAGCCGGTGCCTGAGAGGGACAAGGTCCGACTTACTCCTTGCCTCCTGAAGGGCAGGGCACATGATTTATGCGAAGAGGTTGGTAGTGAGTTGGGTGATGATGCGGTCGATGTTATGTCATGGGATGACTTTTCGACCAGATACCGTGCAGAGCTTGCCCATGCGATTGAGGTGCAATAGTTGGCACAAGAGTTGTTAGATCTCCGCCAGACTACTGAAAATGTGGCAGAGAGAAATGCCAAGTCTCAGGAGAGAGCTTACTTGGTACTGTAGTATGCATCAGATGAGGAAATTAAGAAGGTAAGGTATCATGACATACTGCAGAATGATAGCAGGGAGATCGTAAGTATCTCGGGGTACGAGACCCTGAATGATATGACTTCTAGAGCCTAAGAATGGGATATTGACTTGGAGCACACTGGGAAGAAGGAATCAGATCAGTTGCTTATATGGGAGGGTCTCGGGAGGAGACCCAAGATTTCGGAGCAGCTTTAGAGAGGCCAACAGGGTCAGATTCAGTGTAGCACTTGCGGGAAACCGCACGATGGAGTTTTTCGCTCCAAGGGCTTGGATAAAGGTACACTTCGATTATTTCCCTGTTTGTGTTAGGGTTTTATTTTTAAGATATGTCATATGCCAATTGCATACCAAGAATTATTAATGGGCAGCGACAGGTTACTTCCTTAATTGCGGGTTGGGAGTGTACACTGTTATCTTGGTTTATGGTCGAGATCGGATTAGGGGTTTTGTGGAAGGTCTGCAGTCAGGGTTCTGCAGGATGGTTATCCAGCATCGACAGGATTCGGGTATCTTAGTAACCGTTATTGATTGGCTAGTAATGGGGCACTAGTTGGTAAGAGTTGGTTGTCATCGGATCGATCGTGGGAAAATGAGAAGGATTGGGAATTTTCCAATTTTCATGCATTATGATGACTTAGTCGAATCTAAGTGGGGGATAATTGTCTAGGGATTCAGAAGTAGAAGCATTTTTGAAACTTAGATAAGTTTCGTACCCTTGTCACGAAGAAAGACAGCCCAAGCGGTTGTATGGAATGAGGGTAGTGTGAGTTGGAAGTTCAGAAAACTTGCCAATGATGAGATCACGTTCTCGGAATGTTTGATAGCGGGCCTTGGCAAATCAGGTTGGGGATTCCAGCGAGGACATGAGTTTAGTTTGGATGTTAGATCGTGTGCGTGTGCTCGACATAGGATGTTTTCGAATTGGTAATCAGTGATTGAGATAGTGTGGAAAGTGTTTTAAGACTGTGGGATAGCCGTAGCATTTACTAACAGCCAGATAGTGTGAGAAAGTGTTGTAAGTCTGCGGGTGTAGCCGTAGCATTCACAAGGTTGGAAGATAGTGCTAGAGTGTTGTAAGTATGCGGGTGTAGTCGTAGCATTCACAAGGTTGGAAGATAGTGCTAGAGTGTTGTAATTCTGTGGGTCTAGTTGTAGCATTCACGAGGTTGGTAGATAGTGCTAGAGTGTTGTAAGTCTGCTGGTGTAGTCGTAGCATTCACGAGGTTGACAGATAGTGCTAGAGTGTTGTAAGTCACCGGGTGTAGCTGTAGCATTCACAAGGTTGGCAGATAGTGCTAGAATGTTGTAAGTCATTCACAAGGTTGACAGATAGTGCTAGAGTGTTGTAAGTCTGTAGGTGTAGTCGTAGCATTCCCGAGGTTGGTAGATAGTGCTAGAGCGTTGTAAGACTACGGGTGTAGCCGTAGCATTCACTAGGTTGGCAGATAGCATGAGAGCGTTGTTAGATCGCGGAAGGAACAACAGTACCCACCAATTCGGGTGGAGCAGTGAGGGCGTGGCAAATCCACATATTGGTTTACGGATTTCCCCATATGAATCAGACCTGTTTAAGCCAGTGACAAGACCGTAGGAACATCACTGCACTCATGGGATTAAGGAAGCGATGGACCGTTTAAGGTCGTTTGTGATATAAGGCTACCCTTGATCATGTAGTTGTCACTTTTACTGTTGGACTTGAGTGATGTCATGTCACACCCCCAAACCAGAACGGTGGAAACGTTCGGGGGCGGAGGACGTCATGTTCAGTATCATAACAATGCACAATAGTAAAACAAGCAACAACATCATCCATTGCATTAATAATATAATCTAATACAAGTGTGTTCTGTGTAAAGTTTGAAAGACATCAAATATATATATATATATATATATATATATATATATATATATATATATATATATATAAGACGAGTCTTGAACATGCTCCGTCTTCTCAAAACCTGGTCTAGTGTACCTGTCTACTGGTGACCTGAGAATACAAGTTATTTTGAAAGAGTAGATCAGCATTTAAGTCGGTGAGTTCATAAGTATTTTAGTGTCAAATGTTTGTATAAGTTTGATGAAAGTTTGTAAGTGTTTGATGTAAAGTTTGTAAGTGTTTGATGTAAATGTTTGTATACTTCCTAGAAAATCCTATATTTTCTACTAAAATGGAGAGTAGTCTTCTACCAAGACCCGACTGTTTTGTATGTTTGTTCTTTTGTAAAAGTGAGTATTTTCCCAAGTATGACTATTATTACCAGAAAATAGTTTACATTATTGTTTATGTGAGAAGATAACTATATGAATGTAATGGGAAAAATGGAAGTGTACAGTAATGTTGTAATAAGTAACTACTGAAGCACTAACTACCTTAAAACCAATTTGTTTAATTAAGGTTAAAATGTGATGAGGTTATAACCATACTGATTGACGAGTGTTTAACACGACGACCTGCTGGCGTCGAAACTGATGTGACATTTTTCACCCCTTGGATTGTCTGTCGGACTATAGCTAACAATTAGGATGTGGTTAAACACACAATGCCCGATCTCCCTCCAGGAGACTCTGGTTACAAAACGTGACCTAACAAGTTTATTGCTACGTCGTGAAGCAGTGGTTTCACATTAATCTTATCTTGTTCTTGTAAAAGGATGTATGTTCCTTTCTGTTCTTGTTATTGTATGTTCCTTTCTGTCCTTGTTATTGTATGTTCCTTTATGTTATTGTTATTGTATGTTCCTTTATGTTCTAGTTATTGTATGTTTGAACTGACTCATGTATGAACTGACACTTGTAAGTTTCATTGTTCTAGGAATAGTAAGTAGTAATCCTCTAAACTATACCTATTATAGTTTACTAGTAAGCTATGTAGTTGAATGATTGATTATGTTTGTACACCTTTGCTACCCAAAGGTAATGAACTGATTGGAAGAACTTTTATATCTACATACATACATACATATATATATATATATATATATATATACACACACACACACACACACACACACACATATATATATATATATATAACTAAGATTTAAACGACACTCAGACAAACAACCGATACCCTAAGTTTACAACCAAACAAGGAACAGGAAATAAAGCGAGTTATCAGTCCTAAGCCCTTTCAACCTTATTTATATTACTATATCTATATAGACATGATTTTGACAATATATAAGTTTAAAAGAGTTTTGTAAAACGATAAAGAGTTTATCATATAAAAATAGTTTTAACCATTTGAATGGTTATTGATGACTTGATGTCAGTTTTAAAAATGATTTGAAACAGTTTGTTTGATAACACAGTTTTGAAGTCTCAGAAATCCTTTTGTTTGGTAGTTATAAATCACATGTGATTGATACTATAACCATATTGTTTTCTACTTGTACCCCCCCCCCCCCTAAAAGCATTTAAAAGCATTAAAAGATGAGTTTAGGGGTATGAAATCACCTTTAGTGAGTGATTCGAATGAAGGATCGATATAGGATGCTAAGTATGCCAAGTGAAGTCTCAAGCACAAACGGATCCTATTAAGCATATAATGACACATATATGTATATTATTAGTGTATATAACAACTAATCATGTAAGGGAACAACCTTAGGTGCTAGGAAACACTTGGAATGAAGTGTTACAATTACATATGATTGTATGAAAGGGTGTTCACGGCCACACTATAAGTGTTTACGGCCATATAAGAGTTTACGGCCACACATGAAGTGTTTACGGCCCTAGGCTGGATCCTATGAAGGGTTTACAACCATGGGTTAAAGGGTTCACGACCACTATATGATCTATGAAAGTTTTATGGACCAATGAAGGGTTTACGACCGTAAACTCTTGAAGATCATGCATAAAGTGGTTGTTTCTTGGCTGGAAATCAAGAGCTTCTAATGGATAACAAGTGTATGGAAAGGATACTTACTTAATGGAAGTCTTGAAGGTGTTTAAGGCCCCAAGAACAAGTGTGTGTTCTTGGTAAAAAAAGATGATGATTTAAAGATCTAAACCCAAAGTGTTGAATTCATGGATGAAATCATAGGGTTTCACTTGAATAAGAAGGATATCAAGAAAGCATGGAAGAATCACTTACACTTTTGAAGATCAAGGAGGATATCCTTGATGATACTTGAGAGAGAAAGGCGAATTCTTGACTTGAAGATGTGAGAAATGAATGAATAATGAAGGAAATCATTCATATGAAGAGGGGTTTACGACCAACATGGGTTTATAGTCGTAAACGCTAGTTTGCGGCCGTGAACTCCTTGTGAAGGTGCTCCCGGCTCAATTGCAACACAATGAACTCAAGTAAATACTTCCTAACACCCAATCCTTGAGTGTACTAGGCTTAGAACTCTCAAACAGACCCTTAACAAAGCTAAAAGTTGATAGAAACAAGTCTGACTTTTGATTGAATTGATTGGTTTTACAAGATAGAAATTTCGGGTTGTCACATGTCAAGATTCGACGTATGAACCCGATCGGTTAGTCCCGAAAGTCGTTAGAGTCGCAGTGTCAAGATACCTAGCCGCAACTATTGATAGACAAGGATTTCGTTCGGAAGTCGCGTGGGGCGACTGTGAGATTGCTCTTGGCTCAGCAACCAGGCGTGACTTCAGCATTCCAGATAAGTTGGAACCAGGGGTCCCGATGGATTTTGGGGAAGCATCCATGTGGCAGCATGTTGTTTCAAGAAGTTCAGTGTTTCAGGCAGTTCAGTGCTTCAGATTGTTTCAGTGTTTCAAGCACTAATGGTATTTTAGGATTTCATGTACCGACGGAGTAACTGGTTGATTGGGAAGTGATAAGTCACTCACAGCAGGATTAAATGATCTCAGGATAGTTGATAGGACTCTGATGCGCAGCTCTCATCCGATTCTAACCGTTGCAGGGATGGACCTCCTACTCGAAGGATTAGCTGAGCCTATTGTCAAGTATAAGGGTTCTGCAGGGATTCAACAATAATGATTCAGTATGGGCGGTCTGTCATGGAGTCAGACCATCTCGGGACTTCAGATTTTAGACATAGTATATGTAATCATGTTGCAAGGAATTCATTCATTGTCGAGTTTTAGAACCATGCGGGAGGATGATTTAGATTGCCCTGGGAAGGATGGGGTTATGCTCGGGATTGTGGCCATGTCGATCAAGTTGTCGGGCGTGTAAGGGATGGTAAGGAATGATTTCGATGACAGAATCTAATTTAAGTGGAGGAGAGTTGTAACACCATATTTATTAAATAAATAAATAGACAAATTAATGAACGAATAGTAGCCCTAAAATCCACTATAATATAGCAAGGTGTTGGTCTCGATGAGTTAATTGTTACAATTATAGAAGTTGGGGGTTAAAAGTGTAAGTTCCAGAGTGGTTTGTAAATATTTACGAAGGCAAGGACTGCTTGGTAAATTATTGGGACTCAATTTGAAGAGATTTTGGAGGCTAAGGGGCTGAATGGTAATATATGGACTTCAGTTGCAAATAATTTGTAGAGGAGGGGTTGTTTGGTAAGCTTTGGACCTAAAATGAAATAAATTTATGGAATCAGGGGCTAAAGGATAAATTTTGGGTTAAAGTTGAAGAAGATCTGGTGAGGAAGGATTGAACTTGTAAAAACACTTAAATGTTGAAAGAGAATACGGGTTAAGACCCGTCATTTCCTCCCGTGTATGGAAGCACCACCCAAGCCAAACCCTAACCCTAATATTCAACATATTCACCAGCCGCCATGTGAGAATCCAGCCGCAAATCTCGTCCCTCCATCTGTCCAACCGCCACCACCGTTGGAGCCGGGAACCACCGGTCGAGTGCTGTCGTCGTCGTTCCGCTGCCGACGAAGGCGAGGGGTTGATGACCGTTGCTGCCACACCTCCACCTTTCTTCTTCTCCTTATGTTCTGTCACCTTTTGTAGCTGTTCATGGTGGTCGCCGACATCCCAGCTGCCCTCGCTCCTGACGTAATTCTACAGATCAGTCGTCGCTGCTGCCGCCGTTGAGCAAAATTTCCCATCAATTTTCCGATCGAAGTTCACCACCATTATGAGTGATCGGCTGAGTTCAATTCTGGGGGTGTGATCGCGAGTAAGTGTGTTGTTGTTCATGTGGGCGTTTTGTTTGGCCTGAAAAACCGAGAACAACCACCATGACAGCCGACCATGGTGGTTGCCGCAGTGTACAACCGTTATTCCACCACCCGCCGCCATGTGGTGGTGGTTGTGTGTGATATTTAGTGATGGGGTACGTGTGTTTTAATAAGTAAGGAGTTGTTTTTCCGAAATTCGCGAGAAAAGCCACCGCCACCACCAACCGCCGTGTTTGGTGGCGGTGTACATTGAGTGTGAATAGATTATTATTTGAGATATGTTTGGACACGTTTTGGATCTAGAATCACAACCACCACCACGAGGTGGTGGCCGCCGCCACGAGCAGCCGTTGACCACCACTACCCAAGGTGGTAGTGGGTGGTGCCCAACTGAATTAATAATTAATCAACATAAAACCTTAACAAATGGATTAATTGGCATGTGCTTGGGTTAGAAACCCTAATTAGGGTTTAGAAAACCCTAATCTTGGAAGATGTCAGTTTTGGATTGTTGGGACCCATGTTTGGACCAGTGGATTGAAGTATGAACTATGCCCAAATACATTGTATGATTGACCTAGTAGATTGATGGACTTAATGGATTAAGTCCTTAATGGGTTAAGGGTTTCTAATTAACCCTGATCATCGTTTCATGTGAAAACCCTAATTGTGTTGGGTTTTGAGTTGGACCTTTTCTATTAGGCCTAGATGTTCGGATTATTGATGGGCCATCCATGAACAAGTATATGGACTAGAATATTAAATTGGGCTTTAAGATAAGGCCCATTGGAAAGGCTTAGGCCCAATTTGGAAAATTGGGCCATAAATGGGCCGTATTTGGGCCTTGATAATTATGAGATATTAGACCATCAGAATGCCAAGTGTTTGACCAAGGATAAATGGTTGGGCCTTATGGTGAGACCATTTAGAGGTTTGGGCCCAATTTGGAAAATTAGGATGTATGTTGGGCTTTGGTCCATTGCTTGACTTTTGGGCCTTTGGATTGGGCCTCGAGCTTGAATCAAGCTAACTTGGGGGTAAAGTAGTCTTTTACCCCAAGCATGGACTTATGGTTATATGTTGGAACTCATTTAATAATTGGGTGTCATTTTGATGTTGACAATTCGGGAATTTGTCATTCAGCAGCTAGAGTTTTGTTCGCGGGACTTCAGCAATGCGAGGTGAGTCCTCTTCCAGTAGGAACGGGTCTAAGGCACCAAGGTCGGCCTGTTTATGTATGTTAGTGTATGTCGGACTTAGGTTCGATGTCGGGGTTAGCCCGATGTAGTTTATATGTTATGTGTTCCGGACTTCGTTCAGATGTCGGGTGGGGCCCGATGAAGGTCTCTATGCTTGATGTCTTCATGATTCTTTCATGTATTGTTATGTATTCCGGACTTCAGTCCGATGCCGGGTGGGGCCCGATGTCGGACTTGTCTAATGCCCGGGGGGGTGTGACATCCCCTAATTTCTCGGCCAGAAAAGACCGATTTAATTTATGCTTTTTAAAATAAAATCACAGAAATCTTTTTAAAAGATGTTGCGGAATTGGTCCCCAAACAACATATGATAAAAGTTTATCAAAACCTTCTTTAAGAAATGTATAGTTTAATTTCATATCAAAACCTCGGGATGTCATGTTCTGATACAGATCAAAAGCATAAACAAGACATTATAAGCCTTTCAACAGTTATTTACAACTACTGGCCTATAATCCAAAAATCTCTCATCGTCCTCCAACTATGCTCGGGGTCCACTACCTGTAATCATAAAACTGAGTAGGTCAGACTTGGCATCCTGGTGATCATATAGGGTTTTCAACCCACAATAATAATATACTTATTAAGTTCACCAATCAACAATAACCCCGATTACCCATTCCTGTTGTCCTCACTTTACGTCCCTAAACACCTACCACAAGGGACCTAGCCTAAGGAATATCATCGGGATGGACACTACTGCTAAGGGGTTTCCTCAGCCATACATTTCCTAAAGGCAACCATGAGGGGGATGGAGTACGCCAATGAACATTTAATTCATTAACATCTACAAGTTGCGAACCTGCTAGTGTTCCACTTGACTGTCTAGAAAAGTCAGCGGTCGTCATCTATACTCCGCTAGATGACTACAACAACAACATCGAGGCCTCTCACCATTTTAACACACATCAACTATTTCATCTACCCATGTTCTACCCAACATATTTTGTAGATAAAAAGCATATATAGTTTAAAACTTGTATAAAACATCAATTCAACAGTCACCTCAAATAAACAATTAACATATTTAGACATAACACGTATTTCAAGGTAAATACTTCATATCTATGTGTTAATTGAAAGTAACTTCACACTCACATGATTTGATGATAATCGGACAACAATTCGTTTCCTAAAACGATCGTTTCTAATAAAACCGGGAGTTTTATTGAGAAACTGGGCTTTGTAAAAGTCGGGCTTCGAAACCGAAAAGATAAATTTTTCAGGCTTCACGGGCACTTCGTGGAGTATTCCGGGGTTTACAATCGATACCGGGGCTTCGCGGGATGTTAAGATGAAAGAAATATGGGTTTAGGGGTTAAAATTGACAATTTTCCAAAGTATACCCGGGAGCTCTCGCACCCTTGTATTTATAGGGGAGAGCTTCTGATCGGACGGCTGAGAAGTCTCCAGGTGGCGAAGATCCGAAGGCTCGCAGGGGAGGGCTCGCACGTGGGATGCGCATGGCTCGCACATAGGTCACACCTGCGAGGGGCTCACTGGCAACTTCTAAGTGGACCGGAGTCTAGGTCTGAGGTTCGGACCCGAAGCAGGAAGGAAGGGAGACAACTGGTGCGAAGGTCGGACACGCGGCAAGCATTGCGAGGCCCGGACTAGGCTGCACACGCGTCGCTCCTCGGATGTGCCACGGCTTCGGATGACTCAGTACCTTGGTGACTCAGCAGGACACGTGTCACATTCTAAGCGAGGTGACGTGGCAAAGTGTGACTATGCGAATTTTCTCGATTTTCGCGCCAAACTTCTAAAATCCATAACTTTCGCATACGAGATCCTTTTTTACATTCTTTATATGCACACGTAGCTAAAATTACGCTCTACAACTTCCGTTAACACTTCGTCGGCTAATTTTGACTTTAATTTTTTTATTATTATTTTTAACAGACCGGGACAAGAAATCCGTTAAAAATTCATAACTTCTTCATCCGACGTCCGTTTTCGTCAGACTTTTTACCGTTGTGCTACTAATGACGAGACCTTCAATTCTTGTTTAGGTTGTGTCGGCTAAAAATCGCTCGATCTAAAATTCGAGTTTTTTAGTTGTCTACTGCTAAACTGAAACTTCGAAAAATCATAACTTCCTCATACGAAGTCATATTTGGGCGTTCTTCTTATCGAACTTCTCGTTTTAACGAATACTAAGAATTTCGTTTAGATCACTAAGGCTAAAGAGTAGATTATCAAAAACTCACTTTTTACGACATTCAGCGTCGTGCCGGTTTTGTCGCGAAACTTCGACAGGCCATAACTTCTTCGTTATAACTCGGATTTTGGTATTCTTTATATCTCCGAAATCCTTGTTTCGACCACTACAACTTTAGGTAAAGATATCGGGCTTATCTCACTCTTTAATTTTGACGCTTATTTTTATTCTTAATTAATTAAGCCCTAATAATTAAGCAGAAACCACATAATTCACATAATATTCACATAATTCCTTTTCATTTCTTCAAAATGAGTTACAAAAGGTTAACCTAGACTATCAACTCAATATAAATGCCTAGGCTAGAAACACGAGTGTTATAATTCTCTCCCCCTTAGGATGATTCCGTCCCCGAAATCACATATCACCAAACAACTGCGGGTAGGGGTGCAAACGAGCCAAGCTACTCGCAAGCTACTCGAGATCGGATCGTTAAAAGCTCGACTCGAAACCAATTTTAAACGAGCCCAAGCCGAGCTCGAGCTTAATATTAAGCTTGTTTATTAAACGAGCTCGAGCTCAAGCCTATGTCACAAAGCTCGATTAGGCTCGCGAGTCTAAACGAGCCTTTATATAATATTATTTATTATTATTTATATATATTAAAATAAAAACATATTAGGGGAATTATGAATTTCGGGTATTAGTAAACGAGCATTTTAACGAGCTCGAGCCGAGCTTAAGCTTATTTAGGCACGCTCGATAAAAACAAGTCGAGCCCGAGCCCGAGCCGAGCTTGTATAACTCTTTACAAACTCGAGCCGAGCTCAGTAAAAGAAAGCTCGAATCGAGCCAAGCTCGAGCTCGAGCCTCATATAATTTAAACGAGCCCGAGCCGAGCCTGGCCAGGCTCGGGCTCGGATCGGCTCGTTTGCACCCCTAACTGCGGGTAGTGACTCATTATGTCACTCTCCATTTCCCAAGTTAGATTTGGTCCATTCGTATGTTTGCAACGCACAAGCACTAAATCGACCATCTTGCGTCGCAACTTCATAGTCTTACGGTCAACGATTGCCTCAGGTTCCTCGATCAACCTCTTGTTTTCATCCAACCTTAACTCAAAAATCGGAATTATGTCGGGCACATCTCCTATGAACTTTCTCAAATAACACACATGAAAGGTGTTATGAATACCCTCTAGTTCTTCTGGTAACTCTAGCTTGTAAGCTTGATTCCCGATCCTCTGAAGAACTTTAGATGGTCCAATAAATCTTGGACTCAACTTCCCTCTCTTACCAAATATTATATGTCTCTTCCACGGCGAGACTTTAAGTAAAACCGAATCTCCAACATCGAAGGATATCGGTTGTCTTTTCTTGTCAGCATAACTCTTTTGTCGATCTTGAGCAGCTAACATCCTTTCCCTTATCACTTTCAACTTTTTAGCAGTCTCATGAACTATTTCAGGTCCCATAAACTGATTTTCTCCAGCTTCCAGCCAACATGATGGCATTCGGCACTTTTCCCCATACAAAGCGTGATAAGGTGCCATCTTAATGCTTCAGTGGAAACTATTATTATAGGAGAATTCTACTAGAGGTAAGTTTCCATCCCAGTTACCTTGGAATTCTAGGGTACATGCTCTCAGCATATCCTCCAATGTTTGAATCGTTCGTTCGCTCTGAGCATCGGTTTGCGGATGGTAAGTTGTACTCAAACACAACTTAGTACCCAATTCCTCTTGTAGACTCCTCAAAAACCTTGAGGTAAAACGGCTGTCACGATTGGATACAATCGTTAGCGGAACACCGTGAAGCCTCACAATTTCCTTCACGTAAGAATTCGCAAGTTTATCCATAGACCATTTCTCTTTGGTTGCTATGAAATGCGCACTCTTAGTGAAGCGATCAACGACCACCCAAATCATGTCATGACCGTTCCTTATTCTGGGTAGTTTAGTCACAAAATCCATGGTGATGTCTTCCCATTTACCCATGGGTATGGGTAAAGGTTCTAAACTTCCATACGGTTTCTGATGTTGTGCCTTAACCCTATCACAAGTTACACACTCGGCCACATACTTAGCAACATCGAGCATCATCGTCGGCCACCAATAATAGGGTTTTAGATCCCTATACATTTTTGTACTGCCGGGATGAATTGAGTAGATGGTCTTGTGAGCTTCTTCCATCAGAAGATCTCTTACTCCGCCCGTCTTAGGTACCCAAATCCTATCTTGGAATACCTTCAACCCTTGGTTGTTTGTACCGAACACTAACGTTTTGCCTAAACATTCTTCCTTTCGGTCAATTTTCTCCAAAGCTTCCTCTTGATCTTTCTTTATACTTTCCACAATTGTTGAGACAACTTTAATTCTCAACGCTCTTGGCCTTTTCTTTTCAAGGTTTACCTTCCGACTGAGAGCATCAACAACCACATTTGCTTTACCAGGGTGGTAAAGTATCTCACAGTCGTAGTCCTTGAGTAACTCTAGCCAACGTCGTTGCCTCATGTTCAACTCCTTCTGATTAAAGAGATATTGAAGACTCTTATGATCAGTGAAAAGTTTACACTTGGTGCCATAAAGATGATGCCTCCATATCTTTAAGGCAAATATTGTTGGATTAGTGTCTAAGTCCATAACTATTTTGGTATGTACTTGACCCGATTATGAGCATGGTCCTTTTGGGTTGCCTTCACCATAGCAATATGTAGGATGATTTAAGGAGAGAAAGGTTTAAATATGATTTATTGATATATTATGAGAATAATATATTAAAGGAGAAATCATATTGTTTAATTAGTATTAGTCAAGAATTAATTGATAATTAATTTTGTGGCTAAAAGAGATTAATTAAATTTAGGGGACTGGACTGCAATTATTGGATAATTGCGTTATTGGGCTAAGGAATGCTAAAGGAATAAGGGGTGAACGAAATTATGATGGAATCCCATCATATTTTCGTCTATAGCCTTATCCAGAAGGTTCCATGGGCTGCTTAGAGTTTAAGTTGTCCATTAGGGTTTTGACTGAAACCCTAGCAGCCCACACAAGTATATAAAGGACCCCTTAGGCTCCAAAAACGTGGGGAACTGATTCTCTAGGGTTTCTATTCGTTTTTGGCAACCTCCTTTCTTCTCCTCTTCATCCAAGCTGCATAAGGTGTTTGTGACTCCATTAGAGGTGCAGCACTTGAGGCACTAAGCTTTCTAAAGCCAATCCAAACAAGGAATTGATTGTTATTGCTATATAACAATCGAAGGTAATTCTATAAACCCTAATTCAGTTTATAATATGTTAGATCTAAGTTTATTAGTCTTGGGTTCAAAGCATGTACAATAGAGAAACCTAAATCCAAGCATTAGAGTTTGTATGAGCACATAGGATTGTTCTTATGCATAAAACCCATCAGCGGTATCAGGGCCTTGATTGGTTTCAGTTGTATGTGATGCTTAACTGTTTTGTTTGCTGAAAAAACGATTTTTTGGCCTCTGCCCGACCTAACTCGGTGAGTCAGTGGATGAACTCGGCGAGTCTGTCTGACTCGGCGAGTCCAGTCCCTGACTCGGCGAGTCCAGGGGTCAGACAGAGGGAATTTCGGGATTTAGCTGCTGTTTTGACTTGGATTTAATGCCTAATTCGTTTTTTGAAGTTAAAATCTGATTTTTATCTTAAATTAGTGATTATCCTTGCCAAAACAATAGATAATTTCAAATCTTTTAGATATCGGTTGTTTATATGATAAATATGGATTATTTCAAATTATTTGGTAATTATCTAATGACTAAAATAAGATTAGGTCAAATGTAGATAATTATGAAATTAATTGTTTAATTTGAATTATTTGTTATTTGATCCCTAACGTTTTGAAATGTTTCAAAACTTGCCCTCAAGTTTTGGAATTTAAAATTTGACTAAAAGTTTAATTTTGAAATGTTAAATTCTAAAACTCTAGTAATTTGAAAAGTTCAAATCACACCCTTATGGTTTTATTAATTGATTAAAGTGTATAATTAAAAGTGATTTAATAAATCCATAAAGTTATGGTTTATATTTAATTAAATTAAAAGTAAATTTACTAAGATAAACCACCTAGTATTTAAAAAGTGTAAAATACACCCTATACTATATATAACATTAAAAGTCTAGTATTATATATGTATGAGTAAACAGTCAGTCTTACCGTTAGTAGGCCTCATTCACGAAGCTGGTCTATAAGGGGTGTTTAAGGAAATTGCCTATAAAATGGCGATTGAATGGGTATCCACTCTTACCCACCGCACTCTTGACTAGTGGAGGGTCGTTAGCCGAATAGGTAGGATAGGACAGAAACCTTCCATTATAAGTATAATGAAGTACAAAGTAACTAAATGCTTTTTCAAATTCCCAAATCATAGTTACTTTAGGAAAAATGTGAAATTGTATGCTAATCCATAGAATTACACTTCGTACCCCTGTCAAACGTTAGTGGAGCGTGTGTGGTTAACCGGCACACTAATTTGGGGATGACATTGGTAGTGAAGGGTGACTCGATGTTTGTCATAGATCAATGGAGCGTGTGTGGCTAACCGGCACATTGATTAGGTGATAGTAGCATTGGGTGCACCACGTGATTCGTATGGTTATTCACACCTTATTTGTGATCCTCGGCATCCCAGTCACAAATAGTAGGGCATAATCGAGATTAAACATGCCATTGAAAAGTTCAATGAATCTCAAAAAGATCTAGGAGTTTCAATGCATTTAAAACTTAATCTTCCTTTTCGTTTTTCATGGTGGAAATTGGTAAATCGTCATTTACCTACCTTCAAATATTTTGCAACTAGATTATGACATCCCTTTTCTAGGTTGTAGAATATTGTGTTGGATCCTAGCCTTAATAACTCATTTGGGTGTTTTATTAAGGACTCAATCAACTTAACTTGAATTTTCTCCCGTTTTGTAGATGTCTGACTCTAACCGTGGTATTCCCGAATCCCAAGGAAAAAGTGTTCCTAATGAAAGTAAAAGCTTGATTCAAAGTGAAGGATCACTGTGGACTAGCTTGATTTCACTTCCTCCTCTTCCTCCCGTTGTACTCCCTAACCCTAATGATCAAAGATTTGAAAGGTTCAAGATCACCGAATCCCTATTGGAAATGGAACATCAAGATGGCAAACCCGTGTGTGCTCACATCCTAGGGATGAAATCACACATTAATAGGTTGATTATGTTGGGTGCGTCTATCTCAAATAAGTTGGTTGTGGACTGGGTTCTTCAGTCACTCCCTGAATCTTATGATAAGTTCATAAGAGAGTATTATATGATGAAACTTGATGCAACCCTCACTGACTTGACTTACATGCTTATTGCAGCTGAATCAGAAATGATTTGGCGAAGTAATGGAGCATATTTGTCTGATAACTCAACCAACCATGCTTCCATGGACACCACTTGTTCCTGCTGCCAAGAGAAGGGGCAATGGATACGAAGTTGCCCGAAGGACCTGAAGAATCTAAGAGATAGGAGAGTCGATAAGTATGGCTCTACTTCAGGTATAAAATCCACTATCTAACTCCATTTAAATTCCTATTCTTTATTCATAATGTGATAAGATTACATTTGCATGTTTTGCAGGATTAGAGAAAAGAGAGGAAGTTTGATGGAAGAGCAAGATGAGTCTGATCACGAAGAAATGGATTTCGATCGCATGAATTCGAAGATCAGATTTTGAGCTTAGGAACTTATGATAGATTTGTTAGGAGTATATGATTACATAGTTTTTCATTTGAATTTTGCATTGTAAAGACATGTTTTCCGCTATTTTTTTTTATGAATAAAATAAATTTTTGGTTTTTATCTTATTTGTTTATCCTTGCAATGAAATATATGAAAAATTGATGTTTGTGTACTTCTATTATCAGCAAAATGGATTTGATTCTTAATTATGTTATTTATGGAAATATCAAAAGTTTACCAAATAGGGAGAGTTTCTCATTGCCCAAGTTTCAATTGGACATAAACTTGGAATCATGCAATGTGTATTGTATGATGAATGAAAAACTTTCACATTTGGGAAACTTAGACTAATTCTTTGGCAAAGTGTCAATTGGAGGACAAGGAGATCAAGTACACAAGGTTGTGCGTTGATCAAGTCCACCACAAGAGTGACAAAGATATTCGTCATGATTTAATAAAGTTTAGGAAATATGATTATACTTATAAGATTAAGTGTAATTCTGAGTTGATTGAAAGAGTTTCGATGAATAGTAGAACAAATAAAGAAGAATCAAGTAGGTAGAAAGATAAAAGTTTCTCTTTTCTAAGAAGAAGGGAAAGTACCTTTTATTGTGTTTTATGATAAGTCTTAAAGATTAAGAACCATGTCTCAATAGATCCTCTAAGTGAGTCTTAGTGCAATTGCATGTCTAAGAAGAGGAATCGAGTATTGTAGAAATGGTTAAATCAATAAGTTAATCATACTTCGTTCCAATATCAAGTCTTAGAGTCAAGATTGTGACATTGAGTGAAAAGTCCTAAGTAGGTTTATAACACTCATCAAATGTGGAACTTGGAAAAGTTTTCTTATTCTTGCACATTTGAAATTGAGAAGTTGTGTTGTCTTGGATAAGACAAAGACCAACTAGGACCAATTATGTGAAGTGTTTTGTCTTGATAAGAACTACACTAACTCTTGAATATTTGCTTTGTCAATAAATGTTTCTTGACAAGAGAATCTTATATATCAAGGAGTCAGTGGGAGTCTTAATGGTCTTGAAAGGTTTCAAGAACAAATCAAGAATAAACCTTATAGATCATCACTAGCACACGACTTGAGGTTTACAACCTGTCGTGCTGACATTATTTTGTTTCTATGCCATTCCAATTGAGTTAATTGTGTATGTGAGTTCTATGTGTTCTCATTTGAATGCATACTAGAGCCTTAGTCGATGGAAAGTACATTGATATGTAAGGACAAATTACTAAACTACTTGGAAGACATGGTGGGCACTCGTGTTACCGTAAGGCAAGAAATCAAGATTAAGAAAGTTTAGTCCATATGAGGTTGAATTTGTCACAAACTTTGGTTTTGGCAAATTCACATGGATAGGAACTCATACACCATAAAATCTAAGTGTCATAAGATTCCCTCCTTCATGAAAATGAATGTGAGGAAATGCTTTCACTAAGATAGATTTTAAGAAGATAGCGATTGTGAAAATTGTATTCTCAAATTCGATTATGGTTACGGCATCCCTTTCCATAGTTCGAATTATGAGATTTGGCAATTAGTTTGAACATTTGGAACTTAGTAACATAAGTTCTAAATTGTTTAAACACACATATGAGCTATCTAAGGCAAAGGTGTATAAGTTTAAGAAGCTTAGATAAAGGCTTATCGAAGCATCTGATATTAGAAATATGAATCTCAGAAATTCAATAGGCATTGTTTTCTAGAAGTTCATTTGTTTTCTGAATACATGTCAAAGCTAGTGGGAGCATAAGTGTTATGCTTATATGATAATAATCATCATGATAGTGGGAGCATAAGTGTTATGATTGTATGATTATTATGGCGAGTATTGCAAGTTAGCAATATTAATTATAGAAAAACAAAGATTCAAATTTGCAAAGTTGCATGGGTTGAAAAGTTGTTTTGCTATAATTAAGGGAGAGAATATTATACTTCGTTTCAAAATCTAAAGCTTAGATTAAGAAATTTTAATATTTTCTGTCAAAGGGTACATTGTGTGTTCTTAAAATTCGATTATGATTACGGCATCCCTCTTCATAGTTCGAATTGTGAGAACATGACACATAAAATATTATGGCAAAAGATTGGTAAAGTATCATATCTTTATGTAGGACATTATGCATCGTGTCCCATACGCTTCGGGTATAGGATCGATTGCAAATGCTATAATATTTTACTATTCTAAAATTTTCCAAATGTCTAGCGCATTAAGAGGGAAATAAGATTAGAATCACTTTTGACTAAAAAAATAATTAAACAACTATCAGAGGACGATCCAAAGTTCACTGGGGATTGGTCGCTTGTAAGTAGTTGGAAGTATGGTATTGGATGGACCATATCGACATTATTATGAATAGATAAGATTCTATTAAGAATGAGTTGTCATATTGTAAATGTGGAAATGTTTCCATATTGGGAGTTGGATATTAAGAATCTATGTCTAGATTAGAAACTTTTATGCAAGAAGGATGTTCAAAGGAATGTACTTTGAATGTGAGACTTCATGTCTATAGAATTGTTTTGTAACAATTTGCGATAGAGTACTTTGTAATTTCATTGGCCAAGTCTTGGTGACTTTTGTGCTATGACTTTGTGAAAGGATCGTTGCGTAAAATGTTAGAATCTACCATATTCTAGTAGTGGCAAGAACCTTGTGTTCTTACACTAACAATGGGGATTAAGGAATTGTGAAATGAGAATCATTGGAAAAGTTTTCAATTGATCTATTTCACAAAGCATGGATCATAGGAAACAAAGTGTGCATGCTTAGAGCATGGGACAATTGTTGTTGTAATTCAAGTAATGAGTTGATTATCCGAAACATTAAATGATAAATAATGAGTGATCAATATGGTGGATAAATAGAAGTGTTTTATTTACTCTCACAAGTTTGGGGCCATATAGGATTAAGTATTATTGTTATGTTTCAGTTTGCATGTTTTGACTTCCCGAATAACTAGGTTATTCAAACATCCACAGTCGGTCATACGTTCAAAGTAAGTATGAAGGAAGACTGTCATGAATCTGTCTATAGATTGTCTGAAGTGTTTAGACATGGCACAAGTTTGCTCAGAGTTCATGAATGCTTTGATAAGATTAAAGTATTGGATTAAACCCACGCTCACTTGGATCACTTCATGGATTTATCACGAGTGATTAGTGAGACGATAATATTGTATATTCTTGAAACCGAGACATGTGAGTTGTTATTTGTTGGTCGGTTGTACATTGATAATAAGTAAACGCACCAGTAACTTGGTGTTATAAAACTTATTGTTGTGTGTGACTTGATGAGTGAATACAGGCGAGCATATGAGTCGAAGTTTATCCATTCCTTTTACCCAAAGTAGGATAAAAGCGATATATGTGGGCCTCTCGATGATTTAATGATGACACCTAAGTGCTTGGCCAAGCCGGGACTAAGTTGATGTGTTCAATTGTAGTCTGTTGTCTGTCGTCATAAATCGGAAGTCGGGAAACAGTATAGAGAGAATGATTGAAATTCATGTCTTTTGTCTATACGATATCTTGAGAATGGAGGAATATATAATCCCTTATCTAAAGGACACGCTATCTGATAAGATCAGAGTTGACAGTGGCTTTTGAAAGCTACGATTGCTGATCATGTTCTGAAGTCATACGGAAAATAGTTATTAGACTTATCCAAGTGGGAGACTGTTGGATTAGTGTCTAAGTCCATAACTATTTTGGTATGTACTTGACCCGATTATGAGCATGGTCCTTTTGGGTTGCCTTCACCATAGCAATATGTAGGATGATTTAAGGAGAGAAAGGTTTAAATATGATTTATTGATATATTATGAGAATAATATATTAAAGGAGAAATCATATTGTTTAATTAGTATTAGTCAAGAATTAATTGATAATTAATTTTGTGGCTAAAAGAGATTAATTAAATTTAGGGGACTGGACTGCAATTATTGGATAATTGATTTATTGGGCTAAGGAATGCTAAAGGAATAAGGGGTGAACGAAATTATGATGGAAGCCCATCATATTTTCGTCTATAGCCTTATCCAGAAGGTTCCATGGGCTGCTTAGAGTTTAAGCTGTCCATTAGGGTTTTGACTAAAACCCTAGCAGCCCACACAAGTATATAAATGACCCCTTAGGCTCCAAAAACGTGGGGAACTGATTCTCTAGGGTTTCTATTCGTTTTTGGCAACCTCCTTTCTTCTCCTCTTCATCCAAGTTGCATAAGGTGTTTGTGACTCCATTAGAGGTGCAGCACTTGAGGCACTAAGCTTTCTAAAGCCAATCCAAACAAGGAATTGATTGTTATTGCTATATAACAATCGAAGGTAATTCTATAAACCCTAATTCAGTTTATAATATGTTAGATCTAAGTTTATTAGTCTTGTGTTCAAAGCATGTACAATAGAGAAACCTAGATCCAAGCATTAGGGTTTGTATGAGCACATAGGATTGTTCTTATGCATAAAACCCATCAAATACTACCGCTGCCAACTCCAGATCATGAGTGGGGTAGTTCTTATCATGTTCCTTCAATTTCCTCAATGCATACGCGATCACTTTATCCCTTTGGGTCAGAACACAACCTAACCCAATTCCAAATGCATCGCTATAAACTGCGAAGTCATCAACTCCTTCAGGCAGTGAAAGAATCGGTGTTTCACACAATCTCTTCTTCAACTTCTCAAAGGCTTGCTTATGCTTCTCATTCCAAGCATAAGTGGCTCCTTTGTGGGTCAAAGCTGTTAATGGAGTAGCAATCGAAGAAAAGCCTTGGATAAACCTTCGGTAATATCCAGCTAATCCTAAAAAGCTTCGAATTTCTGTAGGGATTTTTGGTTGTTCCCACTTCATTACAGCTTCAATCTTTGTTGGGTCAACCATTATTCCTTCTTGGTTAACCACATGACCTAAAAATTGGACTTCTTGAATTCAAAATTCACATTTGGAGAACTTTGCATACAGCTTCTCCTTTTTCAGGATTTCTAACACTTCACGCAGATGCTTTTCATGCTCCTGATTGCTTTTCGAATAAATCAAGATATCGTCTATGAATACTATCACGGATTTATCTAAGAATGGTTTACAAACCCTATTCATCAAATCCATGAAAGCTGCTGGGGCATTGGTTAGTCCGAACGACATAACCAAAAATTCATAGTGTCCATATCTCGTTCTAAACAAATTCTTTTTGATATCCTGCTCTCTCACCTTTAGTTGATGGTATCTCGACCTAATATCGATCTTCAAGAAATAGCTCGAACCTTGTAACTGGTCGAGCAGGTCGTCGATCCTTGGCAACGGGTACTTGTTCTTTATCGTCGCTTTGTTCAGCTCTCTGTTATCGATGCACATTCTCATGCTCCCGTCTTTCTTCTTTACAAATAACACAGGAGCTCCCCAGGGCGATGAACTAGGTCGAATGAAACCTTTGTCCATTAACTCCTGAAGTAGTGTCATAAGTTTTTTTCATTTCCGTTGGTGCTAATCGATATGGTGCTTTTTCTATCGGCGCCGTTCCTGGTAACAAGTCGATACGAAATTCTACTTGTCGATCAGGGGGCAATCCGAGAAGATCTTTGGGAAAGACTTCCGGATACTCACACACCACCGGAATATTCTGCACCTCTTTCTTTTCCATCTTAGCATCGATCACGAACGCTAGATATGATGTACATCCCTTGGCCAAACACTTTCTGGCTTTCATTAGGGAAATGATTCCAAAATTTACTCTGCGTTTGTCTCCATACACCATAAACGACTCTTTCCCTGGCGGGTTTACTTTTACTATCTTCTTGCTACAAAATATTTTTGCATCCTTGGCGCTAAGCCAATCCATTCCTAAAACTATGTCGAATCCATTTAACTCGATATGCAATAATTCCTCGTGGAACTTATTCCCATCCAAGTCAATGAGGATGTTTTTCATACGATGGCTAACAGGTAGAAACTTGCCACTAGCAATCTCGACTATTATAGCATTAACTAGCATATCTACAGGTAAAGCTAGCTTTCTACCAAATTCATGCGATATAAAGGAGTAATTGGCTCCAGAATCAAACAAAATTTGGGCAGGCAATTCGTTTACGAGAAAGGTACCTGAAGCAACATCGGCTTCTTCTTTCGCAGCTTCGAGTGTCATCTGAAAGGCTCTCGCCTTCGGCTTTGGTGGTAGATTGGGTTTTGCTGCGTCCTTCTTCTTCGGGCAGTCCCTCAAAATATGCCCTTCTTCATTGCACCCAAAACATACGTTCTTATTGAAGGTGCATTCATTGGCATAATGCCCAGGCTTTCCACATTTATAACAAGTGTCTTCCACACTGCACTTCCCAGCATGTTTCTTCTTACACTTGTCACACCACTTGGCTTCGGCTCCTCCTCCAAATTTTCTCGAACCAGTCTTCAAGAATTTGTTCTTTTTATTGGAACCTGAAGTTCCTTCAAACTTTCTCTTTTCGCCAACTTCAACCTTGCTGGTGGCTCTCCCTTTTATCATATCTTCAACAGACTTGGCAGCCCAGATAGTTGCCTCCAAAGTAAGTGCCTGATGTATTGGCACCGCGTACTCCCATGGAAGTCCCTTTGCATACCTGTCAATTTTTGCCAACTCATCTGGGACAATACACAAAGCAAACTCCATTTTTTCTGTGAAGTTATTCATATATTCGTCAACGGTCATACTCCCCTTCTGCAACGTTAGAAATTGGTTTTCTAACTCAAGTACGTTTTGGGCCGAGCAGTACTTGTGCTTGAAGTGCACTAAGAACTCTGCCCGAGTTAATTGCAGTGGCTCATTAGGGCTTAGGGTTTTCCCTACAGTGCTCCACCAACGAGCAGCACTACCCCTGAACTGACGTACTACAAAGGTAGTTTGTAACTTGCCTTGGCAATCACAAGTCATGAAAGCCAACTCCATTTCCGAGATCCAGTCCATTACTCTGACAGGATCTTCTTTTCCATTGAAGGTCGACGGCTTGCAAGTCATAAAGTCCTTATACTTGCACCCATTTTTCTCCATTCTACCCTCGTGGTTATTTCTCCCAACCACAAGCGGTTCACTATGACCAACCGATCTACTGTTGTTCCCTTCTTCAGATCGATCGTCATTTAGTTCACGTTGTTCAACAGGAACTGAAGGTTCATCCCTGTTGTTCAGCAACATTTGCCTCAATTCCTCCCTCTATTCATCCAACATGGTCTGAATCATAGTTCGTACTCCAGCCATGGTGATGGGTTCGGGTGCAGCTCCTACTATAGGCACCTGTTCCACCACTTGGGGTTGAGGTTGTTGGTTTTTGTTTGCATTTCCAGCTCCACTCTGAGTTCTTTCCATTACAATCTATATATCGAATAAGGTGAATTTAGGTCTTTATTCTTGTTAGACATGTCAATTCCCTTATCACTCTGAAACGTTTACATGTTAGTTCTAATCTCGTATTCATACGCTTAGAATCCTACACACATAAGGTTTCCAGATCCGGTCGGCAACAAACCATAGATCCGAACAAATAATGGCACACATGGAAAACACATAGCATTTAGCACATAAGGGCATTTTAGGCATCTTCCCTAAAATAAACTAGTGCTCGTGTCTAAAATATGCTACACACTCATCTCACAATCATCACTTAGCATTCTAAGTTCAAGTCTAGAAATTCTACAATTTCTTAGTTCGCTTAAACTAATGCTCTGATACCAACTGTGACATCCCCTAATTTCTCGGCCAGAAAAGACCGATTTAATTTATGCTTTTTAAAATAAAATCAGAGAAATCTTTTTAAAAGATGTTGCGGAATTGGTCCCCAAACAACATATGATAAAAGTTTATCAAAACCTTCTTTAAGAAATGTATAGTTTCATTTCATATCAAAACCTCGGGATGTCATGTTCCGATACAGATCAAAAGCATAAACAAGACATTATAAGCCTTTCAACAGTTATTTACAACTACTGGCCTATAATCCAAAAATCTCTCATCGTCCTCCAACTATGCTCGGGGTCCACTACCTGTAATAATAAAATTGAGTGGGTAAGGCTTGGGAGCCTGGTGAGCATATAGGGTTTTCAACCCACAATAATAATATACTTATTAAGTTCACCAATCAACAATAACCCCGATTACCCATTCCCGTTGTCCTCACTTTACGTCCCTAAACACCTATCACAAGGGACCTAGCCTAAGGAATATCATCGGGGTGGACACTACTGCTAAGGGGTTTCCTCAGCCATACATGTCCTAAAGGCAACCATGAGGGGGATGGAGTACGCCAATGAACATTTAATTCATCAACATCTACAAGTTGCGAACCTGTTAGTGTTCCACTGGACTGTCTAGAAAAGTCCGCGGTCGTCATCTATACTCCGCTAGATGACTACAACAACAACATCGAGGCCTCTCACCATTTTAACACACATCAACTATTTCATCTACCCATGTTCTACCCAACATATTTTGTAGATAAAAAGCATATACAGTTTAAAACTTGTATAAAACATCAATTCAACAGTCACCTCAAATAAACAATTAACATATTTAGACATAACACGTATTTCAAGGTAAATACTTCATATCTATGTGTAAATTGAAAGTAACTACAAACTCACATGATTTGATGATAATCGGACAACAATTCGTTTCCTAAAACGATTGTTTCTAATAAAACCGAGAGTTTTATTGAGAAACTGGGCTTTGTAAAAGTCGGGCTTCAAAACCGAAAAGATAAATTTTTCGGGCTTCACGGGCACTTCGTGGAGTATTCCGGGGTTTACAATCGATACCGGGGATTTGCGGGATGTTAAGATGAAAGAAATATGGGTTTAGGGGTTAAAATTGACAATTTTCCAAAGTATACCCGGGAGGTCTCGCACCCTTGTATTTATAGGGGAGAGCTTTTGATCGGACGGCTGAGAAGTCTCTAGGTGGCGAAGATCCGAAGGCTCGCAGGGGAGGGCTCGCACGTGGGATGCGCATGGCTCGCACATGGGTCGCACCTGCGAGGGGCTCACTGGCAACTTCTAAGTGGACCGGAGTCTAGGTCTGAGGTTCGGACCCGAAGCAGGAAGGAAGGGAGACAACTGGTGCGAAGGTCGGACACGCGGCAGGCATTGTGAGGCCCGGACTAGGCTGCACACGCGTCGCTCCTCGGATGTGCCACGGCTTCGGATGACTCAGTAGCTTGGTGACTCAGCAGGACACGTGTCACATTCTAAGCGAGGTGACGTGGCAAAGTGTGACTATGCGAATTTTCTCGATTTTCGCGCCAAACTTCTAAAATCCATAACTTTCGCATACGAGATCCTTTTTTACATTCTTTATATGCACACGTAGCTAAAATTACGCTCTACAACTTCCGTTTACACTTCGTCGACTAATTTTGACTTTAATTTTTTTATTATTATTTTTAACAGACCGGGACAAGAAATCCGTTAAAAATTCATAACTTCTTCATCCGATGTCCGTTTTCGTCAGACTTTTTAGCGTTGTGCTACTAATGACGAGACCTTCAATTCTCGTTTAGGTTGTTTCCGCTAATAATCGCTCGATCTAAAATTCGAGTTTTTTAGTTGTCTACTGCTAAGCTGAAACTTCGAAAAATCATAACTTCCTCATACGAAGTCAGATTTGGGCGTTCTTTTTATCGAACTTCTCGGTTTAACGAATGCTACGAATTTCGTTTAGATCACTAAGGCTAAAAAGTAGTTTATCAAAAACTCACGTTTTACGACATTCAGCGCCGTGCCGGTTTTGTCGCGAAACTTCGACAGGTCATAACTTCTTCGTTATAACTCGGATTTTGGTATTCTTTATATCTCCGAAATCCTTGTTTCGACCACTACAACTTTAGGTAAAGATATCGGGCTTATCTCACACTTTAATTTTGACGCTTATTTTTATTCTTAATTAATTAAGCCCTAATAATTAAGCAGAAACCACATAATTCACATAATATTCACATAATTCATTTTCATTTCGTCAAAATGAGTTACAAAGGTTAACCTAGACTATCAACTCAATATAAATGCCTAGGCTAGAAACACGAGTGTTACAAGGGGCAATGTAGTGGGCTAGGCCCAAGTAATGTTTATGTTATGTGCTTATGTTATATGCATTGTTGATATGTTTATATGTATACTGGATTCCGGTTCGATGCCGGGTGGGGCCCGATTTAGCGGGCAAGGCCCAATCTATGTGATTATGTGTATGGTATGTGGTGGTTTCGGGAGACTAACTAAGCTTCGTGCTTATAGTTTTCAGTTTTGGTTTCAGGTACTTCTGGTAGCAAGGGGAAGAGCTCAGGATGACTACATGGCACACACCACAGTTTTCAGCCTGGGAAATTTTAGACTCTGATATTTTGATACATGGTCTTGATACAGTATTATGATATGATGTTTGAGATACACGATTTGGGATTTTATTATGTTGTTTTATGAATTATGGGTTTTCTTAAATGGTTTAAAACTAAATTTTTGGACTATAATTTTGGGATGTTTCAGAAAAGGTCGAAGAAGAGAAATGATAAAGGTATGTGTTGTAATCATAAGTGATTATGTGAAATTTTATATTCACTGACATTTGTAGTTTAAGTTATATGTTTTTTAATCATATCCATTTGTTTTATATATTCATTACTGCTTTTATTCATTTGTAGTTCTAATTGTAATTGATTATGTTCATTTGTATATTCTAGGAAATCAATTAGAATTTTAAGAGGAAACTTTGTAAGTCAAAGAGAAAAGGTCGAAGAAGATAGATGATAAATGTATGTTTTGCAATCATAAATGATTATGTGAGTTCAAATAATAATTCATTATATGATTTTTGATATGCAATGACATTTGTATTTTAGTTATTTGTTTTTAATCATATGATAAAAATATATTTTGTAATCCTCAGTGATTATGTGAGTTCAAATCACAATTGATTATATTAATTTTGATATGCATTGACATTTGTAGTTCTAGTTATCTATTTTTAATCATATGTATTTATGCTCTGTATTCATAACTATCTATGTTCATTTGTATTTTCAGTAAATCCTTTTGTATCTAGAGAGGAAAGACCAAAAGCTATAAAGAAAATGTACAAGATGAAAAATGATAAATGTATGTTTTATAATCATAAGTGATTATGTGAGTTCAATCATAATTGATTATATATAATTGGTTTTCTGTTTATTAACACTTTGATATCTAATGTAATTTGTAGTTAATAAAGAGAATATTACAAAAAAGGCAATAATAGAAAACTCACGACATGCAAGAGCATCGTCAAGAAAAGAAAAGGAAAAGAAAAAAAAAAGATGAAACCCGATCGAAGCAATCGAAAAAAAAAAGACAATATTGAAAAAATGAAAGAGAAATTGCCAGTCAAGGGAAAGAAAGTTGTTTTGGAGAAGGAAAAAACGGGAAGCAAGAAGTTGTGTTTACTCTAAGGAATTTTCAACTGATTCCTACATATATTTGTTGCTATATGTGGATGGCATGCTCCTCCCATCAAAGAACATGGTTAGAATAAATGACTTGAAGACACTGTCACACCCCCGAGCCAGACGGTGGAAACGTCCGGGGGCTTGTGCGTGACTTCATCTTGAAATATCATTACAGTGAATATAAATGAAACATAACATCATCATCACCATGCATAACATAATACAACTTCCATTGTTTACATCAAGTACAATCTTTTAAATTACATGACCAAAACATTCACTGTATGATGTTTAACAGTATACAAAACAAAATCTCATATTCTTGATATTCTTATGCCTAACGAGTCCCTGAGAATACAAGTTATTTTGAAAACGTCAACATATATTATGTTGGTGAGTTCATAAGCAAGTTTGATTGAAAAGTTTTGTATGGTTCGTAAAGCACCAGAAAATCCGATATTTTCTGTAAAGTGGTTTGAAAATAATGTGTCAAAATCAAGTATTAATGCATGTGTGTTTGCTGCTTTTGGAATGTATAAATAAACAAAAATGTAATCCAGATAGAAACCTTGTATTTATCCCAGAAAATCTGATATTTTCTGCATATAAAAGTATCGTAATCATGAAATCCCAAGACCGAGTATCGATGTATGTATGTTTTTAGTATTGTCTAGATTTGTATAAATATACCGAAATCTTTGATGAAGTTAGTCTCTAAGTGAGCCGTTACAACCATGTTTGATAATGACTAATTCGCCTGTCTTGACCTTTTCAGACGCCGGTTTTGATATAGGTAAGGTTTGTCACCGTAGACTGGCCTAGGGCATGAACTAGCTGTAGTGAACAACTAAGGCTTGGGGGGGTCACCCCGTATAGATCTATACACAAACTCCCGCTCTCCCTCCAGGAAACTCTGGTTATAACTACAAGCTACGATTGTACACTCAAAGGTGCCAACCGACAAGTCTCACTAGATTTTCAACATTTCATACCATGTTTAATGTTTACGTGTATGTTGTATGTTTCCATATCCAAAAGGTACATATATATATATATATATATATATATATATATATATATAAGTATACGAAGTTCAATAATTATGTAAAGGTATAATTACGATCTACTAAGTATGTAAATTTCAGTCCAAGCCCAATTAACATGTAAATGGACCACAAATGCCCAATAACATGTAAGAGGGTAATTTGGGCCCAATAGGCATGTAAATGGACCACCAAGGCCCAACAAACATGTGACCCATAATTCAGGCCCAAATTAACATGTAAATGAGTCGTAAGACCCAATAAATGTCATGGAAGATATTGGGCTCAATATACACTTTAATGGGCCCTTAAGGCCCATTGGCCATGTAATGTGAATATTAGGCTCAATAAAAATGTTATCGATGTATTTCGTCAATTCGTTATTGTTTCGTTGTTTATTTTAGCTCGAGGTTTACCAAATTGATTATAAAAAGTCTTCTTTTTTGTAAAAACGACATTTTTGGTCAATAAGTGTCAAAATTTCAATTAAGGCCCAAAGTTTTGTAAAAATAACACTTTAGTCCATAATTTAGAAAATTTGTAATTTCGTCCCAAATGTTTAGAAATTCATGGATTTAGTCCAAAATTTTATATTTTGACATTTATGGCCCAGTTTTGCAGAATAGTGCATTTTCAGCCCCTTGTTGGTAAAAATTGACACTTTCAGCCCAACTTTGATAAAAGTTACATTTTTGGTCCAATTTAGAAATAAATGTTATTTTCGCCCCTAAATTTGGTTTTTTTATATTTATGACTCAAACTTTGCTCAAATAACATTTTTAGTCCCAAAGCTTTCATTTTTTCGCAAATTTGGGCCCAAAACCGTGAGGCCCAAATGTTTGGCCCGTTAAGCTAAAATTTACATTTTTGCCCCTTTGGAAAACATGTTTATCATAAAAATTCATTTTTATACAAGTAGGAACTGTTTGATCATTATAAAAACATAAATGCCACTTTTACCCTTATCTTTTGTTTTCTTGACAATTTTGACCCTTAACAAGGTTTTTGCCTTAAATTTTTATGTCTTAAACATATAACACTTTTAACTTGATAATATGATGTATAAGGTGTCTTAGTTCATGGATCTTAACTCAATGTTACTTAAGATGTCGAGATTTGTTAAGATCTAACACATTTTTATAAAATAAACTAAGAAATCACACAAGACATGCATATAACACATATATCTACACATTTTACTTGTATTCTCCCCCAAAAAATCATGTAAAAACCGAAAACAAGGGGGTATGAACTCACCTTGGCTTTGATGCTTCGGTTTTGAAGAAAAGATAAAGAAGTTTTCGGCCTTGATCAAACTTTCCTTGAGTGGTTTTCGAAATCTATGAAACAAGGAGGTATATTCCATGGAATATTATGGTTTAAGAAGAGATCTTTAAAGAAAATCAAGAAGTTAAGCCATTAATCCCAATGAAAAACTTACCAAGATGATGTTCTAGATGGAATAACCCTTGATGATCCACACAAAGTCTCGAAAATATGGATGAAAAAGAGGTGTTCTTGAGAAAATTTTGAAGAGAAATGAAGGTGGTGATGTCCCTTGTGACCGAGAGTATTATGAAGAGGAGGGGATAGTGGTTTTTGCATGGGAACATGAGAAATACCTAGATGCATGTGGTGTATTAAACTTGGTTATCCTCCAAATTATAATGATGTGTCATGGCTTGGGTAATTAACCATTAAAACCCTTTTTTTTATCTTGGCCGAGAATGAGCTAAAGAGAAAGGAGGTGGATTAGCTTGGCCCATTTCTAGCCTTGGTTCGAAATTATGAGGCCCAATAACTACTTTTCGGCCCATTGGGCCTTTAGGGTAGTTCACGGCCCAAAATGGCATAAAAGAATGGATTTATGGCTTACTAGGGTTAATTGGATTGGTTATGGCCCAATAAGTTTCACTAAAGGTAAACAAATTTATTTTAGGCCCATTATGGCCCAAAATGTTAGGTTTCATGAAGGTGGGTCCACTTAGAGCCTATTTAAGGGTCCTAAGCCCAAAATAGTCAAATTGGAAGCTTATTGGTCCATTATGCCCAATAAGGAAACCCTAGCCATAATGGACTTAAACTGGGATTCTTAGGGTTTTCAGCCCTTAGTTGAACACATGAGATGTATTTGAATGAGCATAGAGTATGATATTCTCTTAGAGTACAAGCTATTACACTAGGTGAATGATTTCATGAGAGTAGAATTTCCTAGCAAAAATTCTAGTTGTAACAGACACTTCTGAAGAATGAGGTTGAAATGAAAGATTTGGGAGCTGCAAAGATTAAAAGAAGATACTTGGAATGAAAATTCGAAGGGATAGAAAAGTAGAGTGATTATGCATTTCTCAACAAAAGTACATTGATAAAGTATTTCATTCATTCTACTTTGATCACTTCAAGAACTCCTTTGAAAACACATTTTAAGCTTGATCGAAGTACTATACCAACAACTAATGAGGAAATGAAGTACATGAGCAAGGTTCGACATTCAAGTGTTGGAAGTCTCATGTACGCGATGGTCTGTACCAAAACTGATTTGACTAATGTATTTAGTGTAGTAAGCATGTTTATGAGTAATCCTGGTAAAGCTCATTGGAAAACAGTCAATTGGATCTTGCGATACTTGAAGGGTACGACATATGTTTGTTTGTTATATGATGCTAACCCTCAAAACGACTTGGTTAATGTTCGCATGAATTAAGTCCCTACATCGCATGGTGATAGGAGGTGAGAGGAAGTTTTTCGGTTGTTTGGAGTGATGTGGAGCTTTGGTGAATTCTTAATTCAAGGTGGAGATTATTAGATAGTGATTTGAGAATACTTACCGGAAATCGTGCCATGATGAAGAAGACTGCATCGCGAATGTCTGATGGTTTTTCTCGGAAGTTTTTGTTTGCTTTATTGCGCTTAAAGTCGTCACGCCGCGAAATATGATGATAAAGGGTTCTTCGAACCTCGATTATCAATGTCGACTATTTTATCAGTTCCTTATTTGTGTTTATCTGTAAAGCCTATAAATATAAAGGCTAACAGCTAGGATTTATGTCTCGGATGGTTGATAGAATACTCCTTCTGTCTTTGGACATAGGTAACCTCCATTGAACCGTGTTAAATCGGTGTCTTGTATGTGTGTGTTTTGTGTAAGCAATTAGTTGCGTATTATTCCTAGGCAACATTTTTTTAACCCAGTTCTAATTCTTGACACCTATAAACTAAAGGGGACTTTTCTAAACTTGAAGTAAAATAAAGGGGCTTTATAAAACCTTTCGCAGAGGGCAAGACGATTACAATCGGGTCCATTCGGAAAACCGCCCCAAAAGCAGAGCGAAGGTTCACTTTTCCCGCCACTTCTGCTACTGCAGAGAGAAACAGATGGAGTTCAGCCTCACCGGTAACGCTCTGAAGACGTTTGCTCGATCTGTCACATGTCTGGCACGAATTGGCAATGAGGTCACCCTCCAAGCATCCCCTTCCCAGGTTCTTCCCCCTCTATAGTCAATACATGTACTAGTCTATTAATTCACCCACTCGATTCGCTGGATTTTCCATGTTTTATGTTTCTTATTGCTTTTGAATTCGGGTTTTCGTGTGTAAATTTTGTATTTGTATTATTCAAGCTCCATTTCGTCAAAAAAGTTTCGAAGAAATTTCACTGCATATGTTTCCTGAAGAAGCCGTAATCGCTAATAGGGTTTTACCTTTTGGGTACAAGTTTACAACTCACTTGGAAAGTGAGAAACGCAACAATGTTGCTTAAATGTTGAGCCGAAAATATATTTTTCACCACAGTAACAGTTTTACTTTCATTGTGTTAGCTACTTCAACCAAGCTATGATTAAAGGAGTAATTATATTTAATGAAATAAGATGATTATTTCACTACTTGAAGTTTTTCTGGTTTGAAATGATATGAAGGTCACTTCATATTTCTTGTCGGTTTCCATCATGGTCATAGTTATCATTCATTCCACCATCCTCTGGTTTCTAGTTGGCTTCCTTGAATTAGACGCCCCCTTTTGGCGCAAAGCTGAAAATGACACATAGAGAGCTTCTGAGAGTTATTAATTTACTCATTTACTTGTTGCGTTATTACTATGCTCTTATTCTCATTAATCTAAGACAGTGTTATCTTATCTACCAGTTAGCTTTGCATACCCTTAACTCTTCAAGGTCTGCATATCAGTCTATCACACTAAAGCCTGCTTTCTTTGATGTGTATAACATTACTGGAGATCAAGTGCAATGTAGTGTCCTTTTGAAGGTATGTTTTTGACCTTTTTGTCACTATGAAATCTTACTATAACAGATTTTATATGGAAAATTAGAAGTTTTACTCTTCTAATTTGCATGCAGGCTGTTTGTTCTGTTCTTAGGACACCATTGACAAGTATCGACCATTTAACTGTGCTTTTGCCTGATCCTGATGCATCAAAAGTGCAGTGGACTTTAGACTGCTACAATGGTGAACTCTTCTGTTTTATTTCATTATCCATTCAGGACTTAATAGCAAAAAAAAAAAAAAAAAAAAAAAAAAAAAAAAAAACAGGGCCTTAACTCTATACTTATATTACTTTGTGAACATGTCTGACTTGTTTTCAGGTATGAAAAAATCATATTGGATTACATGCAATATTGAAGCAGATGTACAACAACTTTCTCTTGATAGAAGAAGGCTACCAAGCAGCTTTGTAGTGAGACCTCGTGATCTCAACAGATTACTTGCTAATTTTCAGTCAACCCTTCATGAAATAACTGTCATAGCAACGGACCCCACGTTATCACAATCTGAATCTGATGCAGCAAATGAAGTTGGAGGGAAAGCTGTTGAACTCAGAAGCTATATCGATCAGAGCAAAGGTAAGTTACCTTCATTTTCTTGATCCTTTTTAGTTATAACTTACAACTTATCTTATAAATTTGCTAAATTCTTTTTTCTTTTTGTAGAAAATGATTCTTCGTTACATACCCAGTTGTGGATAGATCCTTGTGAAGAGTTTGTGCAGTATACACACTCTGGAGACCCTGTTGATGTAACCTTTGGTGTGAAGGAATTAAAGGTAATTTTATATATATATATATATATATATATATATATATATATATATATATATATATATATATATATATATATATATATATATATATATATATATATTCTAGTATGTTCAACTAAAAACATCGATATAAGATGAATGACATCTTTACCCTTCTTTTATGCGCAGGCGTTTCTTTCATTTTGTGAGGGATGTGAAGTTGACATACACTTGTATTTTGAGAAAGCTGGAGAGTAAGAAATATATACATATTTGTTTCGTAATTATCATGATTATTAATATTATATTGTATTGGGATTTGGGATAATCATTATTATTATTATTATTATTATTATTATTATTTAGGCCTATCTTGATGTCACCAAAATTTGGAGTTGATGACGTGTCATCTGTTTCAAACTTTGATGCCACTTTGGTACTTGCCACCATGCTCATGTCCCAACTCCATAATAGTAATAACACAACAACTTCACATGGAGCAGAGGAGCAACCACAAGACACAGACAGTCACAGACATAGAGACAGACCGAAAGGAAATGTTTCTGAGCATCCTTCTGATCACACTAGAATTTGGTCAGAACTTTCAGGTGCTTTTACTATATGTTTCATGAAACAACAATCAATTTTCAAATTACTTTGAAAAATCCACCCACTTTTCATTTTTTTTAAAGATTTAAATATATATTGCAACAGTAAGTGCCACAAAAAGTACAACTGGAGGTGGTGGTGAAAGAGATCTACGGAATACAAATAATCATAATAATCATGACATTCACAGGATTAGCAAAATGCACATCTCTAAAGCTGATAAGTATCCTAATATGTGGGTTTGAATTGAATTAATATTTTTATATCATTATTCCTCTTCCTGTTTTGAGCTATTACAAAAATAATTAAATATTCTTGACTCTATAAAATAAATAGCTACAATTACCAACAGCCTTCTATGCAAAGAGAGGATGTGGAAGAACGTCAAGGTCAGTAGTTATCATTATTATTTGTGTGCGTGATGGACACACATTAGCTTTATTTATTTATTTGGTGTATATGATTTCAGATGAGGGGGCTGAACATGGAAATGGTGGGGCTGAACATGGAAATAATGGTGTCTCACAAACACAACGCCATGTCAGCAATTGGGTTGATGCAGATGCAGAGGATGATGAAGAGGAGGAAGGGGAACCTTACATTCAGGCCACCCCACCATATTATGAGGAACACTAAGTTCACATTCCATTCCATTGAATGAGATGTCGTAAGGCAGTAAGTAAGGAATTGGAATATGGGATTCCATTCCATTCCTTTCCTTTGGATTTGGTTGTCAAATTCTCAGAATCTGCTAAAAAAAACCAACGCATGTTTTTTTGTTTATAAATGGATTTCATCATTCCTATTTCCTAGCCTCGCTTCTTCATTAATTGTTTCCTATACCCCTATACTATACTATACTATCCTCAATAAATAAATTTTTTTTTGTCACATGTCCTCTTCTCCTTCATTTGGACACATGACATTTTTTAGAATTTTAGAATTTTAGAATTTTCTACTTGTCATTTTATTGTATTTTTCATTTTATTAAATTAAAATTCCAGGTTTAATATGTAGGGTATTTATTAGAGCATACAGTGTGGGTGTGTTGATTCTCGTTATTGCCGACATGGAGGGGGAAAACGGTGTCGCAACGAGATGAACACCGCCCCCCCATCTTGTTTATCCTCGTCGTAGCGTTTCTCGTTGCCATCTTCACCGAATGAAACGAGAAAAAAAATCGACCGTTACGAGTTCAAACGTTTGAATACAGTTAATTTAATTAAAAAAAACTTTAAAATTAGTAATTTTTTCCTATATGAATACCTATTATATCTACACAATTTTTTATACATAACTTTTCTCTTTCTATATAATCTCAATTATCTTCAAAAAAAGTTATGGATCCTTTCGACTCGTCCGATGATTCCGATGACGATATATTCTTCAGGATGATGTATCATTATTATACTAACGAGCTGTTACAATCAGACTCAGCCCTGCTACTAATAAGACGTGCGATGTTAAACAAAAATCACGAGGAAGGACACGAGCATCTATATCGCGATTACTTTGTGGATAATTGTATATACTGGTCGAAGGACTTCAAAAGAAAATTTCGTTTGAGTAAGAATGTGTTTCTACGGATTGTCAACGCCTTGGAAAGCTAGTATCACTTCTTTACTTATACTTTTATACAAAAAAATTAAAAATCTAGTACATGTTTCTTTAATTTTTACAACATATGCAATATATTTTTAAACTGTAGTTAATTTATGTTTAGATATTATTTTTTTCAATTGAGATATGATGCTAGAGGTAGGCGAGGGTTTACAGCGTTGTAGAAATGTGTTGCGGCCATTCATTTGGTGGCTATGGGGGAGTCACCCGATACCATGGACGACTATATGAGAATGTCCGAAAGAACCGGAATGGAGAGTTTGTATACATTGTCAAGGGGTGTTATTGAAACATTTGTAGACGTGTATTTGCGGAAACCTTCGTTGCAAGATTTGCAACAATTGTATGCGGCGCATGAAGAACGCCATGGGTTTCTCGGAATGATCGGAAGCATTGATTGCACACTGGAAATGGAAAAATTGTCCGGTAGCATGGAAAGGACAATACGTAAGTGGTCATCACGGATCACTTTCGTTGGTTTTAGAGGCTATTGTTTCTCAAGATTTATGGATTGGGCATGCATTTTTTTGGGGTTGCGGGTTCCAAGAGCGACGCCAACGTTCTTGATCAGTCGTCAATATTCGACGATCTTTTGAATGGAAAGGCATTGGATGCTCCTTTCACGGTGAATGAAAACGAATACAAATATGAGTATTACCTTGCAGAATATATCCTCAGTATTCCACATTCCTGAAGGCATTCCGCCAACTGGTTGAAGAACGAGACAAATTTTTTAAGAGAAGATAAGAAGGAGCACGTAAGGATGTGGAACGTGCTTTTGGAGTGCTGAAGGCAAAGTGGCATATAGTTTGAACATGCAGCACGACCATTGGATTTAGAAACTCTACAATATATCATGTATGCATGTATGATAATGCATAACATGGTAATAGAAGATAAAGGGCGAAATACTGCACACTATATCCCAACGGAGCCCAGACACGTTCAGTTTCAACCAGGAACAGAAGAGTATTTGCATCGAGTTGTTGACATTCAGGACACAAATAAACACAGACAACTTCGAGAGGACTTGGCGGATGATATCTTCATGGTAACAATAACGATAACGAATAGCATTTAGTTTTTTAATAAAATGTTTTTTTTTAATGAATAGCATTGTATTTTTTTTTTTGGAATTTGGATGTTATGTGTAATTTAATTTGTATGTTAATTTTAATCTTTAAAAATTGTTTTTACTATATGTTATTTATAATTTTTAAACATTATGTTTTATTTATTATGTTATATTTAAAAAATATTTGTCTAAATTTAAAAAAAAAAATCGAAAAAGAATAAACAGTAAATTATAAAATGGAAAAAAGTAGGTGTTATAACAAGATGCAACATGGTGACCATTTCCTCATTTGGTGTTATAACACCATTGGTGATGTCACATGTGAGGTGCCATCAAAATGGTGTTATGACTAGTTGCTCACACCTTATACTCTTAGAAAGAGTTTATATATGTAATGTATTCAATACATTAAAGTTTCATTAATTTTAATAATTCAAATTTTTTCACATTTTTCTTATAAATTTAAACTTTTCAAATTCTTAAAATTTCATATTTAAACTCATGTAATACATGAGTCTCACACTTAGTACTATACTATACTATTCACCAATTCTTTTTCATATATTTGTAAACCAAATACAAAAACAAAATGGAATTTTGGCTACTTAGGCATTAAATAAAATAAAATAAATAAATAAACATTAACACAAAAGATATGCATCATTCTCCAAAGTAAGACTTGTTCTACATCAACTACTTAGAGCATCTTCAAGAGATTAATCAACTGGATGAAATGGTATTTAATAACACCTAAACTCTTATGCAACTAATGCTTTTGAGTTATTTGATGCATGTGAGGATATACTATCTCTTGAATCTAGCCCATCAACTGTAATTGATCACTATCAAAACATATGGAACCGGGTATATAACCACTTTGGACTGTTTATTGGGGAATGTCACGTCTCTTGAAAGAGAATGATCTATTAAATGTCAGATCTATTAAATGTCAGATCTTATAAAAATAAAAAAGTCAACTTTGATACTCTTTGTTTAGGGGATTGTAAGTCACTCGATACACATCCAAATAAGATGTTTCCGAAGTCTAAAACTAAAGAAAACATTGAACTACATTATGGAAATAAAATTAGGTCGATTGTACTAATAACGAATTGGTTATGACGGTTTAAAGTGAAGTAAAAATTTTGAACATTACAAAAACAATAACAAATCATCTTTGATATCACCTCTTTAGGGGCATGTAAGATAGTACATATCCAAATAAGGTGTTTCCAAAGTCTAAAATTAAGAGAAAACATTGAACTACATTATGAAAAAACTTCATGCCAATCGGACTTATAACAAATATACTAATGACTGTTTAAAGTGGAGCCAAAATACTTCACAATGCAGAAAAAATTAAAAAACAAATAAAAAAATCCGATTTCGGGTCTTGGAACCGATTATCCATAAACCCAATGGACATGTACATGGCAGATCGATACTCGGTTTTAGGCCAATGACAGACCCGATAACCGGACCGGTTTTAAGTAATCCGGTTCAAAGCAAATCTGGTTTCAGATCGTCTTTCCAGTTTCAATGTTTGTCCCTAGTTTATATGAGTGTTCATATAGACCTACTTTTATCATGTTACTAAATAAATGCATACATTGCGTATAAATAAAATTTTAGATCAAATAAATATATGTATTAACAATTAAGTCAACTTCAATAAGTATAAGAAAGCTAGTTTTTACACCAAGTAAAAGGATAATGTATCAAACATAATGAATTCATTTAAAAGTTTAAGTTGAAGAGATGTAATAGATATAATACAAAATAAATTACTAATATGGTTTAAGAATAATATTTATCTCGAGCCACATGATGTTAATGAATTCTAACTTATAGTTGCACATGAATAAAATTGTGTATAACTTTATACTAAGTTGATTTTAAAAACTAATCATTTGGTATTTTTTTTCAATTCTGACTTGATGATATTTTTTAAATACAATTAGCATTTCCAAGGTAACATAATGTTTAGTTTTTTTTCTTTCTTTTTTTTTTTTTTTTTGTAAATTATTATATGTATTTTTGATTCAATACTCTATTTTGACTATTGTTATTGTTAAATCAAATAATAAATTGTTTTTTGAAAATTTTAAATTATTTAGAAAATAGTCTTTAAGCATTTATTTAGTTTATTTGATATATCAATAGTGTGAACATGTGAGTTATAAATGAATAAATTTATCTATAACATTTATATTTTTTTATTTAAATTTATCTTTTACTGTGATTTTATTAAACTAGTTTAAAACTATTCATTTATTATTTAACTATGATATGATTCAATGTAGTAATTATTAATTAACCAATGTAGTTAAAAAAATATTTTAGTTTTAATGTTATTATTTTTCAACTTTCAACCTAATATACTTAATTTATTAATTTTGAATATAATATAAAATATAAATACCTAAAGGAATTTAAAAAAAAAAAACTAAAAATATTTCCAAAATTTTATTTTTTTAAATATTGTATTTTTTTTAATAGGAGGATAAATATAACATATAAACCGCCTCCTAGGGTCTAAGATCTAAGATCATCACCGCTAGGGTTTTGAACAACCACCAGAGGTTTTAGATCAAGCTTCGTCGTCAATTTCATGTCTGATTTTCACTTTGGCGGTTTGGTGTTGATTACAAGTTTCAGGAGGTGCTGACGATGATAAGTGGTGATTCCAGATTTGAGAAAGAGGATAGGGAAGAGAGGGAGATGACAACGTTTAGAGAGATGATAAGAAATAGATAGAGCCAAAGTGTAACACTCGGTTTTGGATTTGCTTCATTAGTCAGGGCTGCGGCCCAATCATCAGTTGTCATGAGGCTTAGGGCCTTGGGGAGGAAAGGATTTAGCCCTTTTCGGATATGGGTGTTATGGTTTAAGTGATCCAAGCGTTTGATGTTGTTTTTGGAGCCTAAGGGTATAATCGTAATTTAATAACTCGGTCCTTTATGAATTTTGGGTTTAGTTTTTGGTTAGGAAGTTTTAAGGCTATGGCGAGTTGTTAGAAGCATAGGGCTTCTTGCCACCTTTCTGTGGATATAAGGTTCGTTGAAAACGGTCCTAAGACGAGGAAGTTAGAGCAGTTTCAAAGAATGGCAGAAATGGCCCTTAGTGGAAAAAGGTTTGCAAGTTGGTCCCATGCATGCAAGGAGGGAAGGCGCGTGTTTGGCCGCGTACGCCCAGCGTAATGAGAAGAGTGCCAAACCCTAATTTTTAGGGTTTAGGCACTATTTAAACAACCTTATAAGTTCAAGGCTCTCTCATTTCTCGGTGTCCACTGACCTCTAGCCTCATTTCGGAAACCCTAACCTCTCATTGAGTGTTTGTGAGATCTAAGTGTGCATTTCGGTGTGCTTTTGCTCATTTTAAAGGAAAAGGTGTTTGGTGCTAACTTGTGGTTCAAAGGAATACTTATAGATCCAGACTCTTGGCTTCATTTCCAACTCATTTAAGGTATCAAGTTCATACCTTGGCTTCTTGTTATGCTTTATGGGTTTAAGACTAGAATTGTTCTTATTTAGGGGTTTTGAGTCCTCCTTGCGAGATTGAGCCACTCCAGGAGCTAAGATTGCTAGAACTTGCCCTTTTTGAGTTTATAAGTTCGTAAAAAATGGTATCTTGATCCTTGTTTTTGGTCCATGCATGTTCTAGTTGGATTTATATGGGTCTTAATGAATTAAATTGATGTTGGGTCCCATTAAGACATGCAAATGCATAAATGTGCCAGCTTTATGCATTAAGAGATTTATTTTATGGTTTTTTGAAGTTTAGGTGCAGAGTGCTTAAGTGGTTAAGACATAATCACATAATATCAGTTTTAGAATAAGTCAGTTTACGAATCACGTAACTGACCGTACGCCTAACATACGGAGTGTTTGGTCACGATCTGGATTCTTCGAGTACGCCCAGCGTAGTTGAGTGTACGCTCCGCATACAGCGCTCGGCTGGGCTTTGTACTTGTTGTGGTTTTGAGCTTTGCATCTTTGGGCCACTTCTTTGGATTTTGTTGCTTAGGGCCTTTTAGTCCATCTAAGATCAACTTTTTGGGCTAGGGAATTATTAGGCTTTAGGATAAGGCCTATATGGGGGTTAGGCCCAATTTGGAAAATTAGGCCATTAGTGAGCCTTTGTGGATCTATTGGTTTTGGGCCTCGGTTTTGGTTTAAGTTGGGCCAGGGGTAAAATGGTCATTTTACCCCGAGTATGGATTTGGGCCTCAGTTTTGGTTCAAGATGTGTAACACCCGGTTCCTGGTATGTATTTAAATTCAAATAAGTTCATGTTTTGCTCTGGGATTCGGCGAGTTGGAGGCCCAACTCGTCGAGTAGACTCGATTTTGATCGGGAAGTTTAATGATCTACTCGACGAGTCGGGGGACCGACTCGACGAGTAGAAGCTGTCTGGATGAAACCCTAATATTTAGGGTTGACACCCTATTTAAACGACTTATTCTGCCTCAAACCAACCCTCATCGTCCCTCCCAACCCAGAGAAACCCTAACTCGAAACCCTAAGCCTTTATTTAGTTTTCTTGAGCTTTTGGTGCTTTTTGTGTGTGTTTGAAGTTGGAAAAGGAGAAGGAAGCTTAGGAGATCAAGAGAGAGCAAGTAGATCCAGAAGTCTTGGCACTTTTCCTGCTCATTTGAGGTATAAAGCTGATACCTTGGCTATTCATTACTTAGATCTTGATTTGGAGCTATTTTCTACCTTTTTCTAAGATTTAGTGAAGCTATACTCGGATTTGTGTGTATATTCGGAGTTGTACTTCAGATTTGGAACCATTGAGGGTTCCCATGGCATAAAAGTGCCAACTTTATGGCCATGGGAGACCCATGCAACATATAAACCCCTTTTTATGGCTTTTTGAGCCAAGAACCCCATGCATGGACATCAAGTTTGTGACTTTACATATAATATGGACCCTAGGAGGTCAGATCTATGATTTGGATGCATTAAGACCGATTAAAATCGACTGTATAGTTTTGGACAAAGAGGGACTCGACGAGTCGCTTGGGTGACTCGGCCTGTTGGGGTTAGTTATGGACTTGAAGATCAAAAGACTCGATGAGTTCAAGGCAATGTCCCAACCACATGAAAACAGACCCGACGAGTTCAGGGAGAACTCGACGAGTCATAGACTAAATACCTTCATTCGGATGAAGATGAACTCGACGATTTCAAGGACGAACTCGACGAGTCAGTTGAAGAAGGTCCTGATGTTTGTTGAAGGAGAACTCATTGAGCTCTTGCTGGACTCGACGAGTAGGGATGGGATTGTAGCATTTTGTGGACGTGGGGACTCGACGAGTTGGTGGACCAACTCAGCGAGTCGGGTCAACCAAATGTTGACTTTGACCAAGGTTTTGACCTTGACTTTGACTTGGACTTTAGTTGAGCCTTGTAAGGGTTATGAGTATGAAATGGTAATTCATAAAGGATGCTGTGTAGGGATCGAGGAGTAGAGAAGAGTTGATTTCCATACTGAGGATAGTGCAGGCAGTACACGACGTTGAGGTGAGTTACCTTTCAGTAGAAGTGGGTCTTAGGCAGCAAGGTTGACCACACTAGTAGTTGATTATAGTTGAGATGAATGTATTTGTGATAATTGTATGGTTTGCTATTACCTGATGCGTTATATGTGCCAGTATGACATGTTTTAGGTGATAGTGGTAGTAGGAGGGGAATAGTCCTCCGATTCGATCGTTAGGACCGAAGGGTAGGTCGGACACCCCAGATATGTCTAACAACATGATTATGATATGATATTATGTGTGACAGTAGTAGGGGTGAAATAGTCTCTGTAACCGGGTGAGATAGACCGGAGGGTAGGCAGGCACCCCAGAATGGCCTGACACGGGTAGGTCAGCACCCCAGAATGGATTGACATGGGTAGGTCGGGCACCCCATAATCGCCCGACAGTATGTATGTTCTATGATATGTGGTATGATGAGGGAACTCACTAAGATTTGTGCTTACGGTTTTCAGTTTTGGTTTTAGGTACCTCTTCATCTAAGTTGAAGTAGCCGACAGGGTAGCAGCGCATCGCACACACATGATTCCGCATTTGAGAACACTGGGATTGTACTCTGACATTATTCTATTTGACATTATAGTTTTTGAGACATGTAACTATGGTTTTGTGGTTTGATGTGATATCAGTAATGTTTTCCTCAAACACTTTTACAAGTAATATAACTAAAAACAAGAAATTTTGGTCTCGATTTTTGGGATGTTACAAGATGGGCCAGGGGTAAAATGGTCATTTTACCCCGAGTATGGATTATGGGCCATAGATTGGAACCCAATTGCTATTTGGGTGTTATTTTGTGCTGATAGCTCGAGAAGTCGTCAGGGCAGCAGCTAGGGATTTCTTTCAGTGAGCTTTAACATTCGAGGTGAGTCTCCTCACTATTCTATGGGTTGAAGGCAACAATGCCGACCCATTTGGTTTATGATTTATAGGAAGACCCAGGGTGGCCCTTGGCATTTGTATGAAAGACCAAGAGGTGGCTCTTGGCAATTTGCATGTAAGACTAGAGTCTGAACTTTGGCAATTAATTAGTTAAGTAGTTGTAGATTGTATGCTATTTGTTTTTGTGATCTTTGCATGGAAGATCAAGAAGTGGCTCCTGGAACTTTTCTGTAAGACCCAGGGTTTTGGACCCCGGCTTGGCAAGATAGACAATGATACGACTCATGACATAATGGCAAGACTATGGGTGACACATAGCACTTTCTATTGATTGTTGGATATGTATGATATGTATGGATCGTATGATATGTTTGGTATGTGGTATTTGGGTAACTCACTAAACTTTGTGCTTACAGTTTGTGTTTTATGGTTTTAGGTACTTCTGGTTCGAAATGAGAGGGCCTGGCTTGACTGCAACGCGTACACCCGTGTTTTTCCGTAATTCGTGATTTTGGGATTTTACTCTGATAGTTGTTTTACTCTGAAATACTTTTAAATGTTTGAATAAAGATAAAATGAATGTATGAGTATATATTAAAATGGATTTTTTACCCTATGATTTTCGGGATGTTACAAGTTGGTATCAGAGCCTTGGTTTGAGGGATTCGGGCATACTCTCGGGTGTGCCTGAACTCAAACTAAGGGTGTAGCACCTGGTTCTTGGTACGTATTCTTGTATTTAATTCTTTTAATGATTTGCAATTTTGGCCTTGGACTCGGCGAGTCGAAGGACTGACTCGCTGAGTAGAAGCGGGATGAGACGCGGAGTTTAAGCTGTGGACTCGGCGAGTAGCCGCTGTTTGGAAAAAACCCTAATCCAGGGGTTTGCACCCTATTTAAACGACCTTATGCAGCCTCCATCACTCCTTTATGCTCCCAAACACCCCTCAATGAAACCCTAGCCGTTTCTGAAGCAATCTAAGCCTTGTTGGTGGATTTTGGTGCTTGTGATCTTAAGAAGGAAGGAGAGAAGCTTGAGGAAGCAAGTAGAGATCAAGGGAACCTAAGTTTGTTCACCTTCTTCAGCTCATTGAAGGTAAAAAGCTGTGACCTTGCTCATTCATTTGTTAGATCCCTCTTTAGGGAGGTTTAGGGCTTTTATGAGCCATTTTTGGTGGCCAACCATGTTTGCAAACATGGCTGGGGGTTTAAGCTTCTGAATCACATCATGAAAGGAGTCACTAGGCAGATTTGGGTTGCTTTTGCACCCATGAAAGGTCCCATATGCCATATAAGCTTGTTTTATGTCCTTTTGAGCTCAAAGTCCCATGCAAGCACGTAAAGTTTGTAACTTTATGTAACACCGTAAAAATTAAAACAATTTTTCTCTTTTGAAAAACACATTTTTAATTAAACACTTCATTTACAAAATGTCATAACATCAAGTCTTCAAATCACAAATGTCTCCCAAGATCAAAATACATCCAATTCCCATATGTGTGTACGAATCAAGCCGGCGCCTTCCCGCGGTCATCACTGGTACCTGAAACACATAACACTGAACACTGTAAGCATAAGCTTAGTGAGTTTCCCCAAAATACCACACTAATCACATAGTAGCCACTCGAGGCTGTAACTCTGTTGACCCTCTGGTCAATGTGTCTTAGTGGGGCCCTCCAGCCCCAACTCTTTGTGGGCCCTTTGGCCCTAACTCTAGGGACCCGAAAGTCCCAACTCTGTAACTCTATAATCATGCATATCACATATCACAACAAATCACAACACGTAATAACATGCAATCACTCTGGCATATAACTCTATAATACTCTGTCTCTAAACTCTATTACCACACTAGGTAAAGTATAGTGAGAAGACTCACCTCGGGTATCTCGGTAAATATCTGCCTCAGACTAAATGTGGTCTAGCCTCCGCCTAATCACACAAAGTAATACACCCATAAATACAACTGAACTCAACCCTAAAGGTCAACAAGGTCAACGGTCAACTTTGACCGGACTCGGCGAGTGCACTAGGGCGACTCAGTGAGTCTATACGTGTCCACTGACTCCCTTGGATACTCTCTTGACATGTCGAGTGCTTCCCTAACTAGACGAGTTCCACATGGCATGAATCGCGGGGCCACCACGACTCAACTCGTCGAGTCTCAAGAACAACTCGGCGAGTTCAGGCTTGACTCAGCCCCACCCCTTGACTCTCCCTGACTCACTGAGTCGACCCCGCAACTCGGCAAGACCACTCGCTGAGTGGTTACGGTCAAACTTCATGCTACTCGCATAGTCTGTTCTTCAGACTCGGCGAGTCCATGCCATGCATAAACTCAAACTCCCTTCTGAGGTCAGATCTGTTCCATACAATCATAGATCTGGCCTCCCAGGCATGATAATCACGTAAAGTCCAAACCTTGGGGCTCAAACAACAACTATTTGCTCATAAATGATGTTTTAGCCCCATATCTCATAACTCTAGGCCAATACTCTCATGAACCCTCATAAAGCTTAAGGAATAAAGCTTCTCTGGACCTCTATGGATCTCATCTTAAGCCTCATCACAAATAGGGACGAAATGGACATCAAATCTAACCAACAAAGGGGTCATGAAACCCTAAACCCCCATGTTCAACATAACAACAGAAAAAGGGAGCCAAATATACCTCCAAGATGATGCTCTGAGCTCCAAAATCGAAAGATGTCCACGTCCCTTGCCTTCTCTTAGCTAGAATCTCCTTTGCCTTGCCAAACAAAGCTTCAAGGGTCAATAATGGCCTCTTCTCTCTCCCAAAACGCTCAAATCTCTTTAGGGTTTCTCTTTAGGGGTTGGTGGCCGCAAATGACGGCCATAAGCCCCTTTAAATAGGTCTCAAACCCTGGAAATTAGGGTTTCATTAAACAGCATGGACTCGCCGAGTCCACTTTTGGACTCGCCGAGTCCAGACGCGAACCCGCGCCCAAAACCGCGATCCTACTCGGCGAGTTTGGACTCCAACTCGCCGAGTCTCCTCACAATTCTCCCAAAAATACAAGAATAAATAATACCTGGGAATCCGGGGTGTTACACTTTACGTGCTAGATCGATTGTAGAAGCTTGGATCTATCCTTTGATCAAAGGATATACATCAGAAAGCAAAGATTTAGGGTATGGACGTGACCAACTCGGCGAGTCCATTCTTGGACTCGGCGAGTCTGGGGGGTTTTGTCCCATTATGTTGAGGGTCGAAAGGACCCAGTTGAGTTTGGAAAGGTTTTAAGGGGGTCTCCGGGGAGTGACCCAACGTTCTAGGCTAAGCCATTGATCTAAAAGTTCATGGGACTCAGCGAGTGCATGAAGGTGCTCGGTGAGTCCAGGGTAATCTTCATAGAACTCGACGAGTTGTTCATCAACTCGGCGAGTCGAGGACAGAACGTGTTCATCGGATGAAGATTAACTCGATGAGTTGTTCATACAACTCGGCGAGTCAGATGAAGGACCATTGAGTATCAGTTAGGAAGTGAACTCGTCGAGTCAATGCCTAACTCGACGAGAAGAGACGAGAGTAAGGATAATTGACTGGATATGGACTCGGAGAGTTGGCAAGCCAACTCGGCGAGCCGCTCAACGAGAAGTTGAATTTGACTTTGACTTGACTTCGGTTTGGAATCGGTCAGGGGTAAAATAGTCATTTTACCCTGGGAATAGTATCAATGTCTGATTATGTGTTTTATGGAAATATAGCCGGGGGATCACCGGAGCAGCTATCAGACTTTGAGGATCAGCTTTTCAGCAGCCAGCCTTTTGAGGTGAGTTACCTTCCAGTAGGGGTGGGTCTAAGGCCACAATGCCAGCCCACCAAGTAGGAGTATTTTAGAAGATGATTGTCTTTGTGATAATTATCTTGGTATGGATACCTGTTTGGTTATGAGATATATCTGTATGATATGTTACGTGTATGATAGGGATAGTTTTCCCCTGACAGTGGTCCTTAGGACCGAAGGGTAGTTCAGTACACGGACATGCCTGATTATATGCTTATACCTTGTTGTTGTATGCTAGTGGTAGGGGGTGGAATAGACCCCAGTTACCGGTTGAACGATACCAATGATGATTACCGGTTGAAAGATACCGATGATGATTACTGGTTGTAAGATACCGATGATGACTACCGGTTGAAAGATACCGACGATGATTACCGGTTGAAAGATATCGATGGTATTGTATGGTATGTGGTATGATGGGGGAACTCACTAAGCTTTGTGCTTACAGTTTCAGTTTTTAGTTTCAGGTACCTCTTCGTCTAAGGGGAAGGAGCTGGCGGCGTAACATGACATCACACACACATATGATTTTCCGCACGAAGTTTTTTGGGATTGTACTATTATATGATATTTGTTTATGACATGGGTTTTGAACATGATACAATGTTTTACGAAATGACGTGTTGGCACAGTATTTTCTAATGAATGCTTTTATGAAATAAATAATTAAAATGAAATTTTTGGGCTTGAATTTGGAGATGTTACAAGTTGGTATCAGAGCCCTGGTTTGAGGGATTCGAACACTCCCTCGGGGGTGTCTGGACTCAAACTGAGGGACTAAAAAGATTTTTACAAGGAAAATGGTTTTCTAAAATCTAAAATGGGAAGTTTTAAGAAAGACGAAGTGTGTGATGTGTGCGACCGGCCGGGCTCAAGTAAGCTTTCCCCAAGATACCCATACTTGTTATGCTATGTTGTATGGTTTTGATTCAGGAAACTGCATGCTAGAATAGGACTAAGGGTCTAGGAGGATGCCTTGTGTTCCTGATATATGATTCTCAGAATTGCATGAGGGCTAAGGATCTAGGAAGGATGCCTTATATGCCTGTTGTATGAGCTGTATGCTAGGACTGTTTAGTCGGCTGTAGGATAGCCTGTGTAGGTTATGCCTGGTTTGGTTACTCAACGCACGAACATTTCTTGTTTGTGGTATGGGGGTTCTAGCCAACTTCGACTAACTAGTGAACGGATATGCAACAGTATCCGCAAACTAGTTAGGAGGATGCGGTAAGGACTCCTAATGCAGCTGATGGCGGGGCGTATGTCGAAGAGTGCCCTAGGGAAACCTAGGATGTGATCAGTGGGAAGAGCATCGGTGAAAAGGGACTTGGTGAAGTCAAGGCAATCCTTGAGGAAAGTACGGATAGATGTGGAAGGTAGTATGGGCCCGTACTACTGAAAGCAGAGGATCCGTACTCAATTCAAGGAGGGCCGAGATGGAACCTGGAAACTTGGAGAGTGTGTGAGACTGTTAGGGTGAAAAGTCACTCTTGGATGTAGTGTTTTAGGCTTACCCTCTTGTATGTGTAAATGGGCTGAGTCTTTCCTATAAATAGGAAGTGAGTGACTCCCATTATAAAAGGAACCATTTGGAGTGTTAGTCTAGAGAGAGAAATTATGTACAAACCCATTTGTATATTCTTTCTAGATCTAATATGAGTTTACAAAGATTTATTTACTCCTTGTGTTCTTGATTTTACAAGATGATTCACTAAATCTTTCTAATTCCGCACATGCCATCATAATCAACACCACTACAATTGGTATCAGAGCAGGTGTTCTTGATTAGATCAAGAATTGATCCTTGATGGCTATCTTGATTTGGTGATTCATTTTATGATCTTGGATCTTCATGATTTGCAGAGTTTTTGGATGCTAGAAATCGAATTCATCTTTGATTCTATTCATAATTCGATTTTCTTCACTAGAATTCAAGTGATTTTTTCTTTCTCTCTCTAGAAAACCCATTTGAAATCACTTTCTCTCTCTACAAATCTTCAAGTTTTTGTGATCATGGCGGATTTTCCATATGATTCTTGGATTGTGATCGTTAAAGATGTGAAATACAAAGTAAATGAAGATCAATTTTATGGGTTGGTGTTAAGCAAATTGATTTCATGGGGTAATATGGTTTCTTATGGAGGTTTGAAGGATGATCATGGAAGATTGATATTTCAACCACTTTGTAAGATTGTTTGGTCGAATAAAATTGACTTGTCCATATTAGTCCATAGTAGAAATCAAAAGGAAGGAGAAGAAAGAGATTTGTTCAATAAGAAATACATTTCTCTAATTGAAAGACCGAATGATCTTCGTGCATGTAAGTTTGTTGAAGTTGTTGACAATGGAGTTCAATGTGATGTTCTTGATGTTCTTGATGTTCTTGAAGCTCATGATAAAAAGATTCAAGTTGATTCTCAAGATGAAAAAGTTTTTTGTTCGATTGGAGTTCAAACCGATGATATTTTGTGTTCTTGTGATTCGTTTGAAGGAATGATTCATTATCGGAAATCGGTGATCCAAGAAAATCACAACTATCAAACTCCAAAAGATTTGATTCAAATTCACAAAGTTGATGTTGTGGAAAGTGGGTTTGTTCATGAAGTCAAGTCTTCAAGATGCAAAAAGATGAGAAAGAAAAATAAGAAGAAGATCAATCTAAAAAACAAGCGGGTTTATTCACAAAAATCGTTAAATGTTGTTGTGAAATCGAAATCTGTGAAACAAATTTGGGTTCCAAAACAACAATCTCCAAGTGTTGCATTGAATTTGCAGTCAAAACCCAAAAGTGTTGGTGGTTCTTTTGAAGATGTTCTTGGTTTGATGAAGAACACGAAGAACGAGTTGTACATCTCGCATAATGGGTGGTACAATGTTCAAATTGAAGATTTTCTCGTTCCAACTAAAGAACCAAGATCTTCTAAATTCGATTCGTTTGTTGAAAACGGAACTCGATTCATCAAAAAGGTATCTCAAATTCTCAAATGGATTCCAAAACATCCATGATTTCGATTTGTAGTTTACGTTTTTCATTTTTGATCGATTTGCCTCATTGGATCTAATTTGTTTCAACCCCATAGTTGATCCAATTATTCTTGTTAAGATCAAAATTCCAAAAATCAAAATTCTTTTATTGTTCGTGATCTAACTTTTAAGCCCAAAATCAATAGTCTGTTACTATTCATCGATGTTCAAATGGATTTCCATTACTACATCAGCCCATACTCAATTAGATCTTTTATTCATTCATGCTTCTTACGTTATCGGTGATTGAACTCAAACATATCTCAAATCCGAATTTATTCGCATTTTTTTTAGATTGATTCTCTTCAAAATTCGAAGTTGTATTTTCGATTTGGTATTGGATTTCTTTGCTGCATCGATTAGAAAGATCATTTGCAAGTTAAACATACTTTAGAGAAGTCAAAATCGTAATCTGTTGTGAAGTCAAAATCAATTTTGATGTTCCATAAAATCGAATTCAGTATTAGATGTTCAATATCTAACTGTATGAGATTGTCGACAGTGTTTGGGGGTGATTATTGATGTAATACTGATTCAATCGATGAGTCAATTCAAAAAGTCAAACTCAAAAAAGAAAAGTCAACTTTGATTTTTAGATGGTGATTCAATAAATTGGAGGCTGAAATTGTTGTTTTTGAGTTGAGAACAAGCTATAGATGTTGAAATTATGTCTGATTGGAGGATTAATTTCGAAAATCAGTTGGATGTATATTCTTGTGATGAACACCGTTACAGTATTTGATGACGAAGAATTAATTGATGGTTTTTGGGTTTGTGAATGAAAAGCAAAGTTAATGCAAGAGTCGATTGATTCGAAGTCAAGAAAGAGTGGAATCGATTGATATCCAAAGACGATGGTCAAAGAACAAAGGTTTAATTGGTGATGATTGGGATTTGGATGTCGAATAATTACTGAGGTCGACTGTGTAAAGATGTGTTTGGGTGGTGAATGGATTCGTTTTTAGATGACGAGTTGGAATAATTGAGGAATCTGATTTTGGGGATGAAATCGATAACTGATAACAAAGGAATTGGTATTTTATGGTTGCTGATTGATTGACGATTTGTGAAGGAGAAAGCGAAGTCATGGGATTGAACAATTTCGTTAGTGGTTCAAGATGTTAACTGGAAATCAACAGTTTATGAATCGAAATTGATTTTGGAGTCGATGAATTGATTTGATGATTTGGAGTAACGAACGATATGTTGTTGACGAAGGCAGATATAGCGAATTCGTTAACTGTGAAACGAATTGTGAATGGTTCGTGATTTTAGATGTGATTGATTTCGAAAGTTGGATATTGATGGTGATTTGGAGTCGACTGGGAAGCTGATTTTGTAGGATGTGAACGAATGTTGTGAATTCGTTATTGGAGTTGATGGTTCAATGGTCAATTAATGAAGCAAAGGTGCTTGATGCTTTGAGAACGAATCATAGATGATCTAACGAAACTTTGTTTTAATGTTGATTAACGAAGGGTGTGGATTCGTGCTTTGTTATCATGGCTATACACGATTTGTTAACAAAGCTCTCCCAATAAACGCGAAGCCTGTTGCGATTTTCTCTCTCTGATTAACGAAGTGAAGAAGCATTTCATTGTGAAACAAATGAATTGGGGAAGAAAACACTCAAGTTTTGAATTTGGCTCCTTACATTTTTACGAAATGGCAAAATTAGTCCAGTTTCGAATTTGGAGCAAAAATTGATGAGAATACAGAATTTTCGAAGTGAGTCCATGTAGTTTCAAAATGCTGGCAGTTTATACCCAACTTCGCAAATGGGTAATAAAAGCTGAGAAATTGCAGATTTTTCATTTCTGGTCCCTACAGTTTGTGCGAATTTACACATTCTACCCAGTTTCGCAAATGGGGGAGTGTTTCGCATATTTGGCTGGTTATGGCGCAACGGGTCCTTGCAAGTTTCAGAAAGTGATGATTTTTACCCGGATTTTGGAAAATCTTGCAACTTTCACACAAAAAGTCAAAATTTTTCACAAATTGGAAATTTTTTGTGGCTTTTTCGTGATTGTTTTTCCGTGCAAGATTTTTGGTGATTCATTTTTAGTACACATCAAGGGGGAGTATCGTGAAGACTATTCCTCGGGCGCTTCTCATCATTAGTGGGTTTTATAATCATTTTTTGATTATAAAAAGGGGGAGAATGATGGGTATTCGAAGCTTCTCGGGTTTGTCGAATATTCATTAGCGGATTTGAAGACCGATGTTACTTCGAGGGGGAGTTTGGTCTTGATCATGCTAGCTCGTTGGAGACTGAAGCCGGGACATCCAATCCTAACTTTGAGGGGGAGAATGTTAGGGTGCAAAGTCACTCTTGGATGTAGTGTTTTAGGCTTGCCCTCTTGTATGTGTAAATGGGCTGAGTCTTTCCTATAAATAGGAAGTGAGTGACTCCCATTATAAAAGGAGCCGTTTGGAGTGTTAGTCTAGAGAGAAAAATTATGTACAAACCCATTTGTATATTCTTTCTAGATCTAATATGAGTTTACAAAGATTTATTTACTCCTTGTGTTCTTGAGTTTACATGATGATTCACTAAATCTTTCTAATTCCGCACATGCCATCATAATCAACACCACTACAGAGACCTTTCGGGGGTATATGTGATCCTGACAATTGTGTTATTATTTTCAGAATGGTGGTCACACGTCATGGAGTAGGGGGATCAGGATCTGGTTCAGGATCGGGTTCGGGAGCGGGATCCGAGCATGTCCATGATGGGTTACGCGAGTTCATCGCGTCTGAGATTACGAGAGGTATCCTTGAGGCGACCCCGGTCATTTTCGGGTCGATCAAGGAAGGAATTATTGAGCTGATGGAGGATCGCCTCTGGGCATTCAGGAGTGATCTGGCGTCTAGCCAGGTGGGTACACATATACAGTCCTTTAAGGACTTCCGTGGGAGTGGTGCACCGGATTTTCATGGGGTGAAGGACCCTATTGCTGCTAGGAGATGGATCACAGACATCGAGTCTGCGCAGCTGACGAGTTTTTTTCCCGGAAGGGTCGAAGGTCCGTTTCGCTGTAGGATGTTTGAGAGATAGAGCCAGAGATTGGTGGGAATTGATTGGCGATATGCTGGGAGCCCCAGCCATTGAGGCTATGACATGGTCATATTTCGTGACCCGATTCAGGGCAGAGTTTGCACCAACTGTGGAGCTTCAACAGCTGGCCAGAGAGTTCTTGGATATGAGATAGACTACGGAGACTGTGGCGGAGATCACCGCTATGTTCCGGGAGAGGGCCTTGTTGGTACCCCAGTATGCGGGGGATGAGGATATGCGGAGGACCCGATACCATGACATGCTACGGGTTGATATTCGGGAGCATGTTAGTTTCTCTGCTTGCCCTACCATAGAGTCCATGATTGCCAGGGCTAGAGAGAGAGATTGATTTGGAGCACATACGGAAGAGGAAGGCTGTTGAGGGGCAGACGATGGGGGCTTCGGGGAAGAAGCCCAAGGGATCCGACGGTAGGCCGAAAAGCCAGTCAGGGCGGGACCGTTGTGGGAAATGCGTTTGGTCACATGAGGGAGTTTGTCGCACTTGATCGGGTTCAGGCTGCTATAAGTGCGACAAGGTGGCGCATTTTGGCAGAGATTGTACTGCCCCGACTTCTGCGATTCAGACATCAGACCTGATTTGCTTCCAATTGTCCCAGGTTGACAGCAGCAGTAGCAGCGCCGGCAGTGGCGCCAGCATCAGCGATAGCACGGGTTATGGATGGCCGGAAGGTCAAGTCGGAGGCTCCAGTGGTTCAGAGCCGAGCATTTCGGCTAACAGCCGAGGAGGCACGCGCTGCACCTGATGTGGTGATGGGTATGATTCTTTTCCTTTGATTTATCTGTATGATGTTATGATATTGATATGTGCTCTGTGTATATGTGTTTAGGATCGTTCCATGTGAACGGTATCCCAGTTCAGGTGTTGTTTGATTCGGGTGCTACCCGATCATTTGTCTCTCGCGCGCTTAGCAAGAAGTTTCCTGAGTCTTCGAGCATGTTGGATTGCCCTCTAGAGGTCGAGATTGCAGACGACCGATCAGTGCGAGCATCAGAGGTCTACCGAGATTGTGTTTTGAGGCTGTTCGAGGAACGTTACCTGGTAGACTTGGTTCCCATACAGTTGCGGGGGAACAAGGTTATTATAGGCATGGATTGGTTGAGCCCCAATGGGGGCAGTGATAGATTGTGCACATCAGCTGGTACGGATCAAGACCCCAAGTGGGGGAGAGTTGGTAGTCTAGGGCGAGAGGCCACAACGAGGACCAACTGTATGTTCAGCAACGAGAGCTAGGCGCTACCTTCAGCAGGGTTGCGCAGGGTATATCGCATATGTTATGGACACCCCGGAGGCGGGTAAGGCGACAGTGGGCGATGTACCCATGATGTGGGAGTTTATGGATGTATTCCCCGAGGAGTTTCCTAGGATACCTCCGGAGAGTCAGGTGGAGTTTAGGATCGACCTAGTCCCTGGTGCGGCTCCGATAGCCAAGGTGCCGTATCAGTTGGCTCCTCCTGAGATGCATGAGTTGTCTACATAGATGCAGGAGCTGTTAGACAAGGGATTCATTAGACCGAGCAGTTCACCCTGGGGAGCCCCGATTTTGTTTGTGAAGAAGAAGGATGGGTCGCATCGAATGTGTATAGACTATCGGGAGCTGAATAAGGTAACGGTGAAGAACCGTTACCCACTCCCGAGGATCGATGACCTCTTCTACCAGCTTCAGGGAGCATCTTGGTTCTCCAAGATTGATTTGTGATCAGGGTATCATCAGATGAGGGTCAGAGAGGAGGATGTGCATAAGACTGCTTTTTGGACACGCTATGGTCATTACGAGTTTGTGGTGATGCCTTTCGGGCTCACCAATGCTCCTTCCGCGTTCATGGATCTCATGAATTGCGTGTGCCGCCCGATGTTGGATCGGTCCGTGATTGTTCTCACTGACGATATCTTGGTTCACTCCAAGACGCGAGAGCAGCATGAGGAGCACTTGCGTGAGGTTCTGAATACTTTGAGGAGGGAAAGCTTATATGCTAAGTTCTCCAAGTGTGAGTTCTGGTTGTGCGAGGTGCAGTTTCTGGGGCACCTTGTCAACCAGGACGGGATATCAATGGATCCGGCCAAGGTAGAGGCCGTGATGAGATAGGAGGTCCCGATGTCTCCATCAGAGATTTGGAGCTTCCTAGGATTGGCGGGCTACTATCAGAGATTCATTCAGGACTTCTCCAAGATAGTCGTACCCTGACCAGGCCGACGAGGAAAGCCGTGGTTTTTCGTTGGGGGCCTGAGCAGCAAGCCGCATTCGATACGTTGAGACAAAGATTGTGCGAGGCGCCAATCTTAGCCCTGCCAGAGGGCATGGAGGATTTTGTTGTGTACTGCGATGCGTCCATCTCGGGTTTGGGCGAAGTGTTGATGCAGAGAGGGCACGTTATTGCTTAATGTTCGAGGAAGCTGAAGCCTCACGAGGCGAACTACCCAATGCATGATTTGGAGCTGGGGGTTGTTGTGTTCGCCCTCAATATTTGGCGTCATTACCTCTATGGGGTTCGTTGTACCATCTACATGGACCACAAGAGCCTAAGGTATCTTATGGACCATCCGAATCTGAACATGAGGCAGCGTCGGTGGCTTGACGTGGTAAAGGATTATGATTGTGAGATCCATTACCATCTGGGGAAAGCCATTGTGGTGGCTGACGCGCTTAGCCATAAGGCAGCGCCGATCCGAGATATCTGCCTAAGGATGATAGTGGTGACTCCACTGCTGGAGCGGATTCGGGAGGCTCAGCAGGAGGCTATGAAGGAGGAACATCGGAAGAGTGAGCGGATTGTGGGGCAGGTTTCCTCCTTCGACTATGATAGCTGAGGGTTACTGACTCTTCACCGTAGGGTGTGGGTCCCTTATCATGGAGGTGTGCGCAAAGTTCTGATGGAGGAGGCGTGCAAATCCCGGTTCTCCATTCATCCCGAGGCGACGAAGATGTATAGGGACCTTCGTCTGGACTATAGGTGGCCCTGCACAAAGCGAGATGTGGCATGGTACGTGGAGCGGTGCTTGACCTGCAGGAAGGTCAAGGCCGAGCATCAGAGACCGCACGACAAGATGCACCCGTTGGATATTCCACTATGGAAATGGGAAGACATCACAATGGATTTTATCACCAAGCTTCCCAGGACCGCGCGAGGAGTGGATTCGATCTGGGTCATCGTCGATCGGTTGACCAAGAGCGCCCACTTTATCTCGATTCAGGAGAGCATCTCAGCCAAAAAATTGGCCGATATCTATATCAGGGAGGTGGTGGCACGACACGGAGTGCCAGTTTCGGTGATTTCGGATAGGGATGTGCGGTTCACATCCAGTTTTTGGAAGAAATTCCACGACGAGTTGGGTATTCGTCTGCACTTCAGCACCGCCTTTCACCCGCAGATAGATGGCCAGAGCGAGCGGACCGTCCAGACTTTGGAGGACATGCTGCGGGCATGTGTTTTAGACTTCGGAGGTAGCTGGGATACCTACCTTCCATTAGCGGAGTTCTCGTATAATAATAGCTATCATGCGAGTATCGACCGTCCTCCCTTCGAGATGTTGTATGGGAGGAGGTGCAGGACCCCGATATGATGGGGCGAGGTTGGCCAGAGGGTCATGGGGAGCACCGAAGTAGTGCTCAAGATGACAGAGAAGATTTAGCAGGTCCGGAGCAGGCTTCAGACTGCTTAGAGTCGGCAGAAAAGTTATGCCGATAAGCGTCGATCAAACCTGGAGTTCCAGGTCGGGGATATGGTTCTCCTGAAAGTGTCGCCTTGGAAGGGCGTCATCCGATTCAGGAAGCGGGGCAAGTTGGGTCCCAGGTTTATTGGACCGTTTAGGGTTGTAGCCCGGGTGGGCAAGGTGGCGTACCGGCTGGATCTTCCAGTCGAACTCAGTCAGATCCATAGCACTTTTCACATCTCCCAGCTGCGGAAGTGCCTGGTGGACGACTCAGCGGTGATACCCTTGGAGGACATTCAAGTTGATGATAGCCTGAATTACATCGAGCGGCCTGTAGCGATCCTTGACCGGAAGTCGAAGGATCTGAGGAACAAAAAAGTGGAACTCGTGAAGGTGCAATGGCAGCACCGGAAGGGGTCGGAGTGGACTTGGGAGCTGGTGGACGAGATGATCGAGCGTTACCCCAAGCTGTTTCAGGAGCGAGCAGCAGACTTCGAGGACGAAGTCTAAAATAAGTGGGGGAGATTTGTAGCACCTTGTTCTTGGTACGTATTCTTGTATTTAATTCTTTTAATGATTTGCAATCTTGGCCTTGGACTCGGCGAGTCGAAGTGCTGACTCGCCGAGTAGAAGTGGGATGAGACGCGGAGTTTAAGCTGTGGACTCGGCGAGTCGGGCCCCGGACTCGGCGAGTAGCCGTTGTTTGGACAAAAACCCAAATCCAGGGGTTTGCACTCTATTTAAACGACCTTATGCAGCCTCCATCACTCCTTTATGCTCCCAAACACCCCTCACTGAAACCCTAGCCATTTTTGAAGCAATCTAAGCCTTGTTGGTGGATTTTGGTGCTTGTGATCTTAAGAAGGAAGGAGAGAAGCTTGAGGAAGCATGTAGAGATCAAGGGAACCTGAGTTTGTGCACCTTCTTCAGCTCATTGAAGGTAAAAAGATGTGACCTTGCTCATTCATTCGTTAGATCCCTCTTTGGGGAGGTTTAGGGCTTTTATGAGCCATTTTTGGTGGCCAACCATGTTTGCAAACATGGTTGGGGGTTTAAGCTTCTGAATCGCATCATGAAAGGAGTCACTAGGCAGATTTGGGTTGCTTTTGCACCCATGAAAGGTCCCATGTGCCATATGAGCTTTTTTTTATGTCCTTTTGAGCTCAAAGTCCCATGTAAACACGTAAAGTTTGTAACTTTACGTGCTAGATCGATTGTAGAAGCTTGGATCTATCTTTTGATCAAAGGATGTACATCAGAAAGCAAAGATTTAGGGTTTGGATGTGACCAACTCGGCGAGTCCATTCTTGGGCTCGTTGAGTCTAGGGGGTTCTGTCCCATTCTGTTGAGGTTCGAAAGGACCCAGTTGAGTGTGGAAAGGTTTTAAGGGGGTCTCCGGGGAGTGTCCCAACGTTCTGGGCTAAGCCATTGATTTGAAAGTTAATGGGACTCGGCGAGTGCATGAAGGTGCTCGGCGAGTCCAGGGCAATCTTCATAGAACTCGACGAGTTGTTCATCAACTCGGCGAGTCGAGGACAGAACGTGTTCATCGGATGAAGATTAACTCGGCGAGTCGGATGAAGGACCATTGAGTATCAGTTAGGAAGTGAACTTGTCGAGTCAATGCCTAACTCGACGAGTAGAGACGGGAGTAAGGACAATTGACTGGATATGGACTCGGCGAGCCAGGTCAACTGGAAGTTGACTTTGACTTTGACTTGACTTTGGTTTGGAATTGGTCAGGGGTAAAATAGTCATTTTACCTTGGGAATAGTATCAATGTCTGATTAAGTGTTTTATAGAAATATAGCTGGGGGATCACCGGAGTAGCTGTCAGACATTTGCGGATCAACTTTTCAGCAGCCAGCCTTTTGAGGTGAGTTACCTTCTAGTAGGGGTGGGTCTAAGGCCACAATGTTGGCCCACCATGTAGGAGTATTTTAGAAGATGATTGTCTTTGTGATAATTATCTTGGTATGGATACACGTTTGGTTATGAGATATATCTGTATGATATGTTACGTGTATGATAGGGATAGTTTTTCCCTGACAGTGGTCCTTAGGACCGAAGGGTAGTTCAGTACTCGGACATGCCTGATTGTATACTTATACCTTGTTGTTGTATGCTAGCGGTAGGGGTGGAATAGACCCCAGTTACCGGTTGAAAGATACCGATGATGATTACCGGTTGTAAGATACCGATGATGACTACCGGTTGAAAGATACCGATGATGATTGTCGGTTGAAAGATACTGATGGTATTGTATGGTATGTGGTATGATGGGGGAACTCACTAAGCTTTGTGCTTACGGTTTCAGTTTTTGGTTTCAGGTACCTCTTCGTCTAAGGGGAAGGAGCCGGTGGCGTAGCATGACATCACACACACATATGATTTTCCGCACGAAGTTTTCTGGGATTGTACTCTGATATGATATTTGTTTATGACGTGGATTTCGAACATGATACATTGTTTTATGAAATGACGTGTTGGCACAATATTTTCTAATGAATGCTTTTATGAAATAAATAATTAATATGAAATTTCTGGGCTTGACTTTTGTGATGTTACAGAGGGTTTGGTGAATTTTTTTATAAAATGAACATTAAATTAAAAATGAATTTTTAATCAAAGGAAGAGGTGTGATGCGTGCAATCGGCCGAGCTCAAGTAAGTGGTTCCCAGAATACCAATACAAGTTTATTATGATATATGATATGATTATGTGAATTACATGCTAGATTAGGGCTAAGGATCTGCTCAAGATTTCTTGATATGAGAGATAGCCTTTATATGTCTGATTGCATGAGCTTTAAAATTGCATGCTAGTATGAATTTCTGATAAGTGGATAGAAAGGTTTGATTTGTGTATGTTGGTTAGATTTTCTCGTTGCCTAAATGTTGCTTGCTTTGTGCTTTGGGGGACACTTAGTGATGTGAGTTAACTGCTAAGTGAATATGCCAAGTCACATGTGGCACATGTTAAATAGTATTAGAGTGATGGATTTGACCCTATTGCGCATCTCTAGTTTGAGTCAATCGTTCTAGGATTGAGTCTTTTACTCGAAGGATTATCTTATCTCTATTGCATGCGAGTATATTTATGAGGAAGCTAGTTAACATTGGTGGAGTCCTTCAACAGTTGAGGGTTGGGTGAGGTCGGGAACCTAGGAGAGCCTAGGATATGCTTCAGTGGATTTAGTGGTGTGGTTTAGTGAGTTTTTGGTGCATCAGTTTGAGAAGGTGACTTAGAGGATTCAGGATACTCCTTGAGGAAAGTATGGATAGGTGTGGAAGGTAGTATTGGGCCCGTACTACTGAAAGCACATGATCCATACTTGAATCTGGGAGAGTATTGGAGAATCTAAGAAGCTTATGGGAAGAGGATTCTTGGGTATGTTCTGATCTTTGGCATGTTGTATCTCAGTTTGGTGCTGAGCACTCAGGGAGAAGGTTCTGGTTCTGGTTCTGGCTCAGGTGCAGGTACTGATCAGATTAGCGAGCAGATGCGGGAGTTCATCTCATCGGAGATTACTTGTGGTATTTTGGAGCAGACTCCTTTGATCTTTGGTTCGGTCAAGGAGGGGATATTGAAGATCTTGGATGAGCGTGTGGGTGCATTCCGTGCTGAGGTTATGGCTATTATTGGAGCTTGCACTCTTTCTTTCCGTGAGTTCCATACGTGCAGAGCTCATGTGTTCTATGGGGAGAGGAACCCCATTGCCAGTAGGAGGTGGTTAGTGGATATGGCTGATGCGTTCAGGACGAGTTTCTTTCCTGAGGAGGCAAAGGCCAGCTATGTTTCCTGCCTATTGAAGGACAGGGAACGGGATTGGTGGGAAGAGGTTAGTAGTGAGGTGGGTGATGATTCTGTTGATGCCATGTCATGGGAAGATCTCTCTACCAGGTTCCGAGCTGAGTTTACACCGGTAATTGAGGTGCAACAGTTAGCGTGAGGGTTTCAAGATCTCCGCCAGACTTCTAAGACTGTGGAAGAGATCACCACCATGTTCCGCAAGAGGGCTTTGTTGGTTCCATAGTATGCAGTTGTAACATCCCAAGTCCAGATATACCTTGTAACCCTTGGTCTTTTGAGTACTTGTCCATTATAGCCCTTTTAGAAAAAATGTGGTGAATGAGTACGTGGGGCGTACGTAAGTGTACGCTCAGCGTACTCATATGTGTGTTTTTGACGTGGAAGCCACCTAGTACACTGGGCGTACCAGAGGGTACGCTGGGCGTACTAGACCCAGAGTGAAAACCCTAATATTGGGTGTGTCCCTATATAAATGATAGAGTAAATTACATGAATGGTCCCTATGGTTTGGTGTAATTTGCACGTTTGGTCCCTAACTTATTTTTTTAACTCGGAAGGTCCCTAGTATTTGTTTTTGTTACGCGCTTGGTCCCTGTCTTACATAAAAAGACTATTTTGACCTTGATTTTTTTCATTTTATTTAATCAAACACACTCCTAACCCTACCCCTTCACCTTACCTAACATACCCCACCATTTTCCCCTATTTAAATAATAGTATTTTTAGGTAAGATAGGGACTAAGCGAGTAAAAAAACAAATAGTAGGGACCAAGCATGTAACAAAAACATATAGTAGGGACCTTCCGAGTTAAAAAAATAAGTTAGGGACCAAACGTGCAAATTACCAAAAACCATAGGGATCATTCGTGTAATATACTCTAAATGATATGATAGCCTTATTCCTGGCCACCATTCTCAGACAACAAACCCTCTTAAACCCTAAACCTTCGTTCATAGAGCTTGTGAGTGCATTTGAGAGCCTTTGAGTGATTTTATGTGTTCTTGGAGTGAAGAAGAAGCTTTGGAGAAGAAGGAGTGAGAGTCCAAGCCCTTGGATCTGAGCATATATGTGTTGGGAGCTTCATATAGAGGTATAAAGCTTTAAGCTTTCTCACTCTTTTGATTTATGCATCATAGTAGAGTATTTTAGGGTTTTTGTCCTAAAAGTTGGAGACTTTATGAGATATTGAGCTCCAGGGACTATGATCAACCCCTTTGAGTGTATTTAGTGGTGTAGTGTCATAAAAATCAAGACTTGGACGTTGGAATCAAGACATGCATGAGATATGAGCATTTTGAGCTAAGAAAGTGAGAGTTTTGTGTTTTTGTGACCTTATCAGCCATGCAAAGGCTTAAAGTCACTGACTTTATGGAGTAAGAGTTATTAGGGAGTCCAGATCTGTGATATAAGCCAAGGTCTTAACTGATTAACACCAAATGAGTAAAAAGAGTGAAACAGGGACATACGTTGAGTGTAATCCCAATACATAAAAGGTAGAGGTCAACCATCCCCGATGCCTACATAGTAGAAGAGTACGCCCATCGTAGAGAGCTGGTATGCGCAGCGTACTCTCTGTTGTTGACTTTTTGGTTGACTTTTAGGGTTTGGTTAATCTGTGGACTATTAAGGCCATGGAGGGGTAAAATGGTCTTTTACCCTTCTGTGAGTTTATAGAAGGGTTAGTCTAGCTTCATTGAGAGCCATTATTAATTAGGGATAATTATCGTATGTGTTAGGTGGAGGCTAGACCGGTGATTTGATTTTGAGGTTATCTGATTCTTACGAGGTGAGTCTTCTCTATATACTTACCATGAGTGGTATCTATGTGTGACCGAAGGGTCTTATGTGCTTACTTGAGTTATAGTATGCATTTTGTGTGTGTGATATATATGTTATGTTCTGTGTTTACTGAGATAGGATCGGAGGGTCCAAACCGAGTTGTGGGACCGGAGGGTTTCCACTGAGACCAGACCGAAGGGTCCAAACCGAGCTGTGAGACCGGAGGGTATTCAATAAGACACATGACCGGAGGGTCTACACCGAGACGCATGAGACCGGAGGGTCCATGCCAAGTTATAGCCATGAGAGGCTTATTATTTGTGTATGTGGTATTTTGGGGAACTCACTAAGCTTCGTGCTTACCGTGTTGTGTGATATGTGTTTCAGGTACTTCTCAGGACCGTGGGAAGGCGTCGGCGTGATTGTACATACTTGTTTGAGATTATGTTGAGGATTCTGGGATTTGACTTTTGTTTGTGGATTTACGATGACATTTGAGACACTTATGGTTTTTATGAAATGTAATAAATGAGTTTTATGTGTTTTAAAAATGAAAATTTTGGTTTGAAAATTTATGGTGTTACAAGTTGGTATAAGAGCCTTCGTTTGAGGGATTCGGATGCACCTTCGGCTATGTCTGGACTCAAACTGAGGATTTGAAAAAAAATTCAAAAGAAATGATTTTTCTAAACCGAGTAAGAGATTTTAAGAGAAAACGAGAATGAGTAGAGTGTACAATCAGCCAGAGCCCGAACGGTGGTTTCCCAAAATACCCTTACTTTTGTGTTATGAGATATTTATGAGGTCCTTATGAGATATTAGAAATGAATGCTAGAGAATAGGCTAGTTATTTCATATTCTAGGGCTAATGCCTTTGCCTAGGAGATGCTTTTGATCAGTGTTATCTGTTATTTTCTCTGAGTATGTACTGAGTTTTGAGTCGAGAGATAATCTAGGAAGAGAAACCTAGATGAGCATATGAGCATCATACTGAGAGAGTAGCCTGATATTATGAGAGATACAATACTTTTGAATTAGAATCCTAGGAGGAGGACTTGGGATGACTACAGGTTGGTGTGGTAGGTAGTATAGGGTCCGTACTACTGAAAGCACCGGATCTGTATGCAGCCCAAGTAAGAATCCTTAGGGTACTAAGGAGCCTGTAGGGGCGAGAATCGAGTGTGAGTATGCTCAAGCGAGTTTCTGATGATTTTGTGTTGTTTTTCAGAGACATCATGGTGGGTACACGCCACAACCCCGAGAGCAGTGGGACTAGTGATGAGGAGATCCGCAGGATCATCCATGACGAGGTGGCTGCAGCCATTCGAGAGGCTATACCAGAGATGTTTGGATCTATTAAGACCACCCTGATTGAGACGTTTGACAAGCGATACGCTGCTGTTACTGAGGCTACTGCTGTTGTAGCCGCTGCAACTGTTGCTACCGCTAGGCCACAGGGAGGTGACTCGTTGTTGTTTCGAGAATTCAGCAACACAAAGCCACCAGAGTTTGATGGGACATAGGATCCGATTGCTGCCATGAGATGGATCGCCGATATTGAGGGATTCTTTTATACTTTGTCATGCCTAGAGCATCTGAGAGTCCGGTTTGTCCTGAACCAGCTTCACTTAGGAGCAAAGGACTGGTGGAAGTTTGTGACGACTAATTTTACCCCGAAAGATCATGTTGCAGTAACTTGGGAGAGGTTCACCAAGTTGTTTCGAGGTGACTATGTTCCCCAGGTGGAGAGGGAGAGTTTGGCACAGGAGTTTCTGTCTCTCAAGCAGAAGACAGAGTCGGTGACTAAGATTACGGGGATGTTCCATGAGAGGGCGTTGTTCTGCCCTGAGCACGTGCCCACTAAGAAGGCGCGTGTGAGTCGGTATCTGAGTATCTTGAGGAGAGACATACGGGAGTTCATGGAGAACTCGTCTTATCGGACATTGGCTGAGTTGCAGACCAATGCCAGGAGGAGGGAGATTGAGTTGGAGATTCAGTACGGAGAGGAGGCAGAGCAGCAGGGGAGAGATAGGAGACATATACAGCCGTAGCCGATGGCTAAGCGGGCTAAGCCCGCTGATTCGAGGACTGGAGGCCAAAAGGTCCGCACTTGTAGCAAGTGTGGCAAGGTCCGTGAGGGATCTTACCGGTCGGGGATTTGCTACAAATGCGGTAAGGAGGGACATATGGCGAGGAACTGCCCTAAGGGATTTTCTGTTTGCTTCCATTGCAACCAGACGGGCCATCGGAAGGTCGAGTGCCCTCAGCTCATTCAGGGATTAGCCTAGGGTTCTGCTCCTGCTGCTATTCATGCTACAGATAGTCGGCCAGTGAAGTCTGAGACATCGAGGGCTCGCGGGAGAGCTTTTCAGCTGACAGCGGAGGAGGTCCGCACAACACCTGATGTTGTAGTTGGTACGTATTTCCCTCTTTTCTTGTTATTTTGAGATTTGTGCATAATTATATTGTGTTATATATATATATATATATATATATATATATATATATATATAGGTACTTTTCTTGTGAGTTCTGTACCTGCTTTGGTGTTATCTGACTCGGGTGCGAGTCGATCCTTTGTTTCATTAGCTTTTAGCCGTCACTTTAGTGTTGCACGAGAGGCGTTGAGTCAACCTCCGAGAGTTTCTATAGCCGATGATCATGCGGTTTATGCGACCGAGGTTTTCCGAGGATGTGTTTTGGAGATTTTTAATGTGGAGTTCCCAATAGACCTGGTGCCGATAGCGATGGGTGACATCTGTTTCATTGTGGGCGTGGACTGGTTGAGTCGATTTGGGGCTATGATCGACTGTGAGCGTCAGATGGTGGCTATTTGAGACCCTAGTGGGGGGGGTGCTTACCGTGTATGGTGAGGGTACTAGGTTCGGATCAGCTTTTTGTTCTGCTGCCAGAGCGAGACAGATTTTACAGCAGGGATGCATGGGCTTCCTGGCGTATGTGTTGGATACACGGGTTACCATGGAAAGGCTGAGTTCTATCGCCGAGGTTTCAATAGTGTGCGAGTTTCCAGGTTTTTTTCCCGAGGAGTTGATGGTTGTGCCTCCCGAGAGGCAGGTGGAGTTCCGGATTGATTTAGTTCCGGGGGCAGCACCCATTGCCAAGGCACCTTATTGCCTTGTGCCACCAGAGATGCAGTAGTTATCCTCACAGCTTCAGGAGTTGTTGGGGAAGGGATTTATCAGACCGAGTTGCTCACCGTGGGGAGCGCCGATTCTTTTTGTTAAGAAAAAGGATGGTTCACACCGAATGTGCATTGATTAACGGGAGTTGAACAAGCTGACGGTCAAGAACCGTTATCCACTTCTGAGGATCGACGATTTGTTCGATTAGTTGCAAAGGGCGTCTTGGTTTTCCAAGATCGATTTGAGGTCTAGGTATCATCAGATGAGAGTCTGCGGGGAAGATATCTTGAAGACGGGCTTTAGGACTCATTATGAGCACTATGAGTTTGTGGTGATGCCTTTCGGGCTCACCAACGCACCGGCAGCGTTCATGGACCTCATGAACCGGGTGTCCAGGCCTATTTTGGATCGATCGGTGATCGTGTTCATCGACGATATCTTGGTGTATTCGAGATCCAGAGAGCAGCACGAGGAGCATCTAAGAGAGATTTTTGGAGTTTTGAGGTCAACGAGGCTTTATGCCAAATTCTCCAAGTGTGATTTCTGGTTACGAGAGGTTCAGTTCCTGGGGCACCTTGTTAACCAGAATGGGATATTGGTCGACCTGGCCAAGATCATGGCGGTGATGAGATGGGAGGTGTCGAGATCCCCCATCAAGATCAGGAGTTTTCTGGGTTTGGCAGGCTACTATCAGAGATTTGTCATGGATTTCTCCAAGATTGTGGTTCCTCTCACCAAATTGACCCGGAAGGGCGTTACTTTTGTTTGGGGGCTTGAGCAGCAAGCATCACTCGAGACTCTTCGCCAGAGATTGTGCAAAGCTCCGGGTGTTAGCCCTTCCGGAGGGAGTGGAGGACTTCGTAGTCTATTGTGACGCGTCTATTTCAGGGATGGGTGCAGTGTTGATGCAGAGGGGTCACGTGATAGCATATGCGTCGAGGCAGCTGAAGCCTCATGAGACGAGGTATCCCACCCATGATTTGGAGTTAGGGGCGGTAGTGTTCTCCCTCAAGATTTGGCGTCCCTATATTTATGGTGTCCGGTGTACCATATTCACGGACCATACGAGCCTGAAATACCTGATGGATCAGCCCAACCTGAATATGAGACAGAGGAGATGGTTGGATGTAGTGAAGGACTACGACTGTGAGATATTATATCACCCAGGAAAGGATAATGTGGTAGCCGATGCCTTGAGTCGTAGAGCCGAGAGCGCTCCGATCCAGGATGTGTGTATGAGGATGACAGTGATGACTTCAGTCTTTGATACCATCCGAGAGACTCAGGTAGAGGCTGTGAGACCGGAAAACCGCAAGAGAGTGCGTGTGATTGGGTAGGTTTCCGAGTTTGTGACGGATAGTCATGGGCTTATTTATTTCCATGGGCGGACTTGGGTGCCCTATACAGGTGGAGCTCGTCGTGTATTGTTAGAGGAGGCACATAGATCGAGATTCTCGATCCACCCAAGGGCCTCTAAGATGTATTTGGACCTAAAGAGAGACTATTGTTGACCCTGTATGAAGAGGGACGTGGCATGGGTTGTACAGAGGTGTTTGACCTGTCGTTGGGTTAAGGCGGAGCACCAGCGTCCACATGGTCCTTTGCAGCCTTTAGAGATTCCCCAGTGGAAGTGGGAGCATATTTCTATGGACTTTATCACCAAGTTACCGAGAACTGTGCGTGGGGTTGACGCGATATGGGTGATTGTGGACCGGCTCACGAAGAGTGTTCACTTCCTCGCTATTAGTGAGAGCTCTTCTGCAGAGAGACTGTCCAAGATTTATGTGAGAAAGGTGGTAGCTCGGCATGGAGTGCCGACCTCGATAGTGTCAGATCGAGATGTGTGTTTTACTTCCAGGTTCGGGAAGAAATTTCATGAGGAGTTGGGTACCCGGTTACATTTCAATACCGCATACCATCTGTAGACGGACGGGCAGAGCGAGCGGACAATTTAGACGTTTGAGGACACGCTGTGTGCATGTGTTATAGACTTTGGAGGAAGTTGGGACACTTATTTTCCCTTAGCTGAGTTTTCTCACAACAGCAACCACCATTTCAGCATTGGCATCCTCCCTTTGAGCATCTCTACGGGAGGAGGTTTCGGACTCCCATTTGTTGGGGAAAAGTAAGGAAGAGAGTGATGGGTGGCACAGAGATAGTGCTGAAGACGACTGAGCAGATTCAGCAGGTCAGACAGAGGTTACTGACGACCCAGATTCGCCAGAAGAGTTATGCAGACAGGCGACGATCCGAGCTAGAGTTTCAGGTTGGAGATTTTGTCATCCTGAAGGTATCCCCATGGAAAGGGGTGATCCGATTCAGGAAACGGGCAAGTTGGGGCCCCGATACATCGGTCCTTTTAGAGTGGCCACCAGAGTGGGTAGGGTAGAATACCGGTTGGAGCTACCTGCAGAGTTGAGTTAGATTCATAACATCTTCCACGTGTGCCAGTTAAGGAAGTGTGTAGCCAATGAGACGACAGTGGTACCCCTAGAGGACATTCAGGTGGATGCGATCTTGAATTACATTAAGAGGCCGATCACGATTTTGGATCGAAAGGTGAAGGTTCTGAGGAACAAAGAGGTTCCCCCAGTTAAGGTCCAGTGGCAACACTAGAGAGGGTCTGAGTTGACTTGGGAGCCGGAGTCAGAGATGCGAGAGCAGTATCCAAAGTTATTTAGGGAGCATGAATTCGAGGGAGAAGTATGATTCTAGTGGGGGAGAATTGTAACATCCCAAGTCCAGGTATACCTTGTAACCCTTGGTATTTTGAGTACTTGTCTATTTTAGCCCTTTTTGAAAAAATATGGTGAATGAGTACACGGGGCGTACGCAAGTGTACGCTCAGCGTACTCATATGCGTGTTTTGACGTGGAAGCCACCTAGTACGTTGGGCGTACCAGAGCGTACGCTGGGCGTATTAGGCACATATTGAAAACCCTAATTATGGGTGTGTCCCTATATAAAGGATATGATGGCCTCATTCATGGCCACCATTCTCATACAACAAACCCTCTTAATCCCTAAACCTTCGTTCATAGATCTTGTGAGTCGAGTTGAGAGCCTTTGAGTAATTTTATGTGTTCTTGGAGTGAAGAAGAAGCTTTGGAGAAGAAGGAGTGAGAGTCCAGGCCCTTGGATCTGAGCATATCTGTGTTGGGAGCTTCATATAGAGGTATAAAGCTTCAAGCTTCTCATTCTTTTGATTTGTGCATCATAGTAGAGTATTTTAGGGTTTTTATCCCAAAAGTTGGATACTTTATGAGATATTGAGCTCCAGAGACTATGATCAACCCCTTTGAGTGTATTTAGTGGTGCAGTGTCATAAAATCAAGGCTTGGATGCTGGAATCAAGCCATGCATGAGATATGAGCATTTTGAGCTAAGAAAGTGAGAGTTTTGTGTGTTTGTGCCCTTATTAGCTATGCAAAGGCTTAAAGTCACTGGCTTTATGGAGTAAGAGCTATCCAGAGCTGTGATATGAGCCAAGGTCTTGATTGATTAAGACCAAATGAGTAAAAAGAGTGAAACTGGGATGTACGCTGAGCGTAATCCCAGTACGCGCAGCTTAGAGGTCAAGGATCCCTGATACCTGCATGGCAGCAGAGTACGCCTAGCGTAGAGAGCTGGCACGTGCAGTGTACTCTCTGTCATTGACTTTTAGGGTTTGGTCAATCTATCGACTATTAAGGCCATGGAGGGGTAAAATGGTCTTTTACCCTTCTGTAAGTTTATAGAAGGGTTGGTCTAGCTTCATTGAGAGTCGTTATTAATTAGGGATAATTATCGTATGTGTTAGGCGGAGGCTAAACATGTGATCCGAGTTTGAGGTTATCCGATTCTTACGAGGTGTGTCTTTTCACTATACTTACCATGAGTGGTATCTATGTGTCACCGGAGGGTCTAATGTGCTTACTTGAGTCATATTATGCATTTTGTATGTGTGATATATATGCTATGCTCCATGTTTACTGAGATAGGACCGGAGGGTCCAAACCGAGTTGTGGGACCGGAGGGTTTCCACTAAGACCGGACCGGAGGGTCCAAACCGAGCTATGAGACCGGAGGGTCTTCACTGTGACACATGACCGGAGGGTCTACACTGAGAAGTATGAGACCGTAGGGTCCATGCCGAGTTATAGCCATGAGAGGCTTATTATTTGTGTATGTGGTATTTTGGGGAACTCCTCAAGCTTCGTGCTTACCGTGTTGTGTGATATGTGTTTCAGGTACTTCTCAGGACCGCGGTAAGGCGCCGACATGATTGTACACACTTGTTCGAGATTATGTTGTTGATTCTAGGATTTGACTTTTGTTTGTGGATTTATGATGACATTTGAGACACTTATGGTTTTTATGAAATGTAGTAAATGAGTTTTATGTGTTTTAAAAATGAAAATTTTGGTTTGAAAATTTACGGTGTTACAGAAGCAGATGAGGAAATGAAGAAAGTGAGGTATCATGATATATTGCGGGATGATATTAGGGAGTTTGTGAGTATTTGATGGTGCAAGACCCTGAATGATATGATTTCTAGAGCCCGGGAGCGGGAGATCGATTTGGAGCACCTTGGGAAGAGGGGGCCAGATCAGGTGCATATATTGGAGGGTCTCGGGAAGAGACCCAAGACTTATGATCAGCGTTTGAGAGGCCAGCAGGGCCGAAGTTAGTGCAACACGTGCGATAAACTGCACGATGGAGTTCGTCGTTCCAGGGGTATATGTTGCTATAAGTGTGGCAAGGTTGGTCATGTTAGTAGGGATTGCCCTCAGGGGGCAAGCCCGTTATGTTTTCTCTACAATCAGGTGGGCCACAAGAAGGCTGATTGTCCGATGTTGCAGGGAGGAGTAGTGAGTGTGCCTGCTCTGGCTACTTTGAGGATCAACGATGGACGAGAGGGTATAGCAGGAGCCCTAGCAGAGAGGAGTCGGGCATTGCAGTTTCAGACAGGTGGGTATGTTATCTTTTGCTTTCTTCTCGGTTTTATCAGTATTTATGTTGTTTGTTATCTTGCATCGGTTTGGGTAAGCATTATATTTGGTTTAATTCTCTATTTATGTTTGGATTATATCTTCAAGAATTGTTATATGTCATTAGCATGCCGTGATTCTTTAGTGGGTTAGTAAGGGTTGTATCTTGTGTAATGGATTCCAAAGTGTTCAATTGTTATTCTAGTTTTGGTCGAGATCGATTCATGGGTATTGTGCGGAAGGTCTATAGTCAGAATTCAGTAGGTTAGTTCCCCATTATTGTCAAGGTTCGATGGTTATAGTTTTTGTGGTTGGTTGGTTACTGGGAGGGCCAAGAGAAGGGGTCTATTGCTAAGGTTTTGGTTTTGACATCAGTTTCGAGGACTTCAAGATTTGAGTGTTGTATCATTTGAGATTCTAGGGTTATCAGTTTTGCTGGGATTTCGGGGATTGTTCATCTGGTCTTCAAGGGTGGTGCGGTCTTTTGGGTGTGGCTAGTAATGGATCACCAGCATTGGGAAGCGCAGGTTGTCAGCAGTTCGATTATTGGAGGATAAGAGGGATTGGGAATCCTTCAATTCTTGTGTGCTGAAATGTAGAGTCATTTTGTTGTAAAAGTCGAAGTGGCTATGTCATTGTAATATTCGCATTTTAGTTATTTTACTAAGTCATTTATATGCGAAACCTTAATGTTTAGACTTAGTATATTTTTTGTACACTCAGGTTCCCTATAAATAGGGACTGAGGTTAGAAGTAGAGGAGAACTTTTTGCAACTCAAATATCCTTCTGCTTATTTCGTGTAATCAGTCTTTCTCAATACAAGATCTGATTAATATTTACTCTTCGTGTTCTTATTTCATAATGATTCAATTCATAATCGCATTCATAATATCGATAATAATTCTCTACAATTGGTATCAGAGCAGGATTCAAACTGCATCGATCTGATTTTCGTGTTAGAATCATTTGCTTTTTGAGTTACAACTTTACTCAAAATTTTCCGCGCATTTTGGTTTTGAAAATCAAATTTGATCTTCAGATTTGAATTGATTCTGTCTTTGAATTGTTTAGTCGAGTAATCGATCAGTGATTTGTGATCAATTTAATTGATCAATTCTCAATTTCATCTAGTTTTTCAAGCTTTCTGAAAATTTCTGTATTCATCAATGGCGAACTTCAACATGAATACAATGACTTCCTTTTCTCACTTGCTTGGTTCCTCAACCAAAATTCCGATGTTAATTCCAGAATACTATGATCAGTGGGCTGATAGAATGGAAGATTACTTAAATGGAATTGATGAAGAACTTTGGAATTGTATCGATGGAACAGTGCATGCTCCTGCTAATGTTCAACCAATTGGTCCATCTGTTGCATCTGCTGAAGTTTCTGATCTAGAAAAACGGTTAAAGAATAATGAAAAGAGGTGCATGAGGGAACTAAGAGGTGCTCTTCCTCCTGTGGTTTATAACTACATCCGTAGTTGTAAAACAGCAAAGGAGATCTGGAACACTCTAAAAGAGAAGTATCAAGGTAGCGAAAAGACGAAGATCAACTCCGTGAAGCAATGTCTAGTTGAACTGAAGGAATTCAGACAAAAGGATGCTGAAACTCTTGAAAATTACTATGATCATCTGAATGAGCTTATGTTTCGCTGCAATAGGTATGGAATCACTAGGTCTCTCATGGAGTTCAATTTAACTTTCATTATGGGTCTTCGCAAGGAATGACGAAGTGTGAGCATGATGATTAAGAATCAACAGAGTTTTGATACAACTCATTTGAATGATCTCTATAATCAGCTGAAAACACATGAAATTGAAGTTTCAGAAATGTATGAAGAATCAAAACTGAGTATTGGAGGTCCTTTGGCTCTAGTTTCAAAGGTATCTGAAGTTGATGTGAATGAAAAAGATGATTCAGATAATGAAGGATTTCTGATGAATTCGGATGATGAAGCTGTGGCATTCTACTCAAACAATAGAGTTAAGAAATTTTTCAAGAAGTCATTTAATCCAAAAGGAAAGGCTTCTGATGTGAAGAGTGGAGTCACAAAAACTGGAGGAGAGGAGAGGAAGAAAATGGAGAAAGCTGAGGAAAAATCAAAAGATGCGAAAGAAGTAAAGAAGCTGAAGGGTGACTCAGGAATTTACTGTCACTATTGCAATGGTGCGAATCACTTCGCAGCCGATTGCATGTTGCGAAAGAAAGAAGAAAAGAAGGAGAAAATTAAAGATGAAGCATACTATTCTGAAAAGATTGAAGAGATACGTGCTAAGACCAAAGGAGTGTCTTTGGTTGCGAAAGGTGAAACTGATGATGAAAAGAGTGGTACGTATCAGATCTGGTCTTCAGGATCTGATGATGAGGAAATGAGGCATCCCACACATAGAGCCATGTTCGCAAGTTTTGAAGATTGTGAAGAGGAAATTTCAGGGAGGTGCTTCGTATCTAAATCCACGGACAAATCACCCATGACCACCAAGGTACGTCTTATAATTGAATCTTTTAATATTCCTTTATCTGCTTATGATGCTGAAATCACTTCATTCGATGATATTGTGGCTTATTTTGATTCTCTAATTGTGTCTGCTAGTACTAAAGCTCAAAAAATAAATATGCAACTAGGAGAGACACGAAGAGAATTAGAAATAAAAAGAAGCAGAGTAGACAAACTTGAATTACAGCTCAAAAATGTAAATTGTGATAGGGATAATCTTACAAATGATGTTAGGTTATTGCTTGCACAAAGGAACATATATTGTAATTCAGCCAAAAGATTGTATGCAAAATTAACTGCTTTACATCATTCTTCAGATATTAGTAAAGAACAACATAGGAAACTTTTACCTTTTCTTGAATATGAACGTGAAAAAGTTGATGTTGTTTCTTATGATTGCGAAAGTACAATTGCTCAATTTGACAAAATACCTGATGATAGATATGCATATGGTATTGTCAAAATTAATGAATTCTTGAATGCTGATGAGTTGGTTGATATTGTCAATGAAAGCTTGACAAAGAGTGAACAAGTGAAAATTCTAAAGAAAACTAAAAGTTCAACTCTTGATTCTCAACTCAATTATGTTGATGTCAATGACAATTCAGATAATGTGAGTGAGATCAGTGAAATTGAAGAAGAAGAAGAGGTTGATTGTTCTAAATTGTCAATCATTAATATCACATCTAAGATCAAAGGTAAAGAAATAATAGTTGATTCGATAGTTAAGGATGAAACTGATAAATCTTCAACTTCGAAACATTGTACCTTTGATAATGTGGAGGTTGAAAGCTGGAAAACTGATGAAAATGAGGAAAACAATGAAGGTGTGAAGGATTCACCTAAGACATCTCCAAGAGTTGTTGTGAATCAAGTGTTTGATAATACAAAAGAATTTGACAAAATTCTAAATGAAAAAGGTGCACATTATTTGGAAACCAACACAGTGGTCTATCCAAATTTTAAATGTACAGATGACATCATTTTTCCAAATCAAGTTTTTGTCACAACTGGAAATGTTGAGAACATTAAACCTGAATTCATCAAAATGGTTGAAAATTATAATCAAAAGTCATCAATCGCAGGGTTCTTTTCAAATCAAAATACCAAAGAAAACAATTTAACGAAAATTTTTTATGTTTTTCAAGAGAAAAAACCATCACAAAAATGGGTGGCTAAAGGTGAAAATTCAAACAAAGTTTTTGAAAAAATTAAGAACTCAAAGGCTGAGGTAAAATTAAATTCTCATGAATTTAAATTGATGGTTGGAAATTATTCAACATAAAATAATGTTTCAAAAAGAAAAGCAAGAAAAGCAATTTTCTGGCAAGTTGTGTCTAATGATAAGCCAAAAGTTGAAATCGAACAAATTTTGAAACCAAAATCATCAAACTTTCAAAGCAAAAACAAACAAAAAGATACAAGTTTTCACAGACCAATAAATTCTGTTGATAAAATTCCATTTGTTCGCAAATATAACAACAATCAAACATTTGAGACTTCACAAAAATTTGTGAACAATCAAAAGTTTCGAAATGTTGGAAAATTCACGAATACTTCATCACCTTTGAACAATTCTAACAAAGCTAAAGTGAATTTTTTACCAAAAGAACCAAATTTTCCAAATCCTTCAAATTCACAACCAACCAAAGTTTCATACTCAAAAGGAAAATCTGATGTCCATACAATCAGTCGTTGGCTTGAAGGAAAAGGCAGAAAATATCAAAGTGCGAAGTTTCCAGAGCAACAAATCAAGAATGCATTTGACAAGTTCGCAAATAATTCTTCGACTGCTAGTTCATCATCTCATCATTCACAAGTTCCAGTTCAAAAATGGAAACCAGTTATCAAAAATGTGAATGTTGTGAAGGATAAGATTACAATCAATGGAAATCCAAAACTATTGAACGACTATATTTCAATATCTAGATCAGATGATGTTGATATAACAGATTCTGTCACAAACAAAGTGAAAATATGGTTTTTAAATTCAAAGAATTTGTTTTATTCTACTAATGATGGACCCAACAAGTCTTGGGTTCCAAAATTTTTCCAATAAATGCAGGTGATGTGTGACGAGCAATATGATACAAAATGGTATATTGATAGTTGTTGCTCTCGTCATATGACTAGAAGAAAGGAAAACTTGCGAGATTATAGAAGCTTGGAAAATGCTGGAGTAGTAAAATTTGGGAATAATCACAAGTGTCAAGTGAAAGGCTATGGGAAAGTCACAAATGGACAATTCACTGTAAACAGAGTTGCTTATGTTGAAGGACTTCAACATAATTTGATAAGTGCGTCATAACTTGTTGTTGGTACTGGAAACCAAGTTGTATTTAATGAAGAAGGAAGTATCATTTCAAATGTGAAATCAAATGAAGTATTTCTCAAATCCAAAAGATATGGTGATATGTTTACACTGGACATCAAACCAATTGTGGGAAAACCTGTCGTATGTTTACTATCAAAAGCATCTAATGATGTCAGCTGGCTTTGGCATAGAAGATAGTCACACTTGAACTTTCGTAATATTAACAAACTTGTCACTAAAGATTTAGTTCGAGGGTTACCTGTACTAAAATTTGACAATGATTCTTTGTGTGCAGCTTGCGAACAAGGAAAACAACATAGAAAAGGTCATCCGATTGTGATCGATTCAAAAATCATAGAACCATTGGAACTTCTTCACATTGACTTATGTGGACCGTCAACTGTTGCTACAATCAATAAAAAGCGGTACATTTTGGTTATTGTAGATGATTTTTCTCGATTCACATGGGTATTTTTTTCTCAGGTTAAAATCTGAAGTTGCTCAGATGATGATTGATTTTATCAAAAAGATTGAGCTTAGTCTGAAAAAGAATGTTTGCAAAATTAAAAGTGATAATGGTTCTGAGTTTAAAAATCAAATTCTTGATTCTTTTCTCACAAGCAAAGGAATTTTGCATAATTTCTCATCACCATATACTCCGCAACAAAATGGAGTTGTTGAAAGAAGAAATCGATCTCTATGTGAAGCAGCCAGAACCATGTTAACATATGCGGATCTTCCTCAATATATGTGGGCTGAAGTAGTTTCAACTGCATGTTTTACTCGGAATCGATCATTCATTCATCGAAGATTCAATATTACTCCATATGAAATAATAAATAATAGGAAACCTAATGTCGAATTCTTTCATGTTTTTGGTTGCAGGTGTTTTATCATGAATCTCAAAGACAATTTGTCCAAGTTTCAAGCTAAAGCTGATGAAGGCATATTCTTAGGATATTCGCACAATTCAGTGGCATACAAAGTGCTCAACAGAAGAACAAGAAAAATTGAAGAAACTTTCAATTTAACATTTGATGATTACTATCTTAAACAAACGGATAGTAAATTTGAAAATAAATCAATACTCATTGATTCAAATACTCAAATTGATAATTCTGAAATAAATGATTTTGATTATGACTTAATTTTCGGAATTCCTGACAGGGCAATTGATGCGGAAAATAATGCTCCTGATAATCAAACATCAGCATCTTCAAAACATACTGATGATTCGGCAATTACTACAACGTCAACATCTTGCGAAAGTGTACCTGATGTTCGTATGGAAGGGGAGCATACGATCAATTATGCAGACAATCAGCCAACTTTCGAGGGGGAGAATGAAAATAGGAATCATCAAGTTGAGGGGGAGTATTCACAAAATCAACAAAAATATCAAGTTGAGGGGGAGCATTCGCATAATCAACAGGATCATTTTGAGGGGGAGCATGATGAAACACAGACAATTAATGTTGATGAAAATGATGAGTTTCATGAACTAAATGATAATTTTTTTGTTGCAAGATCTGAAAATGAAGATATATATGAAGATGCATCATTGGAATTTGATCCTAATTTTCCACCACTTGAGAAATGGACAAGAAATCATCCACAAGATCAGGTAATTGGTAATCCACAAGATGGTGTGTTGACAAGAGCTCAAATTCGTGCGAAAAATGAGCTACTGAATGCGAACCAAGAACTATGTATGTTTAATGTCTTTATTTCGAAAATAGAGCCAAAGACAGTGAAGGATGCTATGGAACACTCAGATTGGATTGTTGCTATGCAATCTGAACTGGCTGAATTTGAACGAAACAAGGTTTGGAGATTAATTCCTATACCTTCTAATGTTTCGATTGTCGGATTAAAATGGATTTTTAAAAATAAAACCGACAAAGATGGCAATATTATTCGAAATAAAGCTAGACTAGTGGTTAAAGGGTATTCGCAACAAGAAGGAATAGACTATGAAGAAACATTTGCTCCTGTTGCAAGACTCGAAGCAGTTCGCATATTTTTAGCATATGCAGCACACAAAGACTTTGATGTTTATCAAATGGATGTTAAGTGTGCTTTCTTAAATGGAGAACTTGAAGAAACAGTGTATGTTGAACAACCACCAGGATTCATAAACAAGGAACATCCTAATCATGTCTACATTCTTGACAAAGCTGTTTATGGGTTAAAACAAGCACCGAGAGCCTGGTATGCAACTCTTACAAATTTCTTGAAACAATCTAAATTTAAACAAGGATCAGTTGACCCCACTTTGTTTCGCAAGAAAATTGGGAATCATCTTATGCTTGTTCAAATTTATGTTGATGATATTATTTTTGGCTCAACTGACCCAGCATTGTCAATTAAATTTGAAAATCTAATGAAAAGTCAATTTGAAATCAGCATGATGGGAAAGATTAATAATTTTCTTGGATTGAATATAAGACAGAACAGGGATGGAATCTTAATCAATCAAGAAAAATATACGAAGAACTTGCTTGAAAAGTTTGGAATGACAAATAGCACGAAACTAAGAGTACCAATGGCAGTGGGTACAAGATTAACTCCTTCGTTAGATGTTCCTGCTGTTGATTTAACATTATATCGAAGCATGATAGGGTCTTTATTGTACTTAACTGCAAGTAGACCTGATATTATGTTTTCGGTTTGTAATTGTGCTAGATATCAAGATAATCCCAGAGAACCTCATTTGACTGCAGTGAAAAATATTTTTTGCTATCTTAAGGGTACAATTTTGTTAGGACTTTGGTATCCTTCCAAATCTGGATTTTTCATTCAAGCTTTTTCAGATTCAGATCTAGGAGGATGTACTTTGGATAGGAAAAGTACAAGTGGTGGATGTCAATTGTTGGATGGAAAGTTGTTAAGTTGGCAATCAAAGAAACAAACTTGTGTTGCAATTTCAACTGCTGAGGCAGAATACATTGCTGCTGCTACTTGCACTTCGCAAATCATTTGGATTCAGAGTCAACTTCGTGATTATGCAATCAATATGAAAAAGATTCCCTTGTATTGTGATTCGCAAAGTGCAATTCGCATTTCTCATAATCCAGTACAACATTCAAAGACAAAACACATTGCTCTTCGATAACATTTTATCAAAGATCATGTGGAAGATGGGAATATTGAAATTCATTTTGTTAAAACAACTGAACAACTTGTTGATATTTTTACAAAACCTATTGATGAAAAATCATTTGTTAGAATTTTAGCAGGGTTGGGGATGATTGATGCGAATTCAGTTCCAAAAACTCAAGAATGAAAGTCTCGTTCAGCAGTTATGAGTTAAACTTGTTCAGATGTTACTGTTCATCCAGAGGCTTCGCATGGCTTCGCATCCACATCTTTTCGCATTTGCGATCATAACAACTAAGGTTAGGTTTACAATTCATTTTGTAGTTTTTAATTTTTGAAAAATCAAAAAAAAATCCAAAAAGATTTTAATTTTTTTTTGTTTTTGAAAAATTAAAAATCCAAAAAGATTTTATTTTGCTATGTTTTTAATTTTGAAAAATTCAAAAATCACAAAAATATATTTTTTTTCGTTGTTCTTTAAATATTGTGTGCTGAGAACTTAGTACAGAGCTTAATGCGAAGAGGACATGCTTAGGTGTTTCTACGGGAAGGTATCAATTTTTTTTAAAAACTAGTTATGATGTCCCTAGAAGCATGCTGCCGTATGTAGACCAAAAGCCTCAACAAGACTCTATGTGTGAGAAAAGAAAGCCTTAATGAAATTATCTCATGAAAATTTCTTCACAAAAGGCTTATATTCGCATAAGTCAAAAGAGCTACCTTACTCTTCTCAAATGAGTTAAGAGTTTTCTGTTTTGTCCATTATAACAGAGGTACACTTCGATTCTTAACCAATCTTTTTATACCAAACAATTCTTTCAATTCGAATTTTCGAAGAGATTTGTCCTTGAGGTCTTTGATCAATCCAATCAAAAGCTAGACAAATCACAAGTCTGTGTTTATGATCTAACATCATGAGACCGTGATGGAAGTGAAACCCAAATATCATATACCTTAAGGAATTGACGGGGAACATCGTTCCAGATTTTAACGAAACCTTTGTTTCAGTATCAAAATTTCGAAACTCCAAATCATATTCAATTCGCATGTGTGGTCTTGATCAAACATTCGCAACCCACGATGTTTGTTACCCAACAAGATCCAGTTAAATTTTTTTTGAATATGATTTTTGTGTGAGTTTTATTCGCAAATCCTAGTCATGATAAATATTTTCAAAAGCCAACTTGTCACTGACTACACTGGTCAAACAAGTAATTTCATTTACAATTTCTCACCTTATGTTAAGGCTGATATGTAATGAAATTTGAAATCAACCCAAAATATCTTTTAAAAGAAGCCCTTCGATACTTATCAACAAGTATTCGATTGTAATTCACGGGAAAGTACACAAGCTGTTGATTGTCTCTCTTGATGATTAACGAAGCAACCTTTGCCTGGGGTTTAACTGCATTCATGTCAAATTAAATTTTTGACATCACAGAATTCCAAATTTTTTTTGTTTCTCATCTTATTTGTTGACACAATGCACACACGAAATCCTTGAGGTTCTGAGTAAAACCAACTCAGGCTGATGATTTCGCAAATCTGGCATATGAATTTACTTTACATCCCAAAAGTGAAAGAGCCTTGCCTCCATGCGAAGGGTTTTAACGGTTCAGATTCTATAACGGGAAACTTGACAGGCTGGGTACTCAAGATGGTTGGTATTCTATCCAGTTTTCAAGGAGATGGGACAGTTACTTTTTACAGCATGCTTATCTTTTACAGTATTGATCCGATTTTCAAGGTGACACATCGAATAACATTAAATGCATCCCGCTGTAATTTCAAATCAATTTTGGGTAACCTATAAAAAGGGGATCAAGAACACTATATACGGTTACGCGAACAAAATTCTCACAAACCTCCAAAGATTCAAACTTCCTCATCTTCATCCTTTCTTTCAAACCCTAGAAATGGTCGGAACTCAATCCAACACTGATGAAGTTCTTTCTCAATCCCTGATGAGAATCCAAAGCACAAATTATCAGGTTGATCCGAATGTTTCTTCTTATCCCGAAGAATTGAAGATGCTTATCGTTGCTCTGAAACGATCCTCTCTGGCCACTGCAATGTTCAAATCTTTCTCAGTTCCGATGACTTGGTTGTCATTGGCTGCATCTTCTGCTTCTCACAACTTCACCACAGATGTCATAACCTTCAACCTCATCAACAACAAACGGGTGAAACTCACGAAGAAGATGTTCGTTGAGTTTTTGGAAATTCACAACAACCCTCCATTTTTCAAAACCGTTAATTCTCAAATCATCCATATGTTTAATGAAATGGGTCATCAACCAGAGCTTGAGAAGATAAGTGAATTTCGAAAGTCTTGGTTGCCGTGCATATGGAATTTCTTATTTGGAATTTTTCTCCGATGCCTAACAGGAAGAACAGTTGGTCTGGATAGAGGGCGAATAGAAGTATATGCCATGGTTATGGGCTTGTACTACGATATCAGTGTCAATTATGTAACCCAGTTGTGGAAGGAATTTGTCAAGAGTCTAGAAAACACAAACTCTGAAAAAGGAATTTCGTGTGCGAGGTATTGGAGTTTGATTCTAGAAAAGGTGTATGGAAGAGAAGGGATTGCTGTCCCTAAGGATGTTGAAGTTGAAGAATTCTCTTTATATCAATTTCCGAAGGTAGTAGAAGATGATGAGGCAATTTTTACTCATGTTGCTCGCATTCCAGATGCGATGCTTCGCAAGGTCTCTCAAACTCACAAGGTCTTAGTGAGATATTTGAAAACAATTGATCAATCGGTGCAGACTGGAGTGTTATTAAAGGTTGTTGCATCATCAAAGAAAAAGAAATCTACAAAGAAGGATGTGAAAGGTCCATCTTCGCAACAGGCTCCGAATGCAGATGTTCATATTGAAGAAACTTCATCTCAATCGAAGAAAGAAACAATACCTTCCAAGTCTGGGGTATTGAAAAAGATTCGCAAGACTAAGGTGAGCAGTAAAGGAGTTACAATTCGCAGTATTCCAGCTCCGGTCTCTCCAGGAAAGAAAAGGCAAAGAGCTGAAGACGTTGCGAAAAACATGCAACGTACTCTAACAAAAAGACGGAAGCTGGTGGTTCGAAATGAATCGTCTGATGAAGAGATAGTTCCAGAAACTCCACCCGTGACGTCTACGGTAAATGTTTCCTTACCCATCCTTTCCGTTCAACCTACTTCGCAAATATCTACCACCACTCCACTCACAGAACCACTTGAAATAGTTACTACCGAATCAATTTCTAAGGAGGTGCTTATTACTGATACGGTTGTCAACGTATCTGATACGGGGGCACCTATCACAAGTTTTGATACTACAATGCCCATCAGTCTACCAGTTACCTTTCCCATTTCCACTATCACTGTTTCCACCTCATTACCACCTTTTTCACTCCCAACATCTACACTCACCTCATCTTCGATATTTGACCATGTTTTAAAACACCCTTTCACCACTCTATTTCCTTCGCAATCACCTGAAACTCCTCAGCCTACACAACACATGTCCGATGATGAAACGGAAGGAGGAGGTTTCGGAGGAACCTTTGAGGCATTACACTTTGACTCTGAAGAGGAGGAAATATCGGATCACATGCTTATGTCTGGTAAACAGTTCAAGATTTTGAATTGCAAGTTGAATGCGATTATTCAATCACAAGCAGACTCAGGGTCTAAATCTTCTATGTCCGGGGTAGAAGTGGAATACTTGATCAAGGAGGCTGAAAAGCATATTCTTGAAAAAGTTGATCAAGTGGACAAAAATACAGAGCTTCGCATTCAAGCTCAAGGGGGTACATTTTCGGGTGTAGTAAAGGAGTTAAAAGCTGTCACAAAAGAACGACATGTTCTATTTGTACAGGATGTGAAGAAGGTAAGAGAGGACGTAAATTTCAAGATTCATGAATTGAAGAATAAGATTGCGAAGGAGCTTAAGGATATTGATTCTCAGCATCTTGAAGTCCAGAAGCAGGTTGATGTGGTGGGCACTGAACTCAACAAGGTTGTTACTGCCCCTATTCTTGAAGCCAACCACAAAGAGACCAAAGAGAAATTTGATCAACTTCTTAAGATGGTAACTGAGCTCAAACAGGTGGTTTCGCAATCTTCACCACAACAAATCCTTACCCCTGAGTTCATGTCTCTGAAGGTTAATACTTTAGAGCAAGCAATTCAGAAAGCATTAGCACCCATCGCAAATTTCACTTCTTTACTCCCAAAGAATGCCCCACCTGCTTTCACAGGGGTGCAAGGGGGAGAGACGGGTAAAGAAGATGCGAAGACGGTTGGGAAAGTTATTTCAACCCAACTCAAGACAACTCTTCCTACATTCACAATGCCTGTTTCCTCGACAATTTTGACCACGAGACCAATAGCCAAAGGTATATCCATTGGGTCAAAAGAAGGAGAGAGTTCAAGTGCGAAACCTCCAACTGATGATGTGGGAAAAGGGAAGGGCATTGCATACAAAAAGTCTAAGGAGGAGAAGAAAGCCGAAGCTGAAGCAGAGATTGAGCGAATGAGGAAGGTACAAAGCATTATGAGGCTCAGGGCTGGTGATCCTCCCACAATGAACAAAGGTGATCCTAAAAAGCTTTATTCATATGAAACAATCGAATCAAAGGTTGTGGGGGTAGAGATGTACGAATTTGAGAAGAAGCCTAAGGTGAGCTATGATATTGTTAATTCGGACAAATGCCAACTGGATTTTCCGATAAATGAGATGTTCTTCATTTCTGCTCAATACAAGATCAATGAGAAGTTTGACAATGCTGATGATTATATACACAAGAAAATCAGATTTCATGTTGTATTGGCGAAGAATCCGGAGGAAGTGTGGTCTTTAATGAAAATAAAGAAAGTGCTAACTATCAAGAAAGACGCAATGTTCAAAGATATGCTACAAAATTTTCGATATTTTGTCATGCGAGCTGATGACAAACAATACGACTTCACCATTGCTGATTTTCCTCTGATGAATTGCTATGATCTAATTCAAGTAGCAATGATTTTGAAGCATATGGAGGATCACAAGCTCAAGGGCTCAGAGACAGAAGTGTTCAGAGTTGGCTTCGCACATATCAAAGTCTTCATTGATAGTTATTACGATTGCTTAGCAATGACTGATGAAGAATTAGCCACGAGCTTGGGGAGAAAGGTGACAATTCCCTGGGAAACCACATTGACCCAGTCAGTATTATCAAAATATGCTGATGGGGAAATTTGCCTTAAAAATTTTGGCATGGTGTTCTCAGGAAGGGATACAAAGGGTAAACCTAAGAAGTTTTTGTTCAAGGTCTCTGAAATAGAAAGATATACCTCTGCGCAATCTACGAACTTTATTGTTCGTATGAACAATTGCAAGAGAAACAATGAAGGAGACAAGAAGGAGCTAAAGAAGGTGATCAACTGGTATTCCGAAGTGCGAAAGGCTATCCACTCAGTTGTTCAGAGGCTTATATCTGAATAGCTTTGACTGTTTACAAAGGGGGAGATTGTAGAGTCATTTTGTTGTAAATGTCGAAGTGGCTATGTCTTTGTAATATTCGCATTTTAGTTATTTTACTAAGTCATTTATATGCGAAACCTTAATGTTTAGAGTTAGTATATTTTTTGTACACTCGGGTTCCCTATAAATAGGGACTGAGGTTAGAAGTAGAGGAGAACGTTTTGCAACTCAAATATCCTTATGCTTATTTCGTGTAATCAGTCTTTCTCAATACAAGATCTGATTAATATTTACTCTTCGTGTTCTTATTTCATAATGATTCAATTCATAATTGCATTCATAATCTCGATAACAATTCTCTACATGAAAGACCTTAGTCGAGTCAAAGTGGGGGAGAACCATTTAGGTATTCAGGAACAGAAGCAGGCGTGACACTAGGATGAGTCTCGCATCCCCGTCGGGGAGGAAGGGGACCCAAGTGGCCATCTGGATCGAGGATTGGGCGAGTTGGGAGTTTGGGAAACCTCCCAACAGTTGGTTAGCACCTTCTTGGTGATGGATAGCAGGCTTTTGGTGGACCCGGGTTGGGATTCCAGTTAAGACTCAAGTTCAGTTTGGGTGCTTGCTCGAGTGCATGCTCGAATTTGGATGTGTTCCGAATGATAGATTAGCGGTAAGACCATGGGCGACGGTTGTGGCAAAGTGGAAGTGTTGTAAGACTACGGGGTGGCTCGTAGCATTCACTAGTTAGTAGTTAGTGTGAGAGTGTTGTAAGAATGCAGGGTGACCCGTAGCATTCACCGGTCCTTGTGCAACGGTGAGAGTGTGGCAAATCTATGATTTGGTCATAGATTTCTTCAGAGGGTTTAGACTAGGGTGGGTCAGTTCGCAAGGCCGTGGGAGGGCCACAAGATGTTTGGAATCGGTAAATGGTAGGTCATGGGAAATCGGGTATGATATAAGAATATAGTTGGTCTTGTAGCGTTCAGTTTAGCATTGGGTTTGGTGACGAGATGGTTCGAGTAAATATTGTCAGTTGAGGCTTTCTTTCGGAAGTCGCGTAGGGCGACTGTGTGGGTGTCTTTTGGCTTAGCAACCTAGCAGGAATCCAGTATTTCAAATAGTTGGCAGACAAGTTGGGACCAGGGAGGTCTCGGATGCTTTTGGAAAGCAGCTAAGAGGTAACATGATGTTTTAGGCAGTATTAGTGATTTGGGGTTCGTGTGTGTGGAGTAGCCTGTTGTTCAGGAAATGCTAAGTCACTTGCAGTTTGGATTACATAATCTTAGAGTAATTGAATTTATCCTATTTCTCACCTCTCGTTTGAGTCTAACCGTTGCAGGAATGAATCTTCTACTCGAAGGATTATCTGAGCCTTCTGTCATGTATAAGTGTCTTGTAGCTGTTTATGGTCAGTGACTTTGTTCCTAATGGTAGCATTAAGATAATCAGGGCTGGAATTGTTATGTTTAGTCTGTTTTACAATGTGTTGAAACATAAAAATGACCCTCTTGAACTCAGATACCGCAACCATCTACCTACCGCAACGGTTCAGCATCCGCGATCATCTCAGCACCCGGAGTCAGTTCTTCTTCAGCATCCGCAGTCCATCTTTCTTCACTACGGACTACTTAACTAGATTATTTTTCTTATCCTTATGTAATACACTCTATTATCCAGCATGCCTTGCACGGATGCTTATAGAGTTGTAGTTTAGTTCTGAGACTCTATAAATAGAGACTCATTCCTTTGTATTACTACACTTCTTTTACTCTTGCAATTCTCTCTACTACCTCTGTACTACTCATCTCTGATGACTTATGAATTATTCTGAATATATTTCTAAGTTATCTTCTTCATTTCTTTATCTTTCTACTCTTCTTACTCTAAATTATTACTGAAACGTATCTAGCTATAACCTCTCTTCGGAGCAAGTCTTTAAGACTTAATCACTAAGTTTGATCTTCCTTATTAACTCGGAGTGAATGCATTCCTTGTTACAAATCAGCTTAAGTGTATTCTTGATATAACAATTGCTGTCATTTATATTTCTTTACTTTCCGCAACTAACTATCTAACTATCTAACTATATTATTGTTGAGCTTTATGATCCTTTGAGATTAACTATTCCGCAATATACTTGTTCTAACGTTTGTTCAAGTGTGTCTCCAAGTTTTTCTCTCAACAATTGGTATCAGAGCCAAAGTGGTTGCTTTTTGAATATCGGAACTCTGATTTTTCATAAGGCCTTCTATACCATTAAAGCTCATTTCTGAAAACAAAAAAAATCAATAAAAAAAACAAATGGCACAATCGTTATCTCTGAATGTCTCCAATAGTGTTGGTGGTTCTAACCGAGCTCCAATACTGGTAGCAAATGAATATCATCACTGGTCACAAAGAATGGAGAGGTACTTAAGAAGACTGGGAAGAGATGTATGGCGATCCGTGGAAGAAGGACCACATGTTCCAGTCCTTACACCAGTCCAAACTGACGGCGCTGCAACCAGGCTAGGAGGAGGTCAACCAACCATGAACCGTCCCACCAAGGATGATCTCGATAAAATGGAAAATTATGTTGTTGCTTTTTATGAAATTTCTTGTGGTGTTGCTCCTGACAACTTTGATATTATCATAAACTGCAAGTCAGCAAAAGAGATCTGGGATGTACTCAAGAACCTGTACGAAGGTTCAGAACAAGCATAAGACAAGAAGCTCATTACCGCACTCAACGACTTCAACAAATTCAAAGCTCATACTGGTGAAAGTTTGGAAGACTCCTTCAAGAGGTTCAACCTGATAGTCACAAAGTTATCGAATGCTGGTACCATCCGCAGCAACCATGAAACCATTCTCCAGTTCCTTAATAGTTTAGGAAGACATTGGACTACGGCTAAGATGATAGCCCAAGGCAACAGAAAGATTCACTCTTTATCACTCTACAAGCTCTACGGAGAGCTCCAAGCACAAGAATCCACTGTACTCAAAGATTGTGCTGACTTCGGAGGACCGCTTGCTCTCATAGCACAAGCTCCACCGCAGTCACCCTACTCTTCGTCGTATGACACCCCACCACAGTCATACAAAGCGGATTTTGAGTATGATGATGAAGAAGAATTTTAGAAGGCTATTGCTCTAGTTAGCCAACAGTTCAACCGCATACCACCTTCTTCTTTCCGCAAGAATCAACAATTCAACAAACCTCCATTCAACCGTAACTTCGGTTCTCAGAACAACCATTCACGATATCCCAAAGGACCTCAGAACAACCAACCGAAGGAGGTACCACAGTCTCCTCAGACCACTGACTCCGGTACTCAATCAGAAGATAAGATTGATGTTGTGATTTGTCACAAATGCAATAAAGAAAATCACTTTGCAAAAGATTGTAAGGCCAATGTAGTCAAGGACAGAGCATTCTATCTTAGAATGGCTCAAGAGTTGGAAGAAAAAGAAAAGGCATGGGCATATGTGACCCATGTTAAAAGAGACCATCAAGTTTGGTCATTAGGAGATGAAGAAGAGACCATCAGCAATGTTAAAGAAAAAGGGAAAATCTGCATGCTGGCCACTACAGATGATGATGGGTCAACATTGTCGAACAAAAACTACTGCTACATGGCAAAGGATGGGACTCTAAGCATCGTCGAACATGTAAAACTCATGATCGAAACTTTAAATTATAATATGCATGACTGTCAACCCTACATTGATGATCTTAATGACACTTGTGTTGCCGTCCTTACAGACTATAACAAAGCCTTAGATGAGAAGAACATTGCGTCCCAAGAGATGTTCCATGTGAGAGGACAACTGGATAACAAGAGACTTAAGATGGCTATGTTAGAGAAGGATCTAGAGTTAGAAAAAGATGCTAGAATGTTGAGTGAAACCCAATTAGAGATAGCTTTGAATCAAAGATATTTAGCTCAGAGAGAAATTGTACGATTAAATCTCTTAATTGAAAAATTGTTTAATGAAAGTGAGGCTATTGAAAATTTGGTAAACAATGGAACCGTGGACAATACATATAACTGGGGTTGGTCAAATGGGTATCCTACCGCAATGGATTCCTCACCTCGGTTCAACAAAGACAAATTGTATGTCCCTCCTGATAGAGAATTTCATTTCCCTGTCAATGACAAGACTTTTCCCGAAGATATCAAAACTCACTTCGGTAGACGGCACAATTTAAGCAATAATTGTGTCATTGAGGAAATTGTGCCTGAGGATTCTGGTCACACATGTGATCAAAATCCAATCGATGGCACCATTCATTCAAGTTCTCAAACTTCATCCGTAGTTGATGAAGAGATTGTTGTTGAAAGCACTGATGTCTCAAAGGACTTTCCATCCTTGTCCTCAGACCACAATGTCTCTCATTGTAGTCAAATGTCCCAGAAGTGTCCCACCGAAGCTCCATCTAAGACCTACTCTTCGGTAGTTAAGTCATCCCTACCAAAGTCTTCAGTTCAAAAAACCACAACTCTTCAGCCCATATTTCATGAGTTACCAATATAAAATTTTGAAGTAGGTCAATGCTCTCAAGTTCCAGAATTCTCAAGTTCTGATGATTCATGTCCACGTTTTCAAAATCATTCAAAAAAATTCAGGAAACCACAGTTGAACAACAATGACTGGGGTTCACCAAAATCTTTGGCAAAAAGGGCTTTCAAAGAAGAAATTAGATCTCGAGGCACAAACAGACAAAGTTTTTTTAAAAATAAGAAACATGTGAGAATTCCTAAATCTAAGAGTCCAGAAAAATTTGTTTTCACAAACTACATTTCAAAAAACTCTTCTTTCATAAAAACAAGCAAAAACGGAAGTTCAATTTCAAAAGTCATTCCTGCTACTTCTGACACAACCCAAAAGGTGTCAAACTTGTAAGAAACTATGTTTTTCAGCTCTATTCCTCAAATGACCCTAATTGGAAAGGAATTTTACCCACTCCAACACTTTTAAAATCACATCAAACTTTCAACAAATGGAAGGGTATCTTACCAAATCCACCTAAAGGGAATCAAAGATTTACACGTGCTAAACCTCGTTCAAAACAAACGTTTCAGAAACCAAACAACATGCATGTCAAATCTTTCAGAAGTTACTCACCTCGGACCAGTACCAAGTACAATTCACTCTATAAACCGTTGACCAAGCAAAATATCAGATTCAATGACAAACTCTCTTTTTGTAAATGTTAGTGTAGTTGTCAAAAGGTTTTATCTCATGTCAAATCAAATCAAAGTCAGAAACCTCATATCTTTAAAAAAACTCACAACAGTCCAAATCTAAACAAACACCCGGGACTAGGTCTAAAAGTTGACAAGAGACCTGTCCATGCAACCTCAGACTATGCATCATTCAGAAATACATCAATTGTCCCTGGCTCCAAACTTGTTTGGATGCCTAAACTAACCGTGTAATTCTCAGGCTTTGTGCAAGGAGGAATAAGAAGAAGAATGGTTAATTGACAGTGCCTGCTCCTTGCACATGACCGGAAGGTTAGAGTACCTTCGAGATTTCAGGCCAATATGCAATGGTGGAAATGTCACGTTTGGCAACAATGCAAACGGTGTCATCCGAGGTTACGGTGTTCTCACTACGTGGAACTTTTCCATTCAGAAGTTTGCTTATGTAGAAAGCCTTAAACACAATCTCATCAGTGTTGGCCAACTATGTAAAGCAGGACATCGAGTTGAATTTGATGATCAATTCTATTACATAATGACGGGTGATCGAAGCACTTGCTTAATCAAATCTCGCTCCAAAGGCACGATGTATCCTCTGGATGTTTCTCTCATCATTGGTAAACCGCAGCTGTGCTTCCTGTCCAAAGCTGTATCCAAAGTCAGCTGGTTATGGCACCGCAAGCTAGCTCATCTCAACTTTTGGTACATCAACAACCTGGTCACTGGAGAACTAGTCCGCGGTCTTCCCATTCTCAAATTCAGCAACGATACTCTTTGTCCAGCTTGTGAATGCGGTAAACAATCAAAAGCAAGTCACCCTCTGATAATGGACTCTTCTATTTCTGAACCACTGGAGCTATTACACATTAACCTCTGCGGTCCCTCAACCGTAGCCAGTCTCCACCACAAAAAGTATATACTGGTTATTGTTGATGACTATACACGCTTCACATGGGTCTTCTTTCTTAGACTCAAATCAGAAACACCGCAGATCTTTATCAACTTCATCAAAGAAATCGAACTTTAAATCAAGCTTACAGTTAGACGCATCCGCAGTGATAATGGAACCAAATTGACTAATCATCTTCTCAACAGCTTCTTGGTTTCCAAAGGCATATCTCATAACTTCTCCTCACCATATACACCGCAACAAAATGGTGTAGTAGAAAGAAGGAACCGCACACTAGTAGAAGCAGCCAGATCCATGCTTAACTTCGCCCAACTTCCTCTCTACTTTTGGGCTGAAGCAGTAGCAACCGCATGCTTTGTTCAAAACCGAAGTATCGTGTGTAAATGCCTTAATAAAACTCCGTATGAGGGTCTCAACAACCGCGAACCCAATGTTCGTTTCTTTCATATCTTTGGATGTAGCTGCTTCGTGATCAACAATAGAGACCAACTCAATAAGTTTGCACCAAAATCTGACGAAGGTATCTTCCTGGGTTATTCCACTAACAAGGTTGCATATCGAGTGCTCATCAGACGAACAAGGTTGATCATTGAAATCTTTGATGTGAAATTTGATGATTCTCACATCCGCAACGCACCTCTGTCCACCGAAACCACTGCAATCATGGAATGTGACATTCCTGCTTCTTTAGGACCCTTAAATCTAGTTGAAGTCAATTATGACGATCTTTTTGATCCTGTTGAAACGGCGAATCTATCTGAAGTTCTGGTGTCACCCGCAGCTCAACAACAGCATGCTGATGTATCTGGACCATCTCTATCTGAAGTATCGCTCAACACTTCCACCTCTCCGGTTGAGGGGGAAAGGTTTACTCCTGATCTAGTCGCAACCGTCGAGGTTCCAGTACTTGATGCTTCTCACATTCCTGCCCAAAGCGAAGCATTACCATCAAACGAACCTTCGAACTCAGATGATGAATTCATAGAGAAGATTGACACTAGAACCGATCCAAGGGTTATCTCTCTCCCATCTGCAGTCCAGGGGGAACCTTCTCAGGTTCCAGAGGAACTCCCGTCCGCAATCCAGGGGGAACCTCAATCTTTCCTGATTACTCAAGAAAATTATGCTCCAGTAGATCAAGATGACTCAGCAGGATGTTCTCAAATCCAGGGGGAACTGCCATCTCCAACCGCAGATTCCTCTTACATCCAAGATATCCCTTCTACCGCAGCTGCTGATCATCTGCTGCCACGTCTTCATGTATGGACGAAAGACCACCCACCAGGTCAAATTATTGGCAACCCATCCGCAGGTATCCATACTCAGTCTTCCAAGGACTTATCTGATCACTACCACTATGCAACATTTATGTCCTCAATAGAACCTAGAACGATCAAAGAAGTATTGCTTGAACCGGACTGGATAGCCGCAATGCAAGAAGAACTAGAAGAATTTGAAAGAAACAAAGTGTGGCAACTTGTTCCCCTTCCACAAGGTCATACTATTGTTGGTACAAGATGGGTTTTCAAGAACAAGCTAGATGAATATGGCACAGTCATCAGAAACAAGGCAAGACTTGTTGCCAAGGGCTATAGTCAACTAGAAGGCATTGACTACGATGAAACGTATGCTCCGGTTGCACGCATGGAAGCCATCCGGATCTTTCTAGAATACGCAGCTCACAAAAATGTCAAGGTACACCAGATGGATGTTAAGAGTGCTTTTCTCAATGGGGAACTAAAAAAAGAGGTTTATCTTCAGCAACCTCCATGATTTGAAAATGTTGAATTTCCAGACCACTGCTACAAGCTTGAAAAAGCAGTCTATGGTTTAAAACAAGCCCCAAGAGCTTGGTATGAAACACTTTCTGAATTCCTTGTTTCATCCGGGTACAAGAGAGGAGTGATTGATCTCACATTATTCAGAAAAGCAAATGGTGACCACCTTATGATGGTACGAATATATGTGGATGATATCATCTTCAGGTCGACTGATCGAGGCATGGTAGATGAATTTGCTAAGCTCATGACCAACAAGTTCAAAATGAGCATGAATAGAGAGATTAACTTCTTTTTAGGTCTTCAAGTCAAACAAATTCAGCAAGGAATTTTCATTCATCAAGAAAAATACACCACTGAACTCCTGAAGAATTATTCAATGGACAATTGCTCTTCTGCTAAGGTCCCTATGGCCTTCGGTTATAAGATCTCTGCTGATCCCTCCGGTGAATCGGTGGATCACAAGACTTATAGAGGTATCATTGGTTCTCTAATGTACCTCACCGCAAGTAGACCTGACATTGTCTTCGCAACAGGTGTGTGTGCAAGATACCAGGCTGATCCAAAAGTGTCACACATGACCGCAGCCAAACAAATTCTTCGGTATCTTAAAAGAAGCAAATCAATGGGTTTATGGTATCCCGCAGGCAACGACTTTAGTCTTCAAGCCTTCACAGATGCCGATCATGCAGGATGCAAGCTCGATCGGAAAAGTACATCTGGTGGATGTCAATTCTTAGGAGGAAGACTTGTCAGCTGGTCTTCAAGGAAACAAACTTGTGTATCTCTATCTACTGCAGAAGCCGAGTATGTGGCCGCAGCCAGCTGCTGTTCCCAAGTTCTTTGGATGAAAACACAATTGCTAGACTACGGGTACAGAATGATGCGGATACCAATTTACTGTGACTCTGAAAGTGCTATAGCGATCTCTCATAATAATATTCAGCACTCCAAGACAAAACATATTGAGTTACGGTATCACTTCATCAAAGATCATATTCTGAAAGGTAATATTGAACTCATCTTTGTTCCTACTCATGAAGAGATTGCTGAGGTTTTTACAAAAGCACTTGACTCTACAAAACTCATTGCATTCTTACAAATGTTGGTAATGATGAATCCAGACCCGCAATTCTTTCTGAAGAGTTAGCTACCGCAGACCATCATTGGTCTCCGTTGCGGTTCTAGCTGAGAACTACATATGCTAGATGGTTTTGGTACCGCAGTCTATGTACCGCAACCATATATCATACGTATCTCTCATGGGTCCTAAATTGTCTTTGTTTTCTAACTTTTGTATAAGTGTTTTTCTCTCAGTTTCCCACTACAGTCCTACCTTTGTTCATCCACGATGAAGTTTCTCAACCGCAATGATGATTCCATCCGCAATCATCTTAAAATAACTTCCAACAGTTTCTTTAACTCTCGAATCCTTGTGTGCTATTTAATTATCTTTCATTAAATAAAATACAAACATTCCCTTTAGAAACTGTCACATTCCCTTTCTGAATAAACCCCGTATCAGACCTATTTTAGGGATGATGACAAAAAGAACGATTTCCCAATAAACCCATCCTCAACTTGTCCTTTCCTCTCCCAACCAAGTCCCATCTGTTACAACTTTCTCTCTCATCACCCCATGTTTACCTGATGTATTGACATGCGTCTAATCCTCCATTAAATGCAAACCCCTTTTGGAAATCTCCCAAAATCTTTTTAAACCCGTTTTTACCTTTGTGTGGCTAAGATTTAATCCATAAAATCATTGATTCCCCCCAAAACCCCATTCGACTTCTTACCCTCTTCTATCTTTTTATCTAGGGTTAAATTTTTTTCACCCCCCTTTATAAACCCGTCTTCTTCTCAATAATCGTTTACGCTCTCTGATTATCGTTTCTTCTCTCTCAACTCTCATAAACCCTATAACTCTCAAGAACTCTATCTTCTTCCTTCCAATGGCGAAATCAGGTGCATCCAAGGATTCAGGCTCCATGAATCCAACTGGTTCCACTTCTCAAATGTTAGCTTCAAGCAACTTCAGAGTAGTTTTTGAAGATCACCTGTCGTATAATGCCCCAACCAAGCTGATGATCAAGTTTCTCATGAACCATATTTTGTTTGGTCCATTTGATGCCTTCACCGACGTTGTTCCTGTTTCTACACTCTTCAAGTGTGCCTTTTCTGCATACCGACCATTGGAGAACCCCCAAGAAGTGCATCTCAACCTCATCAATGATTCTTTGGTCATCTTGACCAAAGAGAAGTTCTTGTCCACCATTAATCTTCTGATTCACTCCTCCATCAAGATTTTCACACCATCACTATCTGACATCACCACCGCACTCTACCAGATGGATATCAGAAACCAATCCGAGGGATTGGTGTGTTTAAGAAGAACCAACTGCCTGCGGTTTGGCAGTTTGTGTGCCACTTCGTCATTCGTTGCTTATCTGGCAGAACCGGAGGCATCGACAACATGGGTCTGAAGCTACTTGAACTAGTGTGGAGCATTTTCACAGGCCACGATGTCAACTATGGGCAGATTCTTTGGGACGACTTCCTCTAATATATCCCCAAAGAGCACCAAAGAGAGAACCCAACCGAGCTCACATTTGCTCGCTTCTGGTCCTTATGCATATCTGACTTACATGCGGATGCTGGTATCAACATGGGCAGTGACATCAACTTCTTTGTCACTAAGGATCTAAAAAGGTACAATCCCTCTTCTGATCAAACTTTATTTGGACCTATCCGCAGGCTTCCCACCCACATTCTCATTTTTCTTGGTCTTCAGACTGCTGATGTCTCAGATCACATAGAGGCTACGGAGGGTATTGTCCCATACCCTTCTACCCCACCTCTTCCATCCGCGACCATTATCCCTGAGGGTACCGTAGTCCCCTCTGCCACCACACTATCTAACCTTTCTCAACGGAGAAAAACTGTGACATCCAAGAAGAAATCTAGTACACCTAAGAAGAATGCTCCAAAACAAACCGCACCCTCCAAGAAATGCAAAACCAAACCCAGCACTGTATCGAGCAGTGATTCTGAGGAAGATAGACAACCAATATCTATCCTCAAGAAAAGAAAAACAACCGAAACCTCTAGCCATATGCGAGACCGTACAGATGCTGAAGCCTCTTAAAAGGCTCCAGTAGTCCTTGGGATGGTCGTACATCCATTCAATACCACACTCGAATACCACTCAACCTCATCATGTGAGATTGTTTCATCATCTTCATCATCTGAACGTGGAGACAACCCCCCAGTTATATCTCAAGTAGATAAATCTGGACATCGCCCTAAGGTCTCCAGGGCTTCCCGATTGCATGTTTTTTCTTCCGAGGAGTTAGACTTCATCCTCTTGAACATCTCCCAAACACTTTAAACACCAATCCATCCGCAGGGCATTTCTTTCGCCCATGCCAGAACTGGGCCGAGGCCAAACTTGACCACGGGTCAAGGAGACCAAGGAAGCCAAGGAAATCCTGCTCTGCTTCCATCCTTTACAGGTGGTTTAGGCACGGTCAGCACACATGTGCAAGGATCCGTGAACCCAAGGGACACCTTGGTGCGTACCCAAAGAATTGACGACAATGACTCAAGTGATTCTTGGAGTCGGTATCATCCAACTACTGATACCGAAATCAAGAAATATGTTGCCTTTAGAAGAGCCTTCCAAACCCGCAAGGAGCAACAGGTGTAACAAAAACAACAAAAGGGACAGGAAATACTGTCCATGGCCAAGTATTGCGCAAATGCCATCAGCAATGCCCATACTGTTGCCACAATCCAAAAGGTTCAAAACTGGATGGATCAAATGGCAGAAACCGTATTAAAAACTCAAGCTACTGGCGCAACCGCAGGTAACTCGAGAGTTCCTCCTATTCCATCTCCCGCAGTCAACCCATCTCAAGACGAAGAGCCTGCTGTTGAAATCAGCTCAGCCCCTACCTTCGGTCTTGATGATAACGACATCCAAGAGGTCAACAAACCAAACCCTTCAGACGACGACCTTATGATGTTTGAAGAAGAAGAAGAGTCCAGTGGTTCTCAGCACTCAACATCAAAGCCTAAAGAAAAGAAAAAGAAGAAGAAGAAGGATGTTGTCACCAGGAAGGAATTCCTAAGTATCCAAGCCAAAGTTGATCAAATTTTGGCTGCGGTTAAACCTACCCAACCTCCACCTGAAGACATTCCAGGACCGCAGTCTTTGATTGAGCGAGTTGAATGACTCGAGACGAGAGAGCGTATGGCTGCTGAGCGCATCTCTCTCAAGGTAGAAATGGGGATCCGGTCCCTTGACAACAACCGCAGGGCTGACCATCAGAAATTCATGGCTGCAGCGGAACACCTCATTACTGAGGTGACCGCAATCAAATAGGATCTTCAAGTAGCCATTACGGATCAAGCTTCACTATCTCATAAAGTGATAGATGAGACTATACTGCTTATGAGTCCACTATCTCTGTTCTTCATGCAACTATCAACCGAATGCAGAAATCCCTTACCTCCAATTTCCATGGCCCTGAGATCCTCCAGCTTACCAAAGACATACACAAGCTGCTCTTCAATTCCTCCACCCCAAACAATTCCCAATAGGCCGAGTCTATAAAATCTTACTTCCAAGAAGTCTGTGCCAAGGTTGATGGACTTAAACAATGGCTTGAGGAAGCACCTCCATTTCATCCCTCAAGAGGGGGAAGTGATAAAGAAATCCACCACTCAGATACTTCCATCCATCAGAGCCCTCCCATCACCACAAAGAAAATTCCCACTCCGCATCCCTCACCTCCACCATCTCAAAATATTCCATCTCCTCACTCTTCACCTATAAACAACACCCTCAAAAGGCCTGAGACTCCTCCTCACCTCAAAAATCTTGAGGAAAATATTTCATCAGCAAGCTCCATAGACTCCCCTGCCACAGCTCAAAGAAAACACGATTGGAAGGCAGCCAAGCTTGCAGAAATCATCTGGAGAGAATGGGGATTTGATACTATGATAGATGAGTCTCTGATTAACTCATGGTTTAATCCGCTCCGCAGGCTGCTGAATGAAGACTACACTCCACATCTCACTTATGTTGAACCCCCTAATGATGGATATTGGTATATTTCAATCTCTCCCAATGCCAAATATTTTGCAGTATTTGAATCTTTTGACCGCAGTCTCCCTGGTCACAAACGACTACCAATGGAGTTTGAAAGACTCAATCGCTTTTATCCTAAGCATGGCTCCTCTGTTGAGAACATATGGTCTAACGATAGACCATCCGCAGTCAAGAATTATAAGATGCAGAAATTCATGAAGGCTGATTTTGTTCAGTATACCCTCACCAGAAGAGAGCATGACTACATATGCACTCAGGCAGACTTCCCAAGCATGAATCCAGAAGAAATCTTCCTCATTGCCAGAGTATTCCAAAACAAGGCAGAAAAGCACCCGAAGATGCAAATGGCGCTTGACAAAGCCAAATCCTTTCTAAGGGATACAGTTTGTGACTTCGCCAAGATTGATGCGGATATCTACCCCACCATCATCAAAAAGTTTGATCTCCCCCCACTTGAACCTGTGCCAATGCCTGCCGAAGGCTACGAAGAAAGATCACTAGGCACAACGAACTTTCCTGAACTAGGCATCATCTTCAAACGGAAGACTGACAACGTCAAATACTTCATTCCAATGAATGCCATGCACCGCCTACCCAAGAAACAACTTGACATCTGCAAGACCGCAGTTGAAAGATCGAAGCATACTACTGCAGAAGTCAAATTTGAAATTTCTAGAAGAATCACTTGGCTTGAAAAACGTCAGGAAGTTCTGGTGGATTTTGATCAAGCTCCTCAAACTTGATACCTGAACCGGAGTTAAAGAGGTCACTTAGGGGAAAATTTTTGAAACATAAAAGTGACCCTCTTGAACTCAGATACCGCAACCATCTACCTACCACAACGGTTCAACACCCGAAGTCAGTTCTTCTTCAGCATCCGCGGTCCATCTTTCTTCACTACGGACTACTTAACTAGATTACTTTTCTTATCCTTATGTAATATACTCTATTGTCCAGCATGCCTTGCACGGCTGCTTATAGAGTTGTAGTTTAGTTCTGAGACTCTATAAATAGAGACTCGTTCCTTTGTATTACTACACTTCTTTTACTCTTGCAATTCTCTCTACTACCTCTGTACTACTCATCTCTGATGACTTATGAATTATTCTGGATATATTTCTAAGTTATCTTCTTCATTTCTTTATCTTTCTACTCTTCTTACTCTAAATTATTACTGAAACATATCTAGCTATAACCTCTCTTCGGAGCAAGTCTTTAAGACTTAATCACTAAGTTTGATCTTCCTTATTAACTCGAAGTGAATGCATTCCTTGTTACGAATCAGCTTAAGTGTATTCTTGATATAACAATTGATGTCATTTATATTTCTTTACTTTCCACAACTAACTATCTAACTATATTATTGTTGAGCTTTATGATCCTTTGAGATTAACTATTCCGCAATATACTTATTCTAACATTTGTTCAAGTGTGTCTCCAAGTTTTTCTCTCAACACAATGAGGAATTAACATGGTAATGATTCAGTGTGGGCGGTCTGTCGGGGAGTCAGACCAATGTATATTTCAGGTTTCGAAAGGTAGAAGTGCTTTTCTGCATGGGCTAAGGATTTGTTCTTCTTCGGGTTGGAAGTTTCTATTTGGGATCAGTTATCTTGGGAAGGTCGTTTTATGCTCATAAGTTTTGGTTGCGTTCCTCGAGTTGTTTGGTATGATCTGAGTGTTAGTAAAGAGCGATTTCGAGGACAAAATCTAATTTAAGTGGGTGAGAGTTATAACACTCAGTTTTGGATTTGCTTCATTAGTCGGGGTTGCGGTCCAATCATCAGTTTTCATGAGGCTTAGGGCCTTGGGGAAGAAAGGATTTGGCCCTTTTCAGATGTGGGTGTTATGGTTTATGTGATCCAAGTGGTTAATGGTGTTTTCGAAGCCCAAAGGTATAATTGTAATTTGATAACTCGGTCCTTTATGAATTTTGGGTTTTTGTTCAATAAGTTTTAAGGCTATGGTGAGTTTTTAGAAGCATAGGACTTCTCGCCACCTTTCCGTGGATATAAGGTTCGTTGGAAACGAACCTAAGACGAGGAAGTTAGAGCAGTTTGAAATAATGGCAGAAATGGCCCTTAGTGGAAAAGGTTTGCAAGTTGGTCCCATGCATGCAAGGAGGGAAGGCGCGTATTTGGTCACGTACGCCCAACGTAAGTTGGGGTACGCCAAACGTAATGAGCAGAGTGCCAACTTTTAGGTTTTGGGTACTATTTAAACAACCTTATAAACTCAAGGCTCTCTCATTTCTTAGCCTCCACTGACCTCTAGCCTCATTTTGGAAACCCTAACCTCTCATTGAGTGTTTGTGAGATCTAAGTGTGCATTTTGGTGTGCTTTTTATCATTTTCAAGGAAAAGGTGTTTGGCGTTAACTTGTGGTTCAAAGGAAGACTTATAGATCCAGCCTCTTGGCTTCATTTCCAGCTCATTTAAGGTATCAAGTTCATACCTTGGCTTATTGTTATGCTTTATGGGTTTAAGACTAGAATTGTGATTATTTTTGGGTTTTGAGTCCTCCTTGGTAGATTGAGCCGCTCCAGGAGCTAAGATTGTTAAATCTTGCCCTTTCTGAGTTTATATGTTCGTAAAAATGGTATCTTGATCCTCGCTTTGGTCTATGCACATTCTAGTTGGATTTATATGGTTCTTAATGGATTAAGATGGTTTTTGGGTCCCATTAAGATATGAAAATGCATAAATGTGCCAACTTTATGCATTAAGATCTTTATTTTAAGGTTCTTTGAAGTTTGGGTGCAAATTGATTAAGTGGTTAAGCAATACTATCAGTTTTGGAATAAGTCAGTTTACGCCCCGCGTAACTGACCGTATGCCCAACGTACCAAGTGTTTGGTCGCAATCTGGATTCGTCGAGTACACCCAGCATAGCTGAGTTTACGCCCCGCGTACAACACTCAGCTGGGATTCGGACTTGTTGTGTTTGGGGGCTTCGCATCTTTGCGTCACTTCTTTGGACTTTGTTGCTTTGGGCCAGCTAAGATCAACTTTTTGGGCTAAGGAATTATTGTGCTTTAGCATAAGGCCTATATGGAGGTTGGGCCCAATTTAGAAAATTGGGTCATTAGTGGTCCTTTGTGGATCTAATGGTTTTGGGCCTTTTTGGTTTATGGATTTGGGCCTCAGTTTTTGTTCAAGATGGGCCAGGGGTAAAATGGTCGTTTTACCCCGAGTATGGATTTGGGCCTCAGTTTTGGTTCAATTTGGGCCAGGGGTAAAATGGTCCTTTTACCCCGAGTATAGATTATGGGCCATAAATTGGAACCCAATTGCTAATTGGGTGTTATTTTGTACTGATAGCTCGGGAAATCGTCAGGGCAGCAACTAGGGATTTCTTTCAGTGAGCTTGAGCATTTGTGGTGAGTCTCCTTACTGTTCTATGGGTCCAAGACACTAATGCTGACCCATTTGGTTTATGATTTAAAAGAAGACTCGGGAGTGGCCCTTGGTATTTATATGAAAGATCGGGAGGTGGCTCCTGGCAATCTGCATGCAGGACCATAGTCTAAACTTTGGTTGTTAATTAGTTAAGTAGTTGTAGATTGTATGCTAGTTGTTGTTGTGATGCTTGCGTGGAAGACCAGGAGGTGGATCCTGGTACTTGTCTGTAAGACCCGGGGTTTTGGACCCCGGCTTGGCAAGAAATACCGTGATACGGCTCGTGGCATAATGGCAAGATTATGGATGACACATAGCACTTTTTATTGATTGTTGGATATGTATGATATGTATGGCTCGTATGATATGTTTGGTATATGGTATTTAGGGAACTCACTAAGTTTTGTGCTTACAATTTGTGGTTTATGGTTTCAAGTACTTCCAATTCGAAAGGGAAGGGTTTGGCTTGATTGCAACGCATACACTCGTGTATTTTGGGATTTTACTCTGATAGTTGTTTTACTTTGAAATACTTTTAAATGTTTGAATGAAGATAAATGAATGTATGAATATATATTAAAAATGAAGTTTTTACCCTATGATTTTCGGGATGTTACACAAAGAGAGATAGAGAGAGAGAGAGAGAGAGATAAGTGGTGCCTTCTAGTGGTTTCTGATGGTGGTGAACTATGGTTTATGATAGTAGTCGATATGTCACCACTAGCATTTTTGGCTAGGAAATTCCGTCCTCAGGTAAGCAAGGACTATTGTGAGACCTGTGCTAACACATTTAAGTGTACAATATGAGTCCCTAATGAGCCATGTTGTGTTCGAATGCAAATCTCTCCAAGTATGTGAAATCTCTCCCAAATCTCTCCAAGTATGTGAAATCTCTCCAAGTATATCGAATCTCTCCCAAATCTCTCCAAGTATGTGAAATCTCTCCCAGTATATGAAATCTCTCCAAGTATATCGAATCTCTCCCAAATCTCTCTAAGTATATGAAATCTCTCCCAAATCTCTCTGAGTATATCGAATCTCTCCCAAATCTCGCCAAGTATGTGAAATCTCTCCAAGTATATCAAATCTCTCCCAAATCTCTCCAAGTATGTGAAATCTCTCCCAAATCTCTCCCAATATATGAAATCTCTCCAAGTATATCGAATCTCTCCCAAATCTCTCCAAGTATGTGAAATCTCTCCCAACTCTCTCCACGTATCTCAAATCTCTCTCAAATATCTCCAAGTACCTCCCTCAGTCGAAAAACAGCTCAAAACCTAAGGAGAAAACCCAAAAGGACCCTCTTGGGCCGGAACCCCTCCCCACTTCGGACCCTCTAATGGACTAAGGAGAAGCCTCTCATCCGGAAAAAGATCTCGCATGTGCCTCGGAATCACTAGCCTGCTTCGCACCTCGGACCGGACCTGCTGACTCCACATCCTGACTCCGGATCCGAGGGAAATGCTTCGGAAATTAGGATTGCCTTCGGAACTCACCCAGTAACTTCGGAATTCATGTTGTGGCTCCAGATTTTACTATTTGGCTCCATAATTTTGGCCATTTCGGAAATTTTCATCATTTTGAGGTATTTTGACGTCGGGAATCCCACCAAACTCGTATTTTTCCTAACTTAAACCCGTAAACCTCTATTTTAAGCCAAATTTGATTATTTAAGATATTATTTTAAACCATGAGATGTTAATAAGACAAATGCCTTTGACTTTTGATGCAACATTTCAACAAGTTCCAAGGTGTTCACGAATAAACAAGTAATATCCTCCAGACTTCCAAGCGCACATCAAATCAACTCCCCTTCCTTTATACAAAAGAAGAACTTCTTCTTACTGACCCTCACTTTTACTCCATTTTCCCCCCTGTAGGTTTCATCTTTCTTCAAGATCTTTTCCTTCACCCACTTAACAAACCCCTCTCATGAACAAGTGGATTCTTCCAAAAATCTTTATCATCAAGGTGGTTCTTGGAAATTAGGCTTCAAGGAGTTCAGCAAGGACATTCTAGTGCTTAGAATCAAGATCTCTTCACTACATTTCAAAGCACCCACAAACTAACTGAAGGTGAGCTTCATACCCCCACCTTTTTCTCAAAGTTTTACTGTTTTTGGGGGAGAATACAAGTCAAATTCTTGCATAAATCATAATTTATTTGCTTATTGTGTATGCATGCCATATTACATGTGCTTAAGTATGAAACCTTTATAAATAGTCCAAAAACTCGAGATTTTTGGTTAAGCCTCAAGAGTTTGGATTATGTTCCACAAATCATGTTTGGAAACAAGAACTAGTATGTTACCAAGTATAAGTCACGAATTATTATAACAACAACTATAAGCATTTGTTTCAAGATTAACTTAAACAAGTTGTGGAACTAAATACATTGAAAGTGATTAAAATATGGAAATAATAATATTTTGGATCATTTTTGGCCAAACATAAATACAAGGGTTATCTTGGAACATTATGTCTTACTCATGAATTTTTACCATGTTAACAAACTATTAGCGATTATTTATAAATATTTAATATAAATAATTTTATCATGAAAAATATACGAAAACAGAGTTTTCATGACAAAAATATTTACATGTCATAAACTGCTGTCGTAAAACCTTCAGGAACATAAGTAATGGTCTATAGGTCATAAAACAGAAAATGTGTGTCATAACCGACAGTCCTAAACTTACACAAATTATAACTTGACACTTTTCTTTTGACTAATATGGTCCCGAGCCGACAATGTATAGAAAGGAAAGACCATTTTTGCCAATTCCGATAATGTTGGGTCATTTTGATAAACGTTCAAAATGGCTTATTTTTCAATAAACGAAACGGAACGAACACGAAGTACCCAATTAACAATCACAATAAACAATATGGAACGAAAACGATATTTCTATCCAATGAGTAAGAATATCATTATTTATCTAACAAATAATGGATCTCAAACGATTGCTCAAAAGGTTGTTAATATTGTAGTCAGACAAATCTCAAAAGTACCTAAATATAAAAATATTAGTGTACGTCTAAAGTCCTGTAAGGAGTTATAACCAGAGTCTCCTGGAGGGAGAGCGAGAATTTGTGCATAGATCTATACGAGGTTGACACCCCGCACCTTCGTTGTTCGCTACAGCTAGACCGACCAGTCTAGGGTAACAAATGTCTTTATCAAAACGAGGGTGCCTGAGAAACGCCAAAACAGGTCTCCGTCATATTAGTATGGTTATAACGACTCACTAGAATATGTTATGTTATCTAGAAATTTATGCAAGGAAACCTTCATAAATAAATTTTGGCACGTTGTGTTGACTGTCCTACGCATGGTAGTTATGGTCCGCATTTGTTTTGTTGACTGTCCTTTTCATTGCGTAGAGTGTCCATAATTGCCATGTTGATTTCTTTCATCTAACAAGTATTAGAGTCTAAATACTACTATTTTACCAATAAGAAAACATAGGATTTTCTTGGGAAAACATTTGTAAACGATTTTGAAAACGATAAACTAACACACACACATATGCAAGTATACACAGCTGGAAACATAACTTACGAATATTCATAAAATATAGGATTTTCTGGAGAAACGATTTTATACGATTTCGATAACGATAAACTAGAACATACACTCAATTTTACTCGATAAGAAAAACAAGATTTACAACTATATTCACTTTTTGAAGATAGGGGATTTTCAGGAAACGGTTGACTATTACTACTCAAAAGAACTAATCTCGAACACAGCTCGCCTTTACAAACTACACTACTTTTCAAAATCACTCCTTATAAGGATGAACCAAAGTAACGACATGCACACATATATCCATGATTCTCAAAGCAAGGCTTCAAACGATTTCATAGAAAATATCGGATTTTCTAAAAGTACAATGAGAACGATTTTAAACGAGTGTAAAACTATTTTATACAAAAATGTTTATGAACTCACCAACTTTTTAGTTGATGCTTTTCAAAACGACTTGTATTCTCAGGGATCTAGTAAGCAGGTAACAAGGGACGCGGATGCACGACTATTTTGTTGTAGTTTGAAATTTATCTATTTGTGTCTCTTTTGTGTAATTTGAAGGACAAATACAATATGTAAACAATGTAAGTATGATATCTCAATGTATGATGTTTGGATTTACTCTGTTTCATTTATATTCAATTGTTATGATACTGCACAATGAAGTCACCCGCCTTCGGACGTTTCCGCCATCTGGTCCGGGGGTATGACACGATAGTTGTAGACGGTAGTTGTGGTGGTGCTGGTTTCCAGGCAAGGTGAAAGGAAAATTTGAAAAAGAAGGGGGAAGGGTAAGTTAGGGTGTGGGTGGTGGTAATTTTTTTCTTTTATTTTTTTAATCTAAAAATGATAAATAAACCTGAAAATTAAATGAAAAAGAAATAAAAATGGCAATATAGTCCTTTCATATTTGTAGAACTAAGAGTACATCCATTTATAATATAAATAAAGACCCGGGTTAATTTTTGAAAATAAGGACTAAACATGCATTTTGACACATTCAAGAGTGATAATTGGTGTAGTTTACTTAATAAATTATAATTCGTCCTGTAATTTACAGAAAATGTCCAAGTGTATTTTTTTAACAACAAATGGTCCAAGTGTTTAAAAAAGTTAGAAAAATAGTTCATTTCTAATAGAAAAATTATAGATTACGCCTTCCGCAAAACAAACATTAAAACTTATGAGTTTGACAAAACAATTAGAAATTACAGGTGCGTCCCATACAAAATACGAAGAATTCAACTTTAGTTATATAATATTAGTTATGAGCTTTAGAATCGAACCGGTTTGGAACCGGAACCGGTTTTCCTATATTATAAGAACCGGGAACTGGACCGTCGGTTCTAGCGCCGGTTCCGGTTCCGGTACCGATTTTTCGGTTATTTTTCAAACTAGAACCGGTTGAAATGTTGTAGATTGTAAAACCCAATCTTGTGATGTATCAATCGATCTCACTATGATGGTGCGGAATCCCAATCTAGTGAATGATGCAAGATGTAATATGGAATAAGAACACAATGATTAATCTTCAATGCACACTATTATTGATTAATAGTCGGGTACATGAAATTCATAATGACACTCTTGGTTCTCTCTGTCTCTCTAGAACACGATATGTGCTTCTTGGAATGATCAACTAACTGACTCATATAAAACTATATATACCTAGACCTAAATACAAAGGCCAAGCCCAATACCTAAAACCGAAATCACTTAAGCCTACCGAAATCACATGGTGATTTCGATCCAAAGACATTCGAGATCATGGAGATTCTAGTCCTAAATCGAAGACTATAAAATCATTGAAAAGCAAATTATAAACCACAAATTTATGTCCTAAAAATCCCCCCCACCTTGGTTTATAACTTTCTTTTATTTTCAAACTTCCTTGATCTTGACTTTCAGCTCTTTCTAGACCTTGACTTTCAGCTCTTTCTTGATCTCTTCACGACTTGACTACAAGATGCAAATATGAATCTTCTACATGAATAACTCCATCTTTAGTAGTTGTACTTCTTTTGAAATTTGACTTTGAACGCACATTGGGTATAGTGGCTTCTTGTATAGGTTCTTGAAAATAAGCACTTTCAGCTTTGAGAAACTTCAGAGATAATCACATAGAATCGATTATTCTATTTCACTTCAGAAAGTTCACAGATAGCAGCAAATTGATTGAGGAGACTTCAATGCAATTCGTCACATAACTTCAAATACAGGTTCACCTTGCATTTGGGGTTGAAAATTTGTGTGTTGAAAAATAATCTTCACTTCTTGTTCCTTCGAATGAGTGTTCTTTGTCGATCATAGATGCGTCTTTAAAGTAACCATGACTAAAAATTCCTCGTGGATCACAGGGTCATAAAGACCCTTCTCACCACAGTTGTTCAAGCACCCAGCCTTGGCTCAGATAGAGACTACTTGCAGTATCTGTGTGAACCTGGAGGAACGCACTACGATTTATTGAGTATCAGAGAACTACTCGTGGCTATTTTTGATGTTAGCCCCTACATATCCTAAATCAAAGATCTCAATACAGCTTTTCAAGTTAACAAGTTACCTTGACCCTTAGCGAGACGTTCAACGATAATCGTGCCTTGCGAGGTGCATCGCCATGGTGGCTAAACCATTAATTCCTTTACCTGCGAAAAATGTATTCGAGAATACATTTGAGTCTCTACAGTTTTTCATGACAAAAGATTGTCAAGACCCTGGGCGGGATGTTTAGCAATATCTATTTCCCTATTGGGTGAATCGCCCTGGAGCCATGATAGTTCTTAGAAAGATATCGCCTAACTGACATTTTTCACATTTTCATGCATTTAATTCCTTGTGAAAGTAGTGTGAAGTGTAATAACCGTCAATTCCTTTCCAAATTTCTTCTCCTTACTCAGAAAATTATGATACAGTCTCCTTAAGTCTCTTTGTAACACCCTAAAATTTCAAGCAAATTTAAACTTCTAAAAACACCTCAAGTTCGTTAAACATTACAACTTTGTTTTCAAAATATTATTTATCAAAGTATATTCCAGAAACAAAACATAAAGTGAGGATATGTACGATCATGCCTTCGCCTTGCCGCGATCCCCTGATGTACCTGAAACAATAAACTGAAACTGTAAGCCCGAGAGCTTAGTGAGTTCCCCCAAAATACTGATACCCATACAATCCACATAACCATGTTAGCATTATCATATCATAACAAACTGAATAGAACAACACATAATAGGTCCATAACCCTACAGATTGTAATACCCACGAGCCCACAGTACGAGTCTCCTTCAGCCCGTAACTGGAATGGTCCCGAGCCCACAGTACAAGTCTCCCTTAGCCCGTAACCGGAATGCTCCTAGGATTTGTTGGCTACCGCATGAAGCAGTACAACCTCAACCCATCCCATATAACAAACACATAACATAACCACTAAGCATGCAATAATCATATAACACCACAGGTAGTCCTACAGGTGTACCTAACTGGCATAACCACTATCATGCAATACTAACTCATACTCAACATCTAACACTACTAGTATAACATATCCAATGGGCCAGCCTTGGTGCCTTAGACCCCTTAGTATTGTGAGGATAACTCACCTCGCAACTGTCGTCTAAAACTAGAAAGCTCAACTCTCGGATCACCAACACGAACTCCACCACCTATAGTTACCATAAAACCCTTTTTCATAAATCTCCAAATTACCATAATACCCTCAGAAGTCAACTGGTCAACCCTTGGTCCAAGTCAAAGTCCACAGTCAAAGTCAACAGTCCATGTTGACTCGACTCGTTGAGTGCAGTCCACCGATTCGTCGAGTCCTTCCTGAACTCGAGAAGTCATGAAATCCTTGATTGGCTCGTCGAGTTCCCCTTTAACTCGCCAAGTTCATACGCGTCCAAGAATTGGGAGAAACCCTAGCCGACTCGTCGAGTTCACGGCAATCTTCAACGGACTCGCCGAGTTGTTCATCTAACTCGTCGAGCTCATAGCCATCTTCATGCGGCTCACCGAGTTGACTATGCAACTCGCCGAGTCCCTTCAATCCATCATCCATATAGACACTTTTTAAGCCATGCTAAGGCTCCATATTGTAGATCCAGCTTCCCAAGGCATGTTTATCACGTAAAGATGCAAACTTTACGTGCATGCAAGGTGATAATGACCTAAAACAAGATAAAGAAGGGGGTTCTAGGAAGAAGAGCTCCACCAACATGCTCAAGACTGAGACTTTATGATGATAAGGGCCAAGATGAGCCTAGATCTGAAGTTGCAACTTCAGATCTTGGTCCATCACTCGAAATGCAACCCAAATGCCCCAAAATGGTTCCAAAACTCAACATAAAAAGGGGACTAACTAGAAGAAGCTCAAGGTGATGACTTGATACCTCCAACTGGTGATAAACTGAGGTGGACTTCAGATCTCCAGTTGTTGCTTGCTCAAGGCTCCTTGATGTTCAAACCTTTCCTCACCAAAAAAATCCCTCTTCCAAGCTAAGAAGCACACCAACAAAGAGAACAACACAATTTAGGGTTTCTGGATTCGAGGCGAGCAGTAAGAGAGGCTAAGGGGGATAAGTGATCCTTAAATAGGGTGCAAAACCCCGAAATTTAGGGTTTCATCTGCTAGCTCCTACTCGCCGAGTCCCTTATTGGACTCGGCGAGTAGGTCATGAAAACACGCGGACCAACCCGCTGCTACTCGACGAGTAGGGCAATCGACTCGTCGAGTAGACCTTGAAATCAAGAAAATTCTTATCTAAAATCAATACCTGAGAATCGGGGCGTTACACTTTTCTTCTTTTAAATTCGCATTTCAAGACAAAAGAAATTTTGAGATAAAAATTAAAAAATAAACATAAACTTAGCACACAATAGAACAACTAAGAATAAAAATAAAATTAAAATACGCCCAAAAACAATATTTTTGAATTTTTTTATTTTTTTGAAAAAGAAATAAAAATAAAAAACAGAAATAAACATATTTTGTATTTTTAGATTTATGTTTTTTATGATTTTTTTTATGATTTTTTAATTCACTCCCTAAATTTGTGCATAGAGTGTAACAACCCTATATTTTTCAAGTCAATGTAACATTCAAAAAGTCAAATACAATGAACTACTTTGAATCAATGAAATTAGCGTAAAAAATGAAGTGTCCTAAAATCTAAATTGGGATGTATAAAGTCTTAGATATCGTGCCAACGTTTCCAAAAATATAAAGAGCACTCGAATCCGAGTTATAACGAAGAAGTTATGACCAATCGAAAATCCACGACACACCCGGTAAAACACTGCTAAACGTAAAAAGTGAAACTTCGATAAAATACTTTTTAGCCTTAGGTATCTAAACGAAGGTCGTAGATTACGTTAAACCATGAGCATGCATAAAAAGAACGCCCAAATCTGACTTCGTATGAAGAAGTTACGATTTTTCTAAGTTTCGAAACCGCGGTAGACAGCTAAAAACTTGAAATAAAGATCGAGTGATTTTTAGCCGACACAACCTAAACAAGAGTTGAAGGTCTCCACAGTAGTAGTACAATGGTAAAAAGACAGACGAAAACGGACATCGGATAAAGAAGTTATGGATTTTTAACGAAATTATCCTGTTCCGACCTATTAAATAAAATATAATTAAAAATAAAGTCAAAATTAGCCGATGAAGTCTAAATGAAAGTTGTAGAGTATATTCCCACCTTCGCGTGGATATAAAGAACGTCAAAAACGGAGCCCGTATGCGAAAGATACATTTTTGAAGTTTTTGGCACGCATTACGAAGCTTATTCGAAAGAGTACGCCTAGCGTAATGAATGGAGGGCCTTGGATCAGCCACATCGCCCCTACACTCTACTACAGTCCCATACGAAGACCGAATACTGTGACATCATCGCTGACGTACGCCCTGCGTACGAGGGTACGCCCAACGTACGAGGTACACCCTGCGTACTTCAGAGTACGCCCAGCGTACGAGGGCAGTTTTCCCCACCTATAAATACCATGCAAGACCTCCAACTTTCCTTGCCCATTTCCTCTTTCTCTCTCACTTTTACTCCACATTTAGCATCCCGAGACGATCCCGACTTCCCGGTTTCATACCTCAGTCCCGACGAAGGTCTGAAGCCCCGAGATTCTCGAGAATCTCACCACTTTCTGGTCGAAGTGCCACCCGAGAAAAATCCCGTTTTCTTCGAATCATCACACTTTCCAGGTGAGTTCATACCCCTACATTTTCAAGTCTTTTCATGTTTTAGGGGGGGGGGGGGAATACAAGTACAATACAAGAAAAACTTATCGTTTTATATGTATTTAAATACATCATTTACATTATTAAAAGTGTTAAATAACATCGATATCAACGATACACTTTACATGCAACGTTAAGTATTATACCGAGCTTTTATCACCAAATGGAACACACTTTCGGAAAAACTATAATGGGTATAGTTTACAGATTATTCATTACATCTTTACGTAAACTTTGTAAAATTGAAATATTTTTATCTACATGAAATAAAGACTTTTCTTTTCGTAAATCTATTAATACTAAGTGTTGTGAGACATTCAGCTTCAACGTACTCACAAGTACGTATTTCAAGTCCTGTATTATAAACCATAATCTCTTGGAGGGAGAGCGTGATACTTGTATATAGATCTATACGGGATTGACAATCCCGCACCTAAGTTGTTAGCTATAGTTAGACCGGCAGGTCTGGGGTGACAAACGTCATAACATTACAACGCCTGAAGAACGTTGTTACAGGCAGTCTGGGTCAATAGCATGGTTATAAAACTCACATGGAAGTATTAAAATGAGTTTGATTTACGAGACTCTTGAATGCATTCAGTAAATACATTATTTGAGTATAAATACACTTTTTGAGCATGAAAGATACTATTGCACTCCAGCCTTTGGAACTTTTCAAACTTTATGTAGAAAATATTGGATTTTTTGGAAAACACATTTAGTTATTTTTACTAAAGGACATACAAATTTCGGTATAAAAATGCTTATGAACTCACCAACTCAATTGATGACACTTTTTCAAAACTACTTGTATTTCTCAAGGAATCAGTAATACAGGTAACCATCAGCTTTTGGAGAAGGAACGCTAAGGCGTCTATTATCAAAACATTTTAAATCATCATATTTGTAATATTCTTTTGAAACATGTATTACATGCAACAATGTAAGTTTTTATTATATTTATGATGGTTGTGTTTACTTTCTTTATAATATTCAACTGTTATGATACTACGTGAAGTCACCCACCCCCGAATGTTTCCACCATTCTGGTTTGGGGATGTGACAGATTGGTATCAGAGCCTTGTTTATAGTGAACTAAGTATATCGAACCACATAAGATATACAAACTATAAATGCAAAGGGACCAAAAACCCTCTGACAAAATGTCACACCCCCAAACCAGAACGGCGGAAACATTCGGGGGTGGATGACTTCACGTAGTACCATAACAATTGAATATTGTAAAGAAAGTAATACAACCATCATATATATAATAAAAACGTACATTGTTGCGTTTTACATGTTTCCAAAAGAATATTACAATATGATGATTTAAAATGTTTGATAATAAACACCTTTAGCGTTCCTTCTTCAAAAGCTGGTAGTTACCTGTATTACTGATTCCCTGAGAAATACAAGTGGTTTCGAAAAAGTGTCAACAATAAAGTTGGTGAGTTCATAAATGTTTTGTACTAAAAAAGTATGTATTTTTGGAAGAAAATCGATGAACGTGGCTTTCAGAAAATCCAATATTTTCCACATATAGTTTGAAAAGTTCCCAAGGTTGGAGGACGTTAGTATCTTTCGTATTTAAATGATAAAGATAAGTTTTTGTACTCAAAATAATGTAAATACTGAATGCATGTAAGAATCTCGTAAATCAAGCTTGTTTTTATACTTTCGTGTGAGTCTTATAACCATACTATTGACACAGACTGCCTGTAACAACATTCTTCAGGTGTTGTAGTGTTATGACATTTGTCACCCCAGACCTGCCGGTCTAACTGTAGCTAACAGTTTAGGTGCGGGGTTGTCAATCCCGTATAGATCTATACACAAGTATCACGCTCTCCCTCCAAGAGATTATGACTTATAATACAGGACTTGAAATGCATACATAAAAGTACGTTGAAGTTTGAATATCTCACATCACTTAGTATAAATAGATTTACAATAAGAAAGTATTTATTTCACTTTAGAAGAAAGTATTTCGTTTTTCAAGATGTATACGTAAGAATGTATGAATAACTCGCAAACTATACCCATTATAGTTTTTCAGAAAGTATGTTCCATTTGGTGAAAATAACTTGGTGATATACTAAACTTTATACGTAAAGTAAGATGTTGGTATCGAATAATAATAAGATAGATGTTGCATTTATATAAAACGATACGTTTTCTTGTATTGTACTTGTATCCCCCCCCCCCCCCCCTAAAACATGAAAAGACTTGAAAAGTAGGGGTATGAACTCACTTGTTTGGTTTGAAGAGAGCGAGACTAGAGTCGGGCAGAACTTCAATTGCGGAAAGCTGCGTCTTCGAGCTTTGCGGGGATCTCGGTAGCGTAGAACCTTCGTCGGGGGCTCGGGTGTGGAACCGAGGGTGTCGGGATGGTCTCTGGTACGTAAGAGTGTGTGAGGGTGAGTGAAACTTTGAGTGAGGTGTGCTAAATCCGGAGCTTATGCCTTCTATTTATAGGGATGAAAATGTGAGTATCCTGGGCGTACCACCGGAGTACGTTGGGCGTACGCGTTACGCTAGGCGTACTTAGGTTACGTTGGGTGTAACTTTGCGTCATGGCTTACGACTCGGGTATAGCTAGGCGTAGAGCTTGCAGCCGATGGGACTCGACCCTGCACCTGAGTACGTTGCGCGTACTCCTGAATTGCGTTGGGCGTAATTCTGGCTTCCGTCTTCTAAATTCTGTAACTTTCGCGTACGGGCTCCGTTTTTCGCGTTCTTTATATCCACGCGTAGGTGAGATTATGATCTACAACTTTCATTTAGACTCCGTCGGCTAGTTTTGACTTTATTTTTAATGCTATGTTTTTAATAGGCCGGGACTGCTAAAGTCCGTTAAAAATTCATAACTTCTTTATCCGACGTCTGTTTTTGTTTGTCTTTTTATCATCTTACTCCTATTCTGGAGACCTTCTACTCTCGTTTAGGTTGCGTTAGCTAAATATCGATCGATCTTCAATTCGAGTTTCTAGCTCTCTACTATTGTTACGAAACTTAGAAAATTCGTAACTTCTTCATACGAGGTCCAATTTGGGCGATCTTTTTATGTACGTTTACAGTTTAACGAACTCTACAATTTTTGTTTAGATACTTAAGGCTAAAATATATTTTATTGGAATTTCACTTTTTACGTTAAATAGTGTTACCGGGGGTGTCGTAAATATTTGAGTGGTTATAGTTTCTTCAATATAACCCGGTTTCGAATGTTCTTTATGTTTTTGGAAACCTTGGCACGATATCTAACATTTGATGCATCCCAATTTAGATATTTTGAACACTTTATTTTTGAGGTTAATTTCGTTGATTCCAAATAGTTTTCGTTGTATTTGACTTTTGAGTGTTACATTGCTTTTGGAAAAATATAGGGTTGTCACATCATCCCCCCGTTAGAGGAATTTCGTCCCGAAATTTAATCTAAGTTTGAGTTTACGCATTGGGGAAGAGATACGGGTACTTTTGTTTCATCTGATCCTCGCGTTCCCAGGTGTATTCAGGTCCTCGCTTGGCGTTCCAGCGGACCTTTACAATAGGTATGCGACTTTGTTTAGTCCTTTTAATTTCCCGATCCATGATCTCTGGTTCTTCTACGAATTGGAGATTCTCATTTATTGCAATTTCGTCCAGAGGGATGACAAGGGTCTCATCGGACAAGCACTTCTTTAGGTTTGATACGTGAAAGGTAGGGTGTACGTTGTGGAGTTCCTGAGGTAATCGAAGTTTGTAAGCCACCGGACTGATCTTGGCAAGGATCTCGAATGGTCCAATGTATCTTGGGTTCAGTTTCCCACGCTTTCTGAAACGTATTAACCCTTTCCAGGGCGAGACTTTTATTAGGACACGGTCTCCAACCTGGAATTCCAAGGGTTTCCATCTTTTGTCCGCATAACTCTTTTGTCTGTCCCTTGATGCTTTCAGTCGTCCCCGGATCTGAACAATCTTCTCCGTAGTTTCCCTTATGATTTCTGGACCAGTGAGTGTGTTGTCTGTTGCTTGTCTTCTTGCTAGTTGTGTGTCACCTACTTCAGCCCAGCACAAAGGTGATATGCATTTACGGCCGTAGAGGGCTTCGAACGGGGCAACCTTGATGCTAGTGTGGTAGCTATTGTTGTACGAAAACTCGACCAAGGGTAGATGGGTGTCCCATGCTTTGCCAAAATTGATTACGCAAGATCTCAACATATCCTCTAGGGTTCGTATGGTTCTCTCACTCTGGCCGTCAGTTTGTGGGTGATAAGCAGTACTCATGTCTAGTCTTGTTCCTAGAGATTTTTGCAGCCACTGCCAGAACCTTGAGGAGAATCTACTATCTTGGTCCGAGATAATGGATATGGGCACACCATGCAGCCGTACAATCTCTCTGAGGTATGTTCTAGTTAGTTTCTCCAATTTATCAGTTTCTTTGATTGGTAGGAAGTGCGCTGATTTAGTTAACCTGTCGACGATCACCCAGATGGTGTCAAGTCTGCTTGTTGTCTTGGGTAATTTGGTTATGAAATCCATGGTTATCTGCTCCCACTTCCATTTGGGTGTTTTTGGTTGTTGCAACAATCCCGAGGGCTTTTGGTATTCCACCTTGACTTTGGCGCACGTCAGACATTTGCTCACGTAGGTAGCAATTTCGGCTTTCATGTTCGGCCACCAGTACAGTTTCTTGAGGTCGAGATACATCTTATCCGAGCCAGGATGTATGGAGTATTGTGTCTTATGGGCTTCATTCATGACGACTTCTCTGAATCCGCCAAACTTCGGTGTCCAGATCCGATCCATGAAGTAACAAACTCCATCATTCTTGACTTCAAGCTTCTTATCCATTCCCCTTAAGGCTTCCCCTGTCACATTTTCAGATTTTAAGGCTTCTACTTGGGCTTCCCTGATTTACGTAGACAGGTGTGAATGGATTGTCATAGTTAGAGACTTCACTCTGTGGCCCGAGTATTCCTTCCGGCTAAGTGAATCAGCCACCATGTTAGCCTTCCTGGGATGATATCGAATTTCGCATTCGTAATCATTTAGTAGTTCTACCCACCATCTTTGTCTCATGTTGAGTTCTTTCTGGTTGAGGATATGCTGGAGGCTTTTTATGATCGGTAAAGACTGTACAATTCGTGTCGTAGAGATAGTGCCTCCATATCTTTAGAGCGAAAATGACTGCTCCTAGCTCGACATCGTACGCCGTGTAGTTTACATCGTGCGTCTTTAGTTGTCTTGAGGCGTAGGCGATGACCTTTCCTCGTTGCATCAAAACACACCCAAGTCCTTGGTTTGACGCATCACAATAGACCACGAAGTCCTCTGTTCCTTCTGGTAAGGTTAAGATGGGTGCACTACATAAGGCTCGCTTTAGTGTTTGAAATGCGACGTCTTGTTTCTCTCCCCAGTCGAAGGTTACACTCTTTTGAGTTAGGTGGTAAGCGGCTTAGCAATCTTCGAGAAGTTTTGTATGAACCTTCGGTAATACCCGGCGAGTCCCAAGAATTGTCGAATTTCAGTTGGGGTCCTTGGAGTTTTCCAATTCTCTATTGCTTTGATCTTGGAAGGATCCACGTGTATTCCCTCCTTGCTTACTACGTGGCCTAGGAAATATACTTCCCGAATCCAAAACTCACACTTTGAAAATTTTGCGTATAGTTTTTCTGCCCTTAATGTTTCCAAGACTTGGCAGAGGTGTTGGCTGTATTCTTCCTTGCTTCTTGAATAGATGAGTATATCATCTATGAACACGATCACGAATTTATCCAGGAAGGGACGACATACCCGGTTCATCAAGTCCATGAACACTGCTGGTGCATTTGTCAATCCAAAGGGCATCACTACAAACTTGTAGTGACCATAGTGTGTTCGGAATGTCGTCTTGGGGATGTCTCCTTCCAGCACTCGCAGTTGGTGATAACCAAATCTTAGATCGATTTTTGAGAAGTATCTTGCTCCCTGTAGTTGGTCGAACAAATCGTCTATGTGTGGTAGGGGATATCAGTTCTTAATCGTGAGTTTGTTTAGTTCCCGGTAATCGATGCACATGCGAAAAGATTTGTCCTTCTTCTTCACGAATAGGACCGGTGCTCCCCATGGTGAGAAGCTCGGTCTGATGAAGCCCTTGCTCATCAGCTCGTTTAATTGGCTGGACAGTTCCTGCATCTCGGCTGGGGCTAGACGGTAAGGCGACTTTGCTACTGGAGTAGCTCTGGGAATTAAGTCGATTCTGAACTCGACTTGGCGTTCTGGTGGAATCCCTGGAAGATCTTCTGGGAAGATGTCTGGGAAATTGCAAACTTTTGGAATGTCTTTAATGTTCTTCGGTTCTTGTTTCTGGTCTACTACGTGGGCTAGAAAGGCATGATATTCTTTGCGAAGATATTTTCGTGCTTTAACACAGGAGATGATTTGTAAATTTGTACTAGGTTTGTCACCATAAATGACAAGAGTTTCGCCGTTTGGCAGATTGAGGCGAACGGCCCTTTCGTGACAAAGTATATCGGCATGGTGAAGACTTAACCAGTCCATACCGATGATGACATCAAAACTTCTTATCGAAATGGGCATAAGATCAATTTGAAATAAGTGCTCGTTTAAATTTAATGTGCACCCTACATACATATCGCTTGCGCTTTCCGTTTTACCGTTTGCCATTTCTACAATGAATATTTTATTGAGTGGTTGGGGTTTTTGATTAAGTAGGTGTTTGAATTTATGACTCACAAAACTTCTCTCCGCACCGCAGTCAAAGAGTATGCATGCATAAATGTTGTCGAGGAGAAACGTACCTGTAACCACCGTGGGGTCAACTATTGCTTCATTTTGTCCTATCGCCAGCACTCTCCCAACACCGCCATCATTCTTTGCCTTGGGGCAATCCCTCTTGAAGTGCCCAGTTTCTCCACACCCATAACATGCCTGGCTTATTCCAGTACCAGGAACTTGAGTGATTGGTCGCGTCGGTGCCTTACAGAAACGGGCAGTGTGCCCTTTCCTGTCGCAGTTTTTACAGCGCATCTCGCGACAATTACCGTGGTGATGGTAGTTGCATTTGTTGCACTTTGGCAGGTTCCCAGCATATTGTTTCGTTAGCGTAGGGGTAGCAGGAGTTGTAGTGGGAGCAGTAGCGGCATGAACCGCCACCATTTGTTTCTTTGAAGATTCTTGCGAAGTTTGCCCCTTTCTCTTGTTCCAGAACTTCTTCTTGCTGTTGTTTTTGGCATTGTTATCGTTGTTGTTGTTCCCTTTGGTTGGTTCAGCGATGATAGTCGTGACGCCTTGACAGACACCATGATCAACGAGAGATTGCGCCAGTTCCTTGGCGCTGTCGAATGTCATGGGTTTGGAGGCTAACACACTCCCTCGAAGTTGGGGTGATAGTCCCCAGATATACCTTTCCACCTTTTGGCTTTCCAGGATCAACATTCCTGGGCAAAGTATTATCAAGTCACTGAATCTGTTGGTATAGCCCGCGATGTCCGAGCCGACCATCATAAGGCCCCACAGTTCCTGTTCAACCTTCTGAATCTCGCCTCTTGGGCAGTACTCTCGTAGGAGCATTCGTTTCAAGTTTTCCCAACCCATGGAGTTCGCCACCACTAGGGTTAGTGTCTTGACGTGGCCGTTCCACCACGTCAGGGCTCGTTCGGAGAAAGTAAAGGCGGCAAATTTTACTTTGCTTTCTTTAGGGCATGCGCAAATTTCGAATACAGCTTCCGTTTTCTCTATCCATTGGGATAGCCATCACTCCCCCAGTCCCATAAAAGGGAATAGGTTTTCCGTTGGTGAAGTCTTTGTAAGTACATACTCCAGAACGGCCTTGGCTTTGGCCATTTGTAAAGCTGTTTGTTCCTCCTCCTGACCCGTTGTTGCTCATTTGAGCCATCGCTGCGGTTACAGCGGCTATTACAGCAGTTTGGAACATAGCGGCATCCATAATTGGAGGAGGTGGTGGAGGTGGTGTTGGAGCTGAGTTTTTGCATGATGATCTACGAGGAGGCATGTTTTGATAGAGAAATAATAAAGAAGACTATAAGTTTCTAATGATTTAACAATCATGCACTAGAGGGTTAGTTGTAACTTGTAATTTGTTTTGACTTTAGTTTATGGTTTCAAAGTAGATATAGCAATTTAGATAATCCTATAAGTTTCGAGAGGTATGTAAAGAAGTACTTCATATTTATATATAAGTCACACATACGGTGCGTTACATTATGCTTCGTGTTTAGGAAAATTTGACCTATCTAGAGGTCTCCGATTACAAGTTCAAAGGAAAAAAGAAAAACTTTATCCGAGGTCCTATTCTATATCAAAATTGTTGGAGTTGGGCAAGTTCTACTTGCGGCGTGTTGTGCGTTTGGAGCTAGACTCGGCATCCGACTGCTTGACTCCCATTAGGTGCCTTTCAAGAACTGCTTGTTGTTCCTTCATCTCTCTTATTTCTGCCAGTGTTGTCACCATTTGGCTTTGAAGCGTCCCTGTGTGGAGTTGGGTACTTTCGTGTAGTCCGTCCAGACGACGGATGTCTGCGGCGTTGCCCTGTGTAGCAGCATTGACCTCACGGATTCTGGTCGCTTGTATGTCTGACTGGTAGTTTTGGGTGGCTATTGTGCCCACAAGGACGGGAAGCGCTCGATCGGCTGAGCCTCCTCCACTGACATTGTAAAAATCCCGACACATGCCGAAGGGAGGGCGTACACCAAGTTGATGGCTCCAATGGTAGAGGTGGCTTCCCCAAATGGGAATGGGACCTGGGTAATATGCTCTAACTTCGGGAGGACGAGGAACAGGAGGGTTGATTACTTCGGGCTCGGAGTCTGTTCCATCAGTAGCTTCTTCTTCCTCCTCGACCTCCTCGTTGACTTCGAATTCCTCTCCGACTTCCTCTTCGACTTCGAATTCTTCTTCGACTTCCTCTTCGATTTCCTCTGGGTCTTCTTCCGGATCTTCTTCTATCCATCCGTTGTTACCTTGGTTTGGGTAGTAGGGATCTCCCGGTATATGGAATCCGGCCATTTGTCTGTACTAGGATAGAGGTATGAGAATTTTATAAGAAAAGAAATTTCTATTTAACGGCATCCTAAGTTTAACTATATCTTAATGTGTGCAGGTTTTTCATTGTCCTATTATCCTATAACAATACTCCTATAGTATTTCAAATTTGCGAGTCTAAAAATTTTATTTGGTAAGTTTTTGACTTGTTGTCCACTACGACCATTCTTCGACGTACGTTGGTCAAATCCAGGATAAATATAGTTGATCAGGCTATATTTATTCTCGATTTGATTACATACCTCGAGGCCCAATCGTAGTGTCACAACCTGCCTTAATGCTTTTTAGAAAACTTTGTTATGATACGAGACCGATGCATGCGAGTAAAAATGTATATATATATATATATATATATATATATATTAAAAGAAAATATTTTGTTTATGAAAACGTTTTGTCAGCGGGTTTTTGGTCCCCTTTGCATTTATAGTTTGTATATCTTATGTGATTCGATATACTTAGTTCACTATAAACAATGCTCTGATACCAATCTGTCACACCCCCAAACCATAACGGCGGAAACATTCGGGGGTGGATGACTTCACGTAGTACCATAACAATTAAATATTGTAAAGAAAGTAATACAACCATCATATATATAATAAAAACGTACATTGTTGCGTTTTACATGTTTCCAAAAGAATATTACAATATGATGATTTAAAATGTTTGATAATAAACACCTTTAGCGTTCCTTCTTCAAAAGCTGGTAGTTACCTGTATTACTGATTCCCTGAGAAATACAAGTGGTTTCGAAAAAGTGTCAACAATAAAGTTGGTGAGTTCATAAATGTTTTGTACTAAAAAAGTATGTATTTTTGGAAGAAAATCGATGAACGTGGCTTTCAGAAAATCCAATATTTTCCACATATAGTTTGAAAAGTTCCCAAGGTTGGAGGGCGTTAGTATCTTTCGTATTTAAATGATAAAGATAAGTTTTTGTACTCAAAATAATGTAAATACTGAATGCATGTAAGAATCTCGTAAATCAAGCTTGTTTTTATACTTTCGTGTGAGTCTTATAACCATACTATTGACACGGACTGCCTGTAACAACATTCTTCAGGTGTTGTACTGTTATGACATTTGTCACCCCAGACCTGCCGGTCTAACTGTAGCTAACAGTTTAGGTGCGGGGTTGTCAATCCCGTATAGATCTATACACAAGTATCACGCTCTCCCTACAAGAGATTATGGCTTATAATACAGGACTTGAAATACATACATAAAAGTACGTTGAAGTTTGAATATCTCACATCACTTAGTATAAATAGATTTACGATAAGAAAGTATTTATTTCACTTTAGAAGAAAGTATTTCGTTTTTCAAGATGTATACGTAAGAATGTATGAATAACTCGCAAACTATACCCATTATAGTTTTTCAGAAAGTATGTTCCATTTGGTGAAAATAACTTGGTGATATACTAAACTTTATACGTAAAGTAAGATGTTGGTATCGAATAATAATAAGATAGATGTTGCATTTATATAAAACGATACGTTTTCTTGTATTGTACTTGTATTCCCCCCCCCCTCCTAAAACATGAAAAGACTTGAAAAGTAGGGGTATGAACTCACTTGTTTGGTTTGAAGAGAGCGAGACTAGAGTCGGGCAGAACTTCAATTGCGGAAAGCTGCGTCTTCGAGCTTTGCGGGGATCTCGGTAGCGTAGAACCTTCGTCGGGGGCTCGGGTGTGGAACCGAGGGTGTCGGGATGGTCTCTGGTACGTAAGAGTGTGTGAGGGTGAGTGAAACTTTGAGTGAGGTGTGCTAAAATCCGGAGCTTATGCCTTCTATTTATAGGGTTGAAAATGTGAGTACGTTGGGCGTACCACCAGAGTACGTTGGGCGTACGCGTTACACTGGGCGTACTTAGGTTGTGCTGGGCGTAACTTTGCGTCATGGATTACGACTCGGGTCTAGCTAGGCGTAGAGCTTGCAGCCGATGGGACTCGACCCTGCACCTGAGTACATTGGGCGTACTCCTGAATTACGCTGGGCGTAATTCTGGCTTCCGTCTTCTAAATTCCGTAACTTTCACGTACGGGCTCCGTTTTTCGCGTTCTTTATATCCACGCGTAGGTGAGATTATGCTCTACAACTTTCATTTAGACTCCGTCGGCTAGTTTTGACTTTATTTTTAATGCTATGTTTTTAATAGGCCGGGACTGCTAAAGTCCGTTAAAAAATCATAACTTCTTTATCCGACGTCTGTTTTCATTTGTCTTTTTATCATCTTACTCCTATTGTGGAGACCTTCTACTCTGGTTTAGGTTGCGTTAGCTAAATATCGATCGATCTTCAATTCGAGTTTTTAGCTCTCTACTAATGTTACGAAACTTAGAAAATTCGTAACTTCTTCATACGAGGTCCAATTTGGGCGATCTTTTTATGTACGTTTATAGTTTAACGAACTCTACAATTTTTGTTTAGATACTTAAGGCTAAAATACATTTTATTGGAATTTCACTTTTTACGTTAAATAGTGTTAGCGGGGGTGTCGTAAATATTTGAGTGGTTATAGTTTCTTCAATATAACCCGGTTTCGAATGTTCTTTATGTTTTTGGAAACCTTGGCACGATATCTAACATTTAATGCATCCCAATTTAGATATTTTGAACACTTTATTTTTGAGGTTAATTTCGTTGATTCCAAATAGTTTTCGTTGTATTTGACTTTTGAGTGTTACATTGCTTTTGGAAAAATATAGGGTTGTCACACAAAACGTTTTCATAAACGATACTTTTAATAAATTAAAATGATATATATATATATATATATATATATATATATATATAATAAAAGTATAAGTACACGCATGCATCGGTCTCATATCATAGCAAAATTTTATAAAAAGTATTAAGGCAAGTTGCAATACTACGACTAGGCCTCGGGGTATGTAATCAAATCGAGAATAAATATAGCCTTATCAACTATATTTATCCTGGATGTGACCAACGTATGTCGAGGAATGGTCGTAGTGAGCAACAAGTCGAAAACATACCAAAGAAAACACTAGAATAAAACTTACAAATTTGAAATACTATATGAGTATTTTAAAATCCATAAGAACTATAATAATTATGCGAACCTCAATACTTAGTTAAATTTAGGAAATCGTCAAATAAATAAAAAAAATTTATTACCTTTTTACTCCCAAGTTTTTATAAAATTCTCTTACCTCTATTTCTCGACTAGACAAAATGGCAGGATTTCACATTCCCGGGGACCCCTACTACCCCAACCAAGGAAATGGAGGTTGGATTGAGGATGACCCAGAAGAGGATTCCAAAGAGGAAATTCGCGAGGAAGAACCAGAAGAAGAATCCGAAGAGGATCTTGAGGAAGACCCAGATGAAGGATCAAAAGAGGAAGGAGATGGTGGGAGCACAGACTCAGAGCCTAAGGTCTACAACCCTCCCCGAGAAGCAGCAATTCCCCGACGGAACTTTCAGGGCCCGGCGCCCCGTTGGGCTGTGGATCTGAAGTGATGGAGCAGGGAACAAGGGCAACGCCCACCCTACGGCATGGCGCGAGGCTTTTATAACCTCAGCAATGGGGGTTCGACTGACAGGGCACTCCTTGTCATGGTTCGTCACATTACCAACCAAGGCGAGCAAGCAAGAGCAAATTCCAACCAACTTTTGGACATTGGGGCCACCGTTGCTATCACTGCGGTACGTCTTCTTCGTCTGGACGAAGAACATGAGCGGAAAATAGAGCACACCTTTTCCCTTCAGAAAGACATTATTGCTGCTAGAGCCGGAGTAAGGGAGTTCCGTAAGAACCAAGCCGCAATGGAGAGGCGTATCATCAAGGCTGAACGTGAGGTAGCCTGAGCTAAGGCTTCCACAACCACCTACCATGGTCCGCAGTGTGCCACCCGCTCAGAGTAGAGTGCGTACTTCTGGCGCTATGTATATACCTATCAAATAAGTGTTGGTGCTACTCTTTCCTTTAAGAATGTAAACCCGACGGATTGTGAGAACGCAGTTCAGGGGTCGGAATGCGGTCAAATTTTCCTATTTTCATTGATGTACCATAGACCTATATAAGGTCAAATTTTCCTGATCGTTGTATCATATACTAATATCAATGAAATTAACACGCATTTATTATTTCCTCAAGTATTCCATTAATTTCTTAAAAGAATCATACATTTATTTCCATTAACATGCAAAAACCAGAAATGTTCAGAACTAAAACTTATAATACTAAAACCTCCCATAATCATTTCTAATGACTTATCAAGAACTCGTCTCTTAACTTGTGGCAGAATCATGCCTCCAAGACGAAATCCCCGATGTTTCAATACAAATGGAGCACCAGCACCACCTGCGCCACTCCCTCCATCGATGGATGTTGCTACCTTTCAGGCTGCTGTAACAGCTGTCGTAACTGCAACAATGGCACAAATGAGTAACAATGGATCAGGAGGAGGGATAAATAGCTCTACTAATGGCCAAAACCAAGGTCGTTCCGGGGAATGTACCTATAAGGACTTCTCCAACAGCAAACCCATCCCCTTTAATGGAACTGGGGGAGTGATGGCTCTATCCCAATGGATAGAGAAACCGAAAGCTGTGTTCGAGATATGCTCATGCCCTGAAGAAAGCAATGTAAAATTTGCCGCCTGTACTTTCTCCGAGCGAGCCCTAACGTGGTGGAATGGCCACGTTAAGTCACTAACTCTGGTGGTGGCAAACTCCATGGGTTGGGAGAACCTGAAACGGATGCTACTACGAGAGTACTGCCCAAGCGGCGAGATTCAGAAGCTCGAGCAGGAGCTTTGGGGCGGTAGGCTCGAACATCACAAGCTATACAAATAGATTCAGTGACTTGGAAATACTTTGCCCGGGAATGATGGTTCTGGAAAGCCAAAAGGTGGAAAGGTATATCTGGGGGCTGTCGCCCCAGCTTCGAGGAAGTGTGCTAGCTTCCAAACCCACGACGTTCGACATCACCAAGGACCTGGCACAATCTCTTGTTAATCATGGGGTCTGCCAAAGTGTCATGACCGTCGTCCCGGAACCAACGAAAGGAAGCAACAACAATAACATCAATGCCAACAACAACAACAACAAGTTTTGGAACAAAAGGAAAGGTCAAACTTCGCAAGAACCTTCAAAGAAACAAATAGTGGCGGTCCATGCTGCTACTGCCCCCACTGCTGTCCCTATTACCCCTACGCCGGTAAAACAATATGCTGGGAACCTACCAAAGTGCAACTAATGCAATTACCGTCACAACGGGAATTGTCGGGAGATGCACTGTAAAAACTGCGACAGGAAAGGGCACACTGCCCGTTTCTGTAGGGCACCAGCGCGACCAATCACTCAAGTTCTTGGTGCTGGAGTGAGCCATACATGTTATGGGTCTGGGGAAACTGGGCACCACAAGAGGGATTGCCCTAAGGCAAAGAATGTTGGCGGTGTAGGAAGAGTGCTGGCAATAGGGCAGAACGAGGCAATAGCCGATCCCACAGTGGTTACGGGTACGTTTCTCCTCAACAACATTTATGCATGCATACTCTTTGACTGTGGTGTAGAGAGAAGTTTCGTGAGTCATAAATTCAAACACTTACTTAATCAAAAACCGCAAACACTCCATAAAATATTCACAGTAGAAATGGCAAACGGTAAAACGGAAAGCACAAACGATATGTACATAGGATGTACGTTAAATTTAAATGAACACTCGTTCCAAATCGATCTTATGCCAATTACTATAAGAATTTTTGATGTCATCATCGGTATGGACTGGTTAAGCCTTCACCATGCCGATATACTTTGTCACGAAAGGGCCGTTCGCCTCAATCTGCCAAGTAGCAAAACTCTTGTCATTTATGGTGACAAACCCAGTACAAATGTACAAATCATCTCCTGCGTCAAAGCCCAAAAATACCTTTGCAAGGAATTTCATGCCTTTCTAGCTCACGTGGTAGACAAGAAACGAGAAGTGAAAGACATTAAAGACATTCCGGAAGTCTGCAATTTCCCCGACATTTTCCAAAAAGATCTTCCAGGAGTCCCATTGGAACGTCAAGTCGAGTTCAGGATCGACTTGATTCCCAGAGCTACCCCAGTAGCAAAATCGCCATACCGTCAGCACCGGCTGAAATGCAAGAGTTATCCATCTAGCTGAACGAGCTTCTAAGCAAGGGATTCATCAGACCGAGCTTCTCACCTTGGGGAGCACCAGTTATGTTCGTAAAGAAGAAGGACGGATCTTTTCACATGTGCATTGATTACCGAGAGTTGAACAAACTCACGATCAAGAACCGATATCCCTTACCACACATAGACGATCTATTCGACCAACTACAAGGAGCAAGCTACTTCTCAAAGATCAATTTAAGATCTAGGTATCACCAGCTGCGAGTCCTAGAAGGAGACATTCCCAAAACGGCATTCTGAACTCACTATGGTCACTACAAGTTTGTAGTGATGCCCTTTGGATTGACAAATACACCGGCGGTGTTCATGGATTCGATGAACCGAGTATGTCGTCCTTTCCTGGATAAATTTGTGATCGTGTTCATAGATGATATACTCATCTATTCAAGGAGCAAGGCGGAACATAGCCAACACCTCCGACAAGTGTTGGAAACATTAAGGACAGAGAAGTTATACGCAAAATTCTCAAAGTGCGAATTTTGGATTCAGAAAGTAGATTTCCTAGGTCATGTGGTCAGAAAGGAGGGGATACACGTGGACCCTTCCAAAATCAAGGCAGTCAAGAACTGGACAACTCCAAGGACTCCAACGGAAATCCGGCAATTCTTGGGCCTTGATGGGTATTACCGAAGGTACGTACAAAACTTCTCAAAGATTGCTAAGCCGCTTACCACCCTGACTCAGAAGGGTGTAACCTTCAGATGGGGAGAAAAACAAGACGTTGCATTCCAAACACTAAAGCGAGCCCTATGCAGTGCACCTATTTTAACCTTACCGGAAGGAACAGAAGACTTCGTGCTCTACTGTGATGCGTCAAACCAGCGACTTGGATGTGTCCTAATGCAACGAAAGAAGGTCATCACATACGCCTCGAGACAACTCAAGACGCATGAGGTCAACTATACCACGCACGATCTCGAACTAGGAGAAGTCGTTTTCGCTCTAAAGATCTAGAGGCACTATCTCTACGGCACGAAATGTACAATCTTCACCGATCATAAAAGCCTCCAGCATATCCTCAGCCAGAAAGAACTCAACATGATACAAAGACGGTGGGTAAAACTACTAAACGATTACGAATGTGAAATTCGTTATCATCCAGGGAAAGCTAATGTGGTAGTTGATGCCCTCAGGCGAAAGGAATACTCAGGCCGCTGAGTGAAATCTTTAACTATGACGATCCATTCACACATGTCCACGCAAATCAAGGAAGCTCAAATAGAAGCCTTGAAATCTGAAAATGTGGCAGGGGAAGCCTTAAGAGGAATGGATAAGAATCTTGAAGTCAGGGATGACGGAGTTCGTTACTTCATGAATCGGATCTGGACGCCGAAGTTTGGCGGATTCAGAGATGTTGTCATGGACGAAGCCCATAAGACACGATACTCCATACATCCCGGTTCAGATAAGATGTATTTTGACCTCAAGAAACTGTATTGGTGGCCGAACATGAAAGCCGAAATCGCTACCTATGTAGGCAAATGTTTGACTTGCGCCAAAGTCAAGGTGGAATACCAAAAGCCCTCGGGATTGTTGCAACAACCAGAAGTACCCGAATGGAAATGGGAGCGGATAACCATGGACTTCATAACCAAGTTACCCAAGATGACTAGCGGACTCGACACCATCTGGGTGATCGTCGACAGGTTAACCAAATTCACGCACTTCCTACCAATCAAAGAAACGGATAAACTGGAAAAGCTAACTAGAACATACATCAGCGAGATTGTACGACTGCATGGTGTACCAATATCCATTATCTCAGACCGAGATAGTAGATTCACCTCGAGGTTCTGGCAGTCGCTACAAAAATCTCTAGGAACAAGGTTAAACATGAGTACTGCCTACCACCCACAGATCGACGGCCAGAGTGAGAGAACCATACAAACCTTAGAAGATATGCTAAGAGTTTGTGTGATCGATTTTGGTAAGGCGTGGGACACCCATTTACCATTGGTCGAGTTTTCGTACAACAATAGCTATCACACTAGCATCAAATTTTCCCCATTCGAAGCCCCCTACGACCATAAGTGCATATCACCTCTGTGCAGGGCTAAAGTGGGTCACACACAACTAGCAAGTGTACAAGCAACCGAAAACACTCTCACTGGACCAGAAATCATAAGGGAAACTATGGAGAAGATTGTTCAAATCCGGGAGCGACTGAAGGGTTCAAGAGACAGACAAAAGAGTTATGCAGATAAAAGACGGAAACCCTTGGAATTCCAGGTTGGGGACCGGGTACTACTAAAAGTCTCACCCTGGAAGGGATTAATATGCTTCGGAAAGCGGGGGAAACTAAACCCAAGGTATATCAGACCATTCGAGATCCTTGCCAGGATCGGCCCGGTGGCATACAAACTTCGATTACCGCAAGAACTCAATAACATACACCCTACCTTTCACGTATCGAACCTAAAGAAGTGCTTGTCCGATGAGACCCTCGTTATCCCTCTGGACGAAATTGAAATCAACGAGAATCTCAAATTCGTAGAAGAGCCAATAGAGATCATGGATCGGGAAATTAAAAGAACTAAACAAAGCCGCATACCCATTGTGAAGGTCCGTTGGAACGCCAAGTGAGGACCTGAATACACCTGGGAACGCGAGGATCAGATGAAACAAAAGTACCCGCATATTTTTCCAAGAACTCTATCTTAGATTAAATTTCGCGACGAAATTCCCTCTAACAGGGGGATGATGTGACAACCCGATATTTTTCAAGTCAATGTAACATTCAAAAAGTCAAATACAATGAACAATTTGGAATCAATGAAATTAGCATAAAAAATGAAGTGTTCTAAAATCTAAATTGGGATGCATAAAGTCTTAGATATCGTGCCAAGGTTTCCAAAAATATAAAGAACACTCGAATCCGAGTTATAACGAAGAAGTTATGACCAATCGAAAATCCACAACACACCCGGTAAAACACTACTAAACGTAAAAAGTGAAACTTCAATAAAATACTTTTTAGCCTTAGGTATCTAAACGAAGGTCGTAGATTATGTTAAACCATGAGCATGCATAAAAAGAGCGCCCAAATCTGACTTCGTATGAGGAAGTTGCGATTTTTCTAAGTTTTGGAACAACGATAGACAGCTAACAACTCGAAATAAAGATCGAGCGGTTTTTAGCCGACGCAACCTAAACGAGAGTTGAAGGTCTCCACAATAGTAGTACAATGGTAAAAAAACAGACGAAAACAGACATCGGATAAAGAAGTTATGGATTTTTAACGAAATTATCCTGTCCCGGCCTATTAAATAAAATATAATTAAAAATAAAGTCAAAATTAGCCGACGAAGTCTAAATGAAAGTTGTAGAGTATATTCCCACCTTCGCGTGGATATAAAGAACGTCAAAAACGGAGCTCGTATGCGAAAGTTACGCATTTTTGAAGTTTTTGGCACGCATTACGAAGCTTATCCGAAGGAGTACGCCCAACATAATGAATGGAGGGCCTCGGATCGTCCACGTCACCCCTACACTCTACTACAGTCCCATCCGAAGACCGGAGACCGTGACATCATCGCTGACATACGCCCTACGTACGAGGGTACGCCCCGCGTACTTCGGAGTACGCCCAACGTATGAGGGCAGTTTTCCTCACCTATAAATACCATGTGAGACCTCCGACTTTCCTTGCCCATTTCCTATTTCTCTCTCACTTTTACTCCATGTTTAGCATCCCGAGACGATCCCGACTTCCCGGTTTCATACCTCAGTCCCGACGAAGGTCCGAAGCCCCGAGATTCCCGAGAATCTCACCACTTTCCGGTCAAAGTGATGCCCGAGAAAAATCTCGTTTTCTTCGAATCATCACACTTTCCAGGTGAGTTCATACCCCTACATTTTCAAGTCTTTTCATGTTTTAGGGAGGGGGGGGAGGGGAATACAAGTACAATACGAGAAAAACTTATCGTTTTATACGTATTTAAATACATCATTTACATTATTAAAAGTGTTAAATAACATCGATATCAACGATACAATTTACATGCAAAGTTAAGTATTATACCGAGTTTTTATCACCAAATGGAACACACTTTCGGAAAAACTATAATAGGTATGGTTTACGGATTATTCATTACATATTTACGTAAACTTTGTAAAATTGAAATATTTTCATCTACATGAAATAAAGACTTTTCTTTTCGTAAATCTATTAATACTAAGTGTTGTGAGACATTCAGCTTCAACGTACTCACAAGTACGTATTTCAAGTTTTGTATTATAAACCATAATCTCTTGGAGGGAGAGTGTGATACTTGTGTATAGATCTATACGGGATTGACAACCCCGCACCTAATCTGTTAGCTATAGTTAGACCGGCAGGTCTGGGGTGACAAACGTCATAACACTACAACGCCTGAAGAACGTTGTTACAGGCAGTCTGGGTCAATAGCATGGTTATAAAACTCACACGGAAGTATTAAAATGAGTTTGATTTACGAGACTCTTGAATGCATTCAGTAAATACAATATTTGAGTATAAATACACTTTTTGAGCACGAAAGATGCTATTGCACTCCAGCCTTTGGAACTTTTCAAACTTTATGTAGAAAATATTGGATTTTTTGGAAAACACGTTCAGTTGTTTTTACTAAAGGACATACAAATTTCGGTACAAAAATGCTTATGAACTCACCAACTTAATTGTTGACACTTTTTCAAAACTACTTGTATTTCTCAGGGAATCAGTAATACATGTAACCATCAGCTTTTGGAGAAGGAACGCTAAGGCGTCTATTATCAAAACATTTTAAATCATCATATCTGTAATATTCTTTTGAAACATTTATTACACGCAACAATGTAAGTTTTTATTATATTTATGATGGTTGTGTTTACTTTCTTTACAATATTCAACTGTTATGATACTACGTGAGGTCACCCACCCCCGAATGTTTCCGCCATTCTGGTTTGGGGGTGTGACATAGAGGAAAAATATGAACAAATTTAATAAAAACAAAAATAAAATACAAAATGTACAAAACAGAAACTTTTGGGATCAAAAGTTGTCAAACAATTTAATATCTTTTATCAGCACACACCTGCATGAGTAGCTCTGGTCAATCACCAATATTGTGGTTCACTTAAACACAAAGGATATTTGCAAGTTGGAGATATTATAAGTGATAAGACATTGCAATTATATTCTTAAATAGACCGTGTAGCTGACGACGACCAAGGATATTGTTGTCCACTTAAATTCAGCAGCGAGATATAGAGTCAGTCTTTAGTCATGGATCAATTCAATTTTAAGTGCACTAGAATGTGTTCCCCATTTCACGACATAACCTAGTAATCAAGGAATTTCCAAAGAACTCTTTACTTTAGGTGAGTGTTCAATTATATAAGAGAGAAGATAGACATAGAGATGCATATGTTGTATCCCTGGTCGGATCTCTTCCAAAAATGCAGAGGGACAACATATGACTAACATAGATAGAGGGATAGAGAGATAGAAAAATGCATATGTTGTGTCCCAGGTCGGATCTTCCGATCACGCAGAGGGAATAACATATGACTGACATAGATAGATAAAAAGATGCATAAAGAGAGATGCATATGTTGCGTCCCAGGTCGGATCTCTTCCAATCACACAAAGGGGGCAACATATGACTGACATAGAGGATAAGAAAGAAAAACAATTTCACACCGACCTACTTTATCAAAAACCCCCAGTCACCCTATCAGCACCAGAATTAAGGACATAAGTTCGTATGTCGAAGAAGTGTTGAGCCACAATTCTAGATGATAAGTAGCTTTAATGTATCTTGTAGGCTCCCTTGTTTATCTCACTGCTCAATCTATCCAAGCATCGTATGGTCAGTCCAAATGTAACTATCTAAGTCCAGATGAGTTAATACTGTCAAGTCCTTTCATTGTCAATAGTGTCTAGTCCTTTTATTTTGAATCCTTCGAGCCTACCAGCATATTGAACACAGAGTCTAAAAAATTCAGCTTCAGTGCATTACACGTATTTCAGATTTCCCTCTAACAATAAACTTCATATCACTTCCCAAAAGATTATCAAAAGAAAATGGAAGAAAATAAGAAATACTAAATAAAATTGAAAAAAAAAATCAGTCTTTGAAACGCATCATCTTAAGAAATCCCATAAGCACGATCATGGTTTTAAGAAAAATTTGGCTTTTGGACAATTAAAGATCAACATTATTATCACATAGAAGAGAATAGTCAGAAAATTCAAATTGTAAATCAACAATTGAAGTTGCATCTAGATGACCTGAGAACAACAAGCAGATGCAAAAGCATATTCAGCCTCAGTTGTGTTTCAATTCCGGAACGAAGTTAATAAATTCAAGATTCAACACGCCTTTAAATACGATCCCCATTTGTGATCCTTTCTTTCTTCCTTCCTTCCCGCAAAGGACACATACCTTCACTTAGAGTTCTGAATGTTGTGCAGTTGAGAGATGTCTCTTATAATGTGTCTGAAACAACCACTATCAACCTACCAAAGTCTGATGATATTCCTCCATAGCTGCTCCAGCAAAGAGTGCGGAATTAGTTGGTCTTTGGAACCAACTCCATTTTGAAGTTGGGTCTACCATTACTATCTACACAAGATACTCTTTCCGATGACATATCCTATTTATCAGACACAAAAGATGAAGAAATGTTAGAAATATTAGATGATTTAGGAATGTAAACTTTTGGTACCCACTGTAGTCCGGTTTAATCCATTTCTTGTTTGATCGGATGAATGCCTCAACACTCGTTTTAGAACTTGAAACTGATCGCTGAGATGACTTCGACCTAACTGATCTTTGTTTAACCGAACCATCTCTTGAATTTGGCATCTTGTCCAACATCCCCTTCTTGTCCTTGGGAGTTTGATTCTTGGCCTTTTTAGCATTCCAGTCACCATTGCGTGAATGCGAACTCGAAGGCTTTCTTTTGGAAGGTCTCCCCCTTGATGCGTTCTCCTTACCTTGTTTGTAGTAGAGAACATACGAACGATGTGGGCAAGTTCTAGCAATGTGCCCAGGAATCTCATAATTAAAACAAGTCTGTCTTTTCATATAAATAATATTGCAACTTGGTCCTTGTCCAACTGAAGTTCGTTTTAAAGAACTTCCATAAGCACAAGCACAAGAACATTTATTAGACTGCTTGACAGATTTTTGTGGCTTGGAGTTTTCAACAGTGGGAGTATCATCATCACATGCTTTTGAAACATTTTCAGTAGAACTAGGATTAATTTTGTCCTGATCACTCCCATCTTGCATTGTTACTTTCGTTGCACATGAAGTAGAAGAATTAGTATCTTTCACCTCATCACTATTAGTGGGGGCAGATTGTTCATTCTTAACTGAATTTGATACCGGGGGCTGGCCATATTGTGCAAGTATATCTATCTCCTTGGTTTCAAGAGGCAGAGTATAGTTATCATTGAATGGAGGTGGAACACTATGATATCCTAGACCCTCACCCTGTTTGTCTTTCCACTTTAATTGTTTCTCAATCATAGTCTCAACTTTCTTACTTGACACATCAAATTTCTTAAAATTAAAATTTGCATTTCAAACTTTATTTTCAATGTGTCAAGTTCAGCAGTTAGATTGACAATCTTTTCTTGAACATAATCATAGTGTTCACATTTAATGTTGTATTCTTTCTTAATTCTTTTAAGATCTTTGGTTTGGGCATCTAGTTTTTCTTTTAAAGGTTTTTGGGCCTTTCTGAGAGTATATCCTTCAGATTTTAAGGTCCTTAATGTCCCTAATTAATAAATCATGTTGATCACAATAATGTTTAAATTTAGCTTCACAAGACTGAGAGCATGAAACTTCATTGACCTCATTGGTACTGTTGTAAGAATTCATTATTTACCGAAAATAAATGCTTCTCTGACCAAAAACACCAAAGGATGGTTGAATTAATGCTAACCAAGAACCTAACTGAATATGAGACTTCTCAAAACCAAGAACGAGGCTTTTGGACCAAGAACAAGGCTTAAAAACCGAATACGAGGCTTTGGGACCAAAATCTCAGTAACCGAGAAGCTAGACCGAAAATGCGAACCCAATTATGTAGTGATATGTGCATATTTAGTTATAAAATTCATGCATTATCTTAATACTTTATGTTGATTTTATTTTATTTAATGAAAAAAAGGTGCTTAGTTAGTTTAGAATTTCATTTTTCAGCAACAATGACATGATCGGATGGAAAAGGAAGCGAAACTAGCGATTGGAAGCTTGGAGATTGGATTTTGAAGAAAGAAGGTTGTTGCTGGACAACTTGACCACTCGTCAGTGTTTTGGCCATATCTCATGAACCGTAACTCCGATTGACGAGATTCAAAATGTTATGAAAACTAGACACAATTTCGGACGACTTTAGTGTTTTGAGAAAATGTTGATTCCAAGAAAAATCAACGAGTTGATTAGACAATTTGCGATTCTTGACGCTGACTTGCCGTACACGAGATTTTAATGACCAACTCGACGAGTTGGGTCACAAACTCGTCGAGTTGGCTCTGTTTTCAGAACTTATATATAGAAACACTTCTCATTCAAACCCTAATTAATTAGGGAAGCTTTGGACGATTTTTGGAGGTCAGAAGGGTTCTTGGAGTTGTGGTTTTCGAGATTTCAACTTAGATATCAATTTGGAAGAAGATCAAAGGCAATAACACATTACTTTTATCTTAATCTTTTGCATGAACCATGTTTCAATCATTAGATTTCATTTTTAGTTTGTTATTTGCTGTAGATATGAGCTAGAAACTCATTACTTCTGTTTAGACTAGATGAATTTATGAATATGGTGTGATTTTATGGCTTGGATTAATTTGATTTGGTGAATTTTGTTTTGTTAAGCTTGTTAGAGATCCTCATGTGTTGACAATAACTATTTTCTGTTAATTATCAAGTATATTAAGTTGCATGAACATCTCTTAATTGCCTGTCTCGTATAATTTATGTGAAAACAATGTTATATGCCTAGGAATAGTGAACATGAAACTAGGGGTTAATTATAAAATAGGTAGGTCAATGTGTGAGCTTGTGTGATGAACCATCATACAAGAAGTTAATTGAATTAGCAATTTAATTAGCTAACTACAAGTCTTACTAAACCCGAATCAATAAACTAGGAAACTCATTAGTTTAACCAACTGACCACTTTTGAATTGGTTTGTTTTCTAAGGATTAGTAATAGTGAACATGAACCTAATCACATTAATCGGTAGCCAATGACAAATTAATCCATTGCACGTGCCATAAAACCAACCATAAGAATAAGTAAGTCAAACCTGAACAGAAGTCTCCTTTAATATTGAGTTTAGTTGATTTTTATTTGTTTTAGCGGTTAATTGCTTTGTTTGAGTGTTAGATAAGTGCTTAAGTTTCTAGTCTTGAAAAACTAGAGAAAACCTCCTTTCTTTTGTTATTTTTTTTATTAAGATAATTCTAGTAGTTAGTTTATTTACCGTTTCCTGTGTTCGGTACCCTGCTTGCTTAACTATGCCACCAATTGACGGGTACACTGCCTTTTGTGTGTCTAAATTATATTTACAAAAGTAGGACTAAAACTAGTGCAATAAACAGACATCATGTAGACCAAAGACTCTAACCGAGATCTCAAAACCGAAAACCGAAGTTGACCTAACCGAGAATGCGAGGGGCTGAAGTGCGGACCGAAGACGTGGACCGAGAAACGAACTGAAAATGAAGATGTACTGAGAACTTGAGTACCGAGAACCCTAACCGAGAATGTGAAGCCAAGACCGAGAACACTGAAGCCGAGAACTCTGACAGAGAATGCGAGGCTGAGAACTCTGACCGAGAATGCAAGGCTGAGAACCTTAACCGAGAACGCGAGGTCGAGAACCATGACCAAACCGAGAACCAGTAGCCGTCACCGAGAACAGCGAGGCAGAGACCGAGAATGCATATGACCTAACCGAGAACGAAGCTAGCCGCCGAAGACTCTTGAAGCCCTATCCGAAGACGAGGTCTGCCGCTGAGAACTCCAAGGATTGTGACCGAAGACCTAAAAAAAAAACACCAAAAACACGAAATTTTCAAGTTTTAAAAGCCAAACTCGATCAAAACTCTAAAATAATGAAGAACACGAAGAACAAACAACCAAAATTTCGTCAAAAATAAATCAAAACGCCAGAAACTCCAAGAAAAACTCCAAGAAACGGTTAAAATCTTGCCAATTCGATTGATACTAATCCTTAGCTCTGATACAAATTGTAAAACCCAATCTTGTGATGTATCAATCGATTTCACTATGATGGTGCGAAATCCCAATCTAGTGAATGATGCAAAATGTAATATAGAATAAGAACACAACGATTAATCTTTAGTGCACACTATTATTGATTAATAGCCGGGTACATGAAATTCATAATGACACTCTTGGTTCTCTCTGTCTCTCTAAAACATGATATGTGCTTCTTGGAATGATCAATTGAATGACTTATATAACACTATATATACCAAGACCTAAATACAAAGGCCAAGCCCAATACCCAAAATCGAAATCACTTACATCCGAGATCAAGGAGATTTCGGTCCTAAACCGAAGACTATAAAAGCATTGAAAAGCAAATTATAAACCACAAATTTATGTCCTAACATAGATGATATGCTACCTTCCGGAGTCTGTAGTTGATTCAATATTTAACCAAAATATGATTTTTTTTTTTTACATTCTAAATTAAAGTACAAACACTAAATTATATGCTGAAAAAAAAAATCAAGTAAGACTTCATATGAGTGAGTTATGTACATTTTAAAAGTGTGACATATTCCAAAAGAAAAAATGCCGAAACAGAAAATACACAACATTGATATGTTGTCTTCCAAGGCCTATAGCCGATTCAATATCTAACCAAAATATGTGTTTGTACAATCTAAAATGAAGTACAAACACCAAATTACATGCTGAAAAAAAATTCAGTAATTTTTACTTCATACGAATGAGTTATGCATATTTAAAAAAAGGAGAAAGATTAAAAAAAGTTTTGAAACAGAAAAAATGCAACATTGATATTCTTTCTTTCGGGTCATGTATCTAATTCAATATCTAACTAAAATATACGTTTGTACAGCCTAAAATGAATTACAAACACTAAATTACATGTTAGAAAAAAAAATCAAGTAATTCCGACTTCATATGAATGAGTCATGCGTATTTTAAAAAATGGAAAAAATGTCAAACCGGTTCCGATTTTTAGAACAGAGACTGTTTTCATAATGAAGAACTAGTAGTCGGACCTTATTACCAATTCTGGTTTTGATTTTGGTTCCGGTCCGATTCCGGGTAAGCTCATCCATATATATATATATATATATATATATATATATATATATATATATATATATATATATATATATATATATATATATATATATATATATATATAAGTATCAATTACATGTAAATGTAAAGTTTTATATGAGGGTTTACATAAATTTAAAGGGAAATCTTTGAAAAAATTATAAAATTTTACCATAATTTACTAAAAAATCCCAAACTAAAATTTGTTTACGGAAAAACATGAATTACCAGTAAAAATGGCGATTTGACCCATTTTTCCCTGTTTACCGGTTTCATTAAAATCTCATTATTTTACCATAATTTACGATTAACTCCCAAACTAAAATTTAGTGATGATTTTGCCCTTTTCTCCATGTAATATACATTTTACCGATTTCATTGTTGACATGAACGCCTAGTTATTAAATGAGTTGATGAGATGAATATGTTAAGTTATATAATTTTATGTTTACCATAAAACTTGATATATCCTGATGCATTGTATATTTTCTAGAATATAAAATACATCCAACGAAGACTGCAATAATTACATAAACTAGCAACAACTTCGTTATTTTTACGTTTATAAGAAATTTCTAATTGTCTATCTAAACTTATGTAACTCAATATATTCATCACATCAGACATCAACTCATTTCCTGTTGTTTTTTTTTCCTCGAAACATATATTTTATTGGTTTCATTGCTGACCTAAATGCATAGTTATAAATGAGCTCATGAGATGAATATCAAATTTTACAGTAAACGTAGCATTATATAACTCATCGCATTCATCTTATCAACTAATTTAATGACTAGGTGTCCAAGTCAACAATGAAACCCATAAAATATATGTTATATTGAGAAAATAGTCAAATCATCACTAAATTTTAGTTTAGGACTTATTCGTAAATTATGTTAAAATAATGAGACTTTAATGAAACAGGTAAACCGAGAAAAAGGGTCAAATCGCAATTTTTACCGGTAATTCATGTTTTTTTGTAAACAAATTTTAGTTTGAGATTTTTTTCGTAAATCTCTCTATACTAATAAAATAGTAGTTCTTTTGTCATGTGTCACCATGTTAGGCATTGTAATAAATATTATGACACTTGTCAATCTATTGACACTTGTAATTAATATCATGACATTTATCAATCTATTAATTCTCCATTTCAAATTTCAAAATTTAAATCACATTTTAATTACATTAAATTAATAATATTAGAATAAAAATAAAATAAAATTTATACAAATTATAAGATGATATATTTTACGTATTTATTTAAATCAACGATTATATATATATATATATATATATATATATATATATATATATATATATATATAACTAAAATAATATCTTTCAATTAATAAGTTATTTAAAATTATTAATTAATAATTTTGAGTTTTTACTTAAAAAATTTAATTAATTTTCTAACCATGGTTTCATGGTTATATTATAAACTAGCGAGGTTAAATTATATTACTTTTTCGAAGATTTTCTGAAAAGTTAAATTACATAAAAACTCTTATCTTTATATATTCTCATGATACAATATCCAAATCCTTGCCTTTTTATTACTTCCTTAAGAAGAAGCTCCTCTTCTGTGCGCACCCACAGATGTCCACGAGCTTGAGCGTATCGATGGCGTCTTCTACAATCCCTTGTTGTTCACCCCCCTCTTCTTATTCATCGCCGTGGTTCCGACGAACCACGGTTAAGACCCACTGTTCACTGCTCGCTAGAAACAGTATCAAAGCTCCGTTGCCTCCGCTAAACCCTAAAGATCCATTTCTTTCCAAACTCGCATCACTGGCCGCTAATTCACCGGAAAATCTCCTTAATCGACCGGTTAACTCCGACACGCCGCCGTACTTGGACCTTTTTGACTCTCCAACGCTCATGGCTACTCCCGCTACCGTACGTAACATCTATTTCTTATTAGTTATTACCTAATTTTGTGTGTTTGTTTCGTATATCCTTGTAGTCGTTTTATACCCTGTTGCTAAACTAGTACTAGCCCTAGCTCAATTTTGAGCAAATAGACAAGGTATTTACATCTCGTGCATTTAAAAACCACTAATCATGGAGTATACTTTATATTTTGGACTGTGTTTTAGAAACTGGTTCTACTGTTAACGAATTACATGGGGCCTTCCCTTAAATACAAGTGGAAAACACATTGTAGTGCCTTATTTCTGCTCTTATAGAAACTAAGGATGTTGCTTGTTGTATTATTCTAGGATGAATAAAGAACGTATTGTAAAACCAAAGTTGAAACGATATGAATTTCAAGTCTTTACACAAATCAAGCAGTTGGTTCTGAGATTTGTTTCTGAAAGTGAGAGCCTTGACATGGAACCAAGGTTCTTCACATGTGCCATATTTTTCTTATAGCTTTTTTGACACATATCCATGGGCTCATTGTAATTCTAGCCCTTTTTGATGATAGGGTTATATGCAAGAAATGGAAATGTAATTTCATTGATTTGTTTATTACATCATCTTAATTTCATTTCTTTCTATTACATCATTGTAGTTTGAAAAAAAAGTACCAATCATAGGAATGTCGTTCAAACAAGTGTTTAATCATCATCCTAATTTCATTTCTTTCTAGCCCTTTTTGATGATAGGGTTATATGCAAGAAATGGAAATGTAATTTCATTGATTTGTTTATTACATCATCCTAATTTCATTTCTTTCTATTACATCATTGTAGTTTGAAAAAAAAAGTACCCAATCATAGGAATGTCGTTCAAACAAGTGTTTAATCATGACATGCGAAGAGATTGAAACAAAATTTAGGGATGAATCACCTTTTATCATTAGTAAATTCTCCCTTAATTGTGTGATGGTTAATAATATCTTAATTGTTTGCATTACATTTTACTTGATAAAACTTAAATCAATAACAAAATAATCATAATTTTTTCTAATAGGTGGAAAGATCTGTCTCTTACAATGAACACAGGCCAAGAAGGCCACCTCCAGACCTTCCATCATTGCTTCTCCATGGGAGAATAGTGTACCTTGGCATGCCAGTGGGTAGCTTGTTCTTGTTCTTACTTCCATTTATTTGTTATTATAATAGCATCCAATTTTCTTTTCTTTCTATTAGAGTTATGGGAAGAAATGAAAGTAGGATGCTATAATAAATAAATCAACAAAAGTATGTTGCTATATCTATCTATACATAAAGACTTATGGAGGCGTTGTATGATTATGTATCAGTTGGTGCCAGCTGTCACTGAGCTGATCATTGCAGAGTTAATGTATCTTCAATGGATGGATCCCAAAGAGCCTATATATCTTTATATAAATTCTACAGGAACTACTCGTGATGATGGTGAATCAGTGAGTTTGTTTTCTTGAGCTTCCTTCTTTTAGCTTGCATGTTTTGGGTTGATGTCATCATAAATCAATAAAAGTAGTTTGCTATCTTTTGATAAAAGAATGATTTTATATGATTAGGTTGGAATGGAGACAGAAGGTTTTGCAATTTATGATGCTATGATGCAATTGAAAAATGAGGTAACTTTTTATAAGATCTCTGAACAAATATATGCATATTCATTCAACCAATCATTTGCAACCTTTTATGTGCAGATACATACAGTTGGAGTAGGGGCTGCTATTGGTCACGCATGTCTATTGCTTGCTGCAGGGAGTAAAGGGAAAAGATTTATGATGCCACATGCAAAAGGTACTCATATAATAATTTATATATTTTGTTATATATCTTTTCTTTATTTATTGTATTTGTATTTGAAGTAATGAGTATGTTACTTTTAGCTATGATACAACAGCCTCGTATTCCATCATCTGGATTGATGACAGGAAGTGATGTTTTGATACGTGCAAAGGAGGTTGGTTTTAACATTTAAATTTGCTTTTTTTTTTTACCAACTTCACCTTTTTACTATTTATAAATTATAATTACTTACAGGTCATCATTAACAAGGATACACTTGTTGGTCTCTTGTCAAAGCACACCGAAAATGTGAGTCATTGCTCTTTTTTCTTCTCTCTTTTAGGCTTTGTACCGTGATTGGGACAAAAATCACCCAAAAATATGGAAAAGATGTTGATACCCTTCTCATCTTCATCATCTTAAATAGCCCTAGAAAGCTTGTCTAGTCCAATTTAATTCAATCCCATGTAATTATCAAGTTAACCTTAGGAGGTTGTGTGTGTGTTACATGGAACAAGAGTGGAGGTAGGGAGTGATAAAAGGATGAGGAGGGCATTTATGTCTTTTGCACAAATACACAAGAAAAGAAACACTAATTGGATTGGATGAAGATATAATATACTATATTGATTGTTGTTTGATTAAATCAGTCAGTGGAGACTGTAACACAAGTGATGAGAAGGCCTTTTTATATGGATTCCACCAAAGCTAAAGAGTTTGGTGTAATTGATAAGGTAAACCCAAACCCAACCCATGTTCTAATAATTCACTAATATTTTTTGTATTATTGTATATCTTATTTAATTTATATTATAATCATGTGATTTGATTTGATTTGGTGTTTAGATACTGTGGCGTGGTCAGGAAAAGATCATGGCAGATGCAGCCCCACCAGAGGCGTGGGATAAGAATGCTGGGATTAAGTCTCTTGATGCAATGTAGATTATTCTCTTATACTCTACTCTACTCTAGGTAAAATGCCCTTCCTTGCTTCCTTTGATACGTATGCTGTAATTAAATCTCTTGACAGCTTAAAAACTAATGTTATCAGATTTTGGGTGTAGGATTGGATTGGATTGAACAGACAGACGACAGGGATGGAATGAATATTGAAGTTCCCTGTTGTAAGAAATATGATTAATCTGTTGTTTTCGAATCAACCCAACCCAAAGATTACACTAAATTGTGCCGGATAGTGTTCTACAACATAACTTAGATATATGGCATTATCACCGAATCCTCAGAGTAGGAGGCTTATTTCAGTATTTCACTGTTGAAAACTTGTATACTGAATCATGCTTATTTTTAACAAAGAAAAAAAAACTCGTAGACCATATATATTGGAATTGGAACTGTCATATTGGATGGAAGATCTCTCTAGACACCCGTGTGCTCACCTCACAAGGTTTCTGACCTTGACCAGACCCACAACAGGATGGATACAAATTAAAAATGCAATTTAGATCGGTTTATGTGAAAATACATTAATTTCAGTTATATTTTATTGTTAAATACATAAACATTTTATGGTTATATATAAGGGTGAGATTGATACTGGAACAGTGGGATAGAACTGGTATTGAACCAAAAGTTCCGAAACAAAATGGCACAAAAGTAATTCAGTTCGAGAAAATAGATTTAGTTTGAGCTTAGAAGTGAGAAAAATACTAACCAAAAGTTCTGAAACCAAAATAGCACACAAGTATTGATTTGGTACCATCATTGTTTTTGTTCACCTTTATATATATATATCTTTTCTTGTTTTGAGTTAAACAATGCTTTTCTCTACTAGTTGGAAACAAAGGATTACTACTAATTAAACAACTTTGTTTATTAACTAAGAAATCTTGATATATTTCAAATATGTACAAACATGAAACAACCGTTATCATTACAACAACTTTACGAAGTGTTTTATAAAAATCTTTCTATAATTTTTTTCTAAAGGTTAAAAGAAAAGTAAAAAGGATTTGACCAAAGTTAGAGTAAAGCTCCAATGTCAACTGAACTCTTCAACAACTGTTTTTTTAATTTTACAAATAATTTTGTTTTTTATATACTACATGACAGATTTGAGCTTTTGGCCCCAAGCCTTTAATAGAGTAGCCTACTTGACCCGGGATGGAATTGGTATGGTACCAAGTTTTTTTTCTCTAAACCGTGTACCGTACGAACTATAGTTGACATAAGAATTTAATTACTAGTATCGTACCAAGTACACTTGGTACCAACTAATTTGGCTGCCAACAAATTTGGTTAGTACATATTGGTATTTGGTATATACCAAAAATTTTAACTAATATATACCTATACGTGAATATGAGTTGAATTTGTGGGCAATTGGTCGTTGCTTCACTTGCTTGTGTTAGTATTTTATCTTTTGAAAACGACTAAAAGTATTAAAAGAGACCCACCTTTAGCAAGTTGCCTGAGGAAGTAAATGGAAACAATACAAGGAAAGGAATGAGAAGTTAGTATTCCTTTTGAGTTTTAGCGTCATGTGCTTTTGTATCATCGATTTCGTGCTCTTTAAAAAATAAGTATCAAGAAATCTGTTAATCAATGTGTTAGTTTATAAATTCCAAGACTTTTTATTTTTTATTCTAATTAAAACATGCAAATATGAGAACTAATATTTCTTTTATATATATATATATATATATATATATATATATATATATATATATATATATATATATATATATATATATATTGGTTGGTACTGTACAACCATGGTTTTTAAAATACTGTTAACGAATCAATACTACGTAATTAGCATAATATTATTAGTCAAACATATTGGTTACCAAACAAGGCTATCGATTTTATTTGTTTGGCTGGTAACATGTCGCCCCGACACAGTTCGTTCATAAAGTAGAACACCAGAATTTGAGTTATTCCGTGAAACGAATCAACGATTGGTTTTCCTCAGTATTTACAAGCAGTTTACCTGCAAAACGATTTTTTTTCCTAAGAAAAAAACCAAACAAACAACCTAAAAGGCCAGTCTCACTCAACTTTCCTGTGCACTATCCCCCCTAACTCTTTCCCTGAGCATTAATCTGATAACGATGGAGGGTCGTTGGTTCCAGAAGGAAGATCGGTGGAAAGACAGAGCGCTATGTTTACAACACCGCCTCAGAGATCGTTTCCGAGTCGTTGTCGACCAACACCGTCGCCGACATAGGTCCAGTGGGTACGTTTCCTCTGCGACGCAACCCTGGCTTCAACGCTTTCGCCATTTCCGAAGTCAAACATTAGCCACTTCTTCCACTTTATACCGTAAAAGAGGTTCGGCTAAAACCTACTACAATTGAATTGCCTGCCTGTATCCATAATTCACTTTTATCTGCGTGAATTGAAAGAATCAGTAAGATAATCTTATTTTATGGCAATAATTTTTTTCTTGACCTAAGGTGATACCTGCGTATATGAATTGATGTGGGACATAAGGAACACATGTGTAATCAGAAGTGGTAATGTTCAAGATATATGAAATCGTTTTAGAATTTCTTGTGTACAAGAATTGCAGTTCATTTTATGGTAGTGAAAATGGGCATTATTGTTGAAGTCATTTGCTTATAAATCTATCAGCTAAACCTATATGATTAACACATGAACAACAGTACACAATCCTTGTTGATTTTGTGAAGGTGATGAAGAAGCTATATATAATTAGCAAAGTAAATCAAACACTCCTTTAAACTTCTAGATATAGAGTACATGTCATGATGTTAGTGCATTTTTCTGTATCTAGCACATATGATTAGCAAAAGTAAATCAACTGTGTTTTTTTTAATATGTAATCTGCAGTTAGCAAAGAGTTTGATACAGAAGAGGATTCAGTTCTTACCCAAATACTTCAGGCTGTTGCTGTTCCTGTTATTGGAAATGTTTGCCATGTTTTCATGCATGGACTAAATCATGTCCAGGTAAATGAAATGATCTCAATTAAGTCTCCTAATTTGTAATCACCTCAAAAACAAATGCTGGAAGTAGTTCTTGTTTTGTATTGCAGATATATGGAGGTGAAAAATTACAACAAGGATTGCTCAACAGACCTGATAAGACACCACTTATCACAGTAAGCCAATGATGAACATTGTGCTATGTTGTTTTTTCATCATTCTTCTACATATCCTTGAATGGGTTGTTTAATAAATGTAGGTAAGCAATCATATTGCTTCCATGGATGATCCATTGGTTATTGCTGCACTTCTTCCTAAAAGTCTTCTTTTGGATGCTCGTAACTTGAGATGGACACTTTGTGCTACTGATCGTTGCTTCCGTAATCCACTCACTTCTGCATTTTTTAAGTGTGTTAAAGTTCTTCCTGTCTCTCGTGGTGAAGGAATTTATCAGAAGGTATGGGTTCACGTGCTTTTTTCCTTGTGCAATGATCCTTTAATTTCTTTTCTGGGGTTGATTAGTTATACTTGACCTATCAAAAAAACATCTAATTGGAGATGCATTCATTCTCATATGGTTAATTTTTGGTTAGGGTATGGATGTTGCCATTGCAAAACTAAATAGAGGTGGGTGGGTCCACATATTCCCTGAAGGCAGTCGTTCCCGAGATGGTGGATCAACTATGGGTTCTATAAAGAGAGGCACTGCAAGGTTAGGATCTCATTTTCTCTTATATGCCTATTGCCTAAGGCCTAATCTTATCTTCTTACTGGGTGTGGTAAGAGATTGGGTCTGGTATGACTCAGTCAGATCTGACTCAATCAGCAACTATCAAACAAGGGTAGAGCCAACAAAACAATTAGGGAAGGGAAGTCTAGTGTAGGTAGACTGTGTGAGGTGATCAAGAATTCATGATCAACCATTTAGTTTTTAGTTTTCAAGTGGAAGGCTTTTTATTGTTTGTCTGACTTTAATATGGTTAATTGTCGCCTTTTTGTTGTCTTTATCCAATACTCAATATGGTTAAGGCCTAAGGGTTAAATGCAAGAAATAGAAAAGGTACTTTTATTGAGTTGTTTATAATATTATAGCATCCTACTTTCATTTCTTACCATAGAACATTCTACTTTGAATAAATCTACCAAATTATAACAATGTCATCCAATACAAAGCAATTTTCACTGCTATAATTGGATAGTTTTTTCAAAGCATGGTATCCTATAAGAAAGAGAATTCAAAGTACTATAATATGAAGAAATGAATGTACTATGCTATAAGTACACAAAAAATTTGAAAATTCTTCCACATTGTTAATCTTGGTTGCTATAATTTTTCATTCAAAGGGTTATTTTTGAATTAAAGTTGAATTAGCCATAATTGTTTACTAAATTTGAAAATTCTTCCATAGGTTAATCTTGGATGCAGACAATGCCCCGATGGTTATTCCATTTGTGCATGCAGGGATGCAAGAGATGATGCCTGTTGGAGCCTCGTTTCCTAGGGTTGGCAAAACGGTACAAATATTTGCAACCTGTTCTGTCATGTCATGTCATGTTCTGTTTGTCTTGTCATGTGTTGTCCTGTTGCAAAAAACACCATTCATGTTTCTAATCGGTGTGAAATTTTTAGGTGACAGTACTTGTGGGTGATCCAATCGACTTCAAAGATGTACGAGACTTGGAACAGGACAACACTGTTCCAAGGGGAAATCTATACGATGTTGTCTCTACAAGGATTGGTGATCGTCTCATTAAACTAAAAGCACAACTTGACAAGTTACTTCAAGTGCAAACCGACGATGTTGTTCAACATTTTGATGATAATAATGATAATAATAGCAATAAACAGGATCACGAGGAGTATTTTAAGGTTGAATCTTCTTACAAAGGCTTTGGGATTGACCTTATGGGTTTTGCTGCAAGAGGTTTGTTTGTGAATCAGAAAATGATGGAACATGTGGTTGAAGGGGGGATAAGTATAAGGCCTTTGCCTTTGAGGGCATGGAACAGTTTTTGGAGACAACTGTTGCATAATAATAATAATAATGGAGTTGCTTCACTCTCTATGTTGTCGGGGGCCACTTGAGACTTTTAGGTCCATAGAAATAGAAAGCCTTGTTTGTACCGTGTGTTTGGCATGCATTAGACTGGTAGCGAGTGAATGAGATAAAATAAAAATGTGGGACAAAGACTCCCCTCCTCATCTCTTGTCTCTTGTGTGTGAGTGTCCTTATTCTCATCCTTCAAAACAGTCTTAGAAAGCTTGTAAAGCCCTTTTTGGGTAACAAACAAACATGCAAATTGTTCATTTTAGATTAAAATGTATAACAACTTTTTGACTCATTGTTGAATGCTTATTTATATGATAAATTGTCATTATTTGCCGTTTTATGCAACTTACACATATTATGCAACCATGTTATCTTGTTAAATATGCTACATGATATATTGTGGTTCTAGAACGATATCTCATTGCATATTTGACTGAGGGAGGAGGGAGTCGTTCCCACCGAACCCACTGAACCCACTGCCACTGTGCCACATCAGTTTTTCTTTTTGATTTTTCTCCATCTTTCCAAACCCACAACAAACAGAAATCCTATCTTTCTTAACCCACTCAATTAAAAATATATATACAAAATAATCAAGGTAAAATCTTAATTAGCAATAGAGTTACCGCCGGTACCACTCCCTCTTTGACGGGTGGTTTAATTGGTTTCACGAACCAACTTCATCATCTCTCTCTACTTTCTCTCTCTCATTTTCTCTTGTACCTTAGTTGTTTAGTATTTTTTTTTTAATTGAGTGGGTTGAGTGGATTAAAAAAGATAGGATTTCTGTGTGTTGTGAGTTCGGAAAAATCAAAGAGAAAAGCTGATGTGACAGTGGGTTCAATGGGACTCCTCCCTAAGAAACATGCAAAAATGGGGAGAAACTGTGAAAAATCCTTTGTGTAAAGTGTAAACAGACATTAGTTAAGGCTATAGAGGCGAAGATAATAACTTACTTTGCCTTTGCCTTTCTCATTTATATATTTTACTAACGCATGCTGACAGCTGGAAATTATGGTATAATGATTAATAGAGAAAAAGGGAAAATATGTCATCATGTCTTATTACACTCCTAGCACCTTGGCACGTCAGCTTTTTAATTGTCAATTCATTTTGCTTCATTTAGCACCTAATCTTAACATTTAGTAAGGAGTGGTAGCATCAAATATTGTGTTATTTTTATTTAAAAATAATAATAATAAAAGGAAAAGAAAAAACAGCAAGCCAATCAAAATCCATTTCCCTTCTCTTTCTCTCTTTCCTCTCGCTACATGACTGGCGAGCCACTTTTGGCGATGACCTTAGCGAGTTTGAACAGAATGGCTTTGGCGATCTTAGCGAGCTGGAGGCGAGTCCCTAGCGAGGGCCACTCCCTCCAGCCTAAGAGTTAAGTGCCCACAAAAAACCAAAACCCCCACATGTTTCTTTTTCTGCAAAAATACTGACAGCCGAAGAGCAAGTTTTGTTTCATGGAAATGACAAGTCACCATGGATACAGTTATCATTCTTCACAATTCAAGGGATATTATACACTTTTTTTTTTAAATATCCAAATTTAATTTAAGCTTTTCTATAGAACACAACCTCACCCACCCTCAAAATTAAAACACCAAAAGGGCCGGATGTTGACCGGTTGACAATCAATGTTTGACCCCAACAAAACACAAACCTACTTCAGCCTGAGCCTGCAACTCTTCCAAGACCTTTACAAGATGTTCCCGAGGCATGTTTATGTCCACCTTCTCTGCAAGCATTTTCCTCAATCTTCATCCATCCATCCACATTCACATGCACATAACAAAATAACAATTAAAAAAATAAAAATCCTTACTATAAATGCTACTTCAAAAATATATGTTTCGACTTGTTCTTACCAATATAGGTAAAAACAATATATGTATGGGTAAAAAAATTGTACCTTCGAACAATTGCAGAGTCTCCATGACCTGAGCAAACTATTAGCATGGCATTGTTAGGTAAATTGGAGTAAATATTTTTTATTTTGGAATTCAATTGATTAAGAACTTGCTTCAAATCAGGTGTGACTGTGTACTTGATGCTTTTTCTAGCCTTGGACTTGTTATTACTACAAGTAAGCAAAGCTATCATCTCAGCCACTTTGGTATTCAATGCCACGTCATCATCCGCTTGTTTCTTGTAATAACTACTCAGTTCTGTAAACTGGGCCCACACAAAATGTACTTTCTCGTTTTTTACCTGTGGTTAATTAAATGGTTAAAGTAATAGCCTCCAATACATATGTAAATGTAAGTACATTGTTATTTATTGCATTTAGCCCATAATTATAGGATAAGTAAGTAAAGTACTTCTTTAATGGCTTTCGAAAGAGCTTCATCATCACAAGTCACAGGAATGGAATGTGATGATTCTGAAGCATATCTTTTCACTATTGATATATTATCAATAAAAGATGAGGCCTTCCCAGAGTCACCCAAAACTGTAAGAAATTTTTTCCTTGTAAATGATGGAGGTCGACCAAAATCAGGCCCTGTTTCAAAAAAAACAAGTGGATAAATTATACTGAACATAAAAACTATAGTGAAAATTTTTCAAACTATGAGATCTCATCATTGCCAGTTGCCAAAAGAATGATAGGTTAACACTTTTGTTTTATATAAAATTAGGGTGATATTACCCCCACCTTGCGAGGGTGTAATTTGTAAATTTTGTATTAGGTAGGACCATTTTTGTAATTTTTTTAAAATGTGGACCGTTTCTGGAAATTAAAGGGACAGTTTTAGTAACTTATTTTCTACACAGGGACCAAACCTGCCAACATACGTAAGTCTTAAAACACATGGACCTTTTCTGTAAAACAAATCTGCACATGGACCTTTTCTGTAAATTACAGGGACTCTTTTCGTTATTTATTTTCTATGTAGGGAACAAATTCAAACCTCACTTTTGTAAATTTGATATTAGGAAGGGGAATTATGTATTTTTTTTAACATACACACCATTCCTGTAAATATAATTCTGCACAGGGACCTATTCTGTAAATTACAGGGACCGTTCTTGTAATTTACTTTCTATGTATGGACCAAACATGTCAAACAAGCAAATTTGCCAGTATACAAAAGGTAAAGGGGTGGAAAATGTAGGTGTTCAGATTTGAGAGGGGTAAAACTGACATTTTACAAAGTAGGGGGTGGAAAGTGCAAATGTATCAAAGTCTAGGAACCAAATCTGCCAACATAAGAAAGTTTTGTGGCCAAAGTCTAAAGTAACAAACTTTTGCGGCCAAAGTCTAAAATAAGAAACTTTTGTGGCCAAATTCTAAGCCCATAAAACCCTAATATGTCTGATTAAATTGGTCTAAGTAATCGGGACAATATATTTGATACATAGTTAAAAGAAAGAATAAAAAATGAGTACAAGAGTTTTAAATTTTTTTACCATTTTTAATCTTTAAAAAGGCTAGATCCATTGCAGCTTTTGCATCCTCAATACTATCATGTCCATTTCCTGAACCTTGTATTTCTCTCTCAAGGAATTTCCTTGTGAGGACACGAAGTGCAATTTTGTAGGTCCCACCTCGCGAATGCTTGTATAAAACAGCAGTGTCAATCACCAAATTATGACAGATTTTTAAAGCCAATAAATCATTCTCCAATGAATGTCCAACTAAAATCGTTTCTCTATTAACTATCTGTAGAAACTCTTCCTGAAATTAAACCATGGTTTAGTAATTAGCAGTGTTGCAGAAATCGGCCTAATCGGCCGATTAATCGGCGATTAATCGCTAATCAGACCTCCACCGATGAGATTTATTGCTAATCGGTCACTATAATCGGGTTTGGTCAACACAGGTCAAAGTCGGAATTAATCGGACCTAATCGGACTTAATCGGACCTAATCGGGTTTGGTCAACGCAGGTCAAATTCGGCCCTAATCGGACCTAATCGCCGATTAATCAGATTTCTTTTGTAGGATTAAAATTAGATTTATAAAATTTTGAATAATTTTCTTAATAATTAATGGTCCCCGATTAATCCCCGTCTAGCCGATTAATCCCTAATCGCTAGTCCACCGATTAGCGGCCGATTAGCGATTTCTGCAACCATGGTAATTAGTATTTAGTAATTGGTAATTGTTGATTAATTTAAAAAACTAGACAATAGAATTTAAAAAACGGAAAACCTGAATGTCTTTTAGAGTTGTTGTGACTCCATTCAACATCTCACTAGTTATTCCACTATACCTGAATACAGAAACCTCTTATCAATATTATATACATATAAAAAGATTTAATTGGTTTGCTTATGTGGAAATTCAAACAGAAGAAAGTACCTAGTGTTGTAATCAGTTATTGCATTTGTTGGTTTAACCAATTTATCCAACAAAACCTGAAAAATACACCATAACTTTATTGTAAGATGATTAGGTTAAGTTTTATAAAACTTAATTCAGTAGACTATATTATATTATATTATATATATATATATATATATATATATATATATATATATATAGGTGTTTTCTTTTGACTTAATGGATAAACTTTGTATTTTATTTCAGCTACTTGTTTATTATAATAAGAGATAAGAGATTAAAGCATGATTAAATGTAAACATTATGGAATGAGGAAGCTCAAATTTTAAGCTACCTGTCCTTTAAAATCTATCAGTGTTACTCTTGTAAGCTCAAATCCCTCATTTGTGATACACTGAAATATTTCATGAAACAATATAAATGAAAAGGTATTCACCAAAATTATTATTATATTAAATCTTTGTAACAATTAACAAAATCCTTACCATTTCACAATCAACTCCCACTATTTCATGGGTGGGTTTTCCAGATGTTGCAGGAAGAGTTGAGAGAAAATCTGAAATAAAACAGTCAAAAGTTAAGACCTGAAACATTTGTTTTAAGCAAAAACTAACGATTGATAAATTAAAAGCAATGTAAACAAAGAAATACAAGAGGAAGAATCTGGTAACCTGATTGATCATGGATGTATCCATTATCTTCTAATTCCTTTGTGGTAAGGGTATAATAGGAAATTGGAAATGGGATGTTTTTCATGAGCTCAGAAAATGCCAAATCATCACGAATAGGCCATGTTCCTGAATAAATATCAAATAACAATTATTCTTATTTCAATTTCACATGCTAATTAATATCTACCAAAATCTTTTGATTATTATGCAAATACGTATAAACATGTCTTATATCATCCATAAATAAATTAAGTATAGCAAATAGTTGCATTAGCATAGCATTTTTACAGGGGCAAAATGACCGAAATGTCCTTGGAGTGAACTTAAAAAATTTGTTACCTTGTTCAGATATAGGTCTAGATTTCTTTGTAAATGTATCTGCTTCTCTTTTTCTCTTAACCTTACATGTAAGAAGAGCGTCTATAGTCTGCATTCCATCTGATACACAGCTGTGAAAAGATTAAAACATGATTGCTATGAGTCTATGAGAATAGTTATTAGTTATATTCAATAAACAAGTGAAGGGGCAATTATGTCAAAACACCAACCTGGGCGCTAACACTGCCCTTGGGATGCCACAACATTCTTTTAAGCTGTGTAGTATTTTAGACTGTGAGAGGTAGATTGCTGCATCAAGACCAGGGACATAAAGCATAACCACTTTTGGAATCAGAGGCTTATTCTGCAAATGAAAAACTAATCTTTTTAAACAAAAACATTGTTCATTTGTTTATATGCAAAAGATCCTACATTGAATAAACTCTATTAGAAAAGGAAAAGAATGAAGGGTCACAACCTTAATGAAAACCCATGATGGCATGAATCCTTCAGCAAGTACCCATGTTATAAGCCCCTGAACATCCTGTTAAGTTTACATAAACCCAAATCTTAAAACATTTAAACTTTAATGACTAAACTATGTAACTTATTGTAAAACTTTATGGCCGCATTTGTTCTGGGACAAGATTTTAACAAACAGGTCTTATGTGATTATTGAAACTCACTTCCAAGTTAAGAGTTGAATTCGCTTCTGGGGTCTTAAACTCAACACCTGCTTTTGCCTGTATTACATCCACGATAAAAGTTATAATACACCACAACCAAAAGAAGCAAATGTGAAACATCAAAATTTAACTCAGTATATGCCCATCGATTATTTCAGTCATTCAGCTCTTCTCTAGACCTCTTTTCCTTGTGAAATCTCCCAAATATGGTACTTTTTAGCTATCAATCTTAATGTTTTTTTATGAAACAATAACAACAGTTTTAGTAATAAGCCATTAAAGTCGGTCTTTTTGGGCATATAGTAGTATATTAGGTTAATACATCTGCCAGTTTAAAGAAAAAAAAATGAAGATTACTGAAAGAACCTGGGGGCCATAGACATCAAAAAACGCGTTGTTTGTATCGCTAGTAGTGCAGACTTCATCTCCTTTGGAATTGTTTATCGGAGAGCCCATGGTCTCCGACGACTATTAGAAAACGTCGGTGTTGAACTGCCGATGAGGAAAGGGGTATTGGGGGTTTCTGCTGCAACTAAGGGGCTGTTTGGCAGAATCTGAAGTTTTAAGAGCTGAATTTTTAAGAGGTCTGAATTTCTAAGATCTGAATTTTCAAATACTGTTTGGTTGAAACCTCTGAATTACAGTGCTGAATTATAAAAATGACAATTTTACCCTTCTGTGTTATTTTTTTGTTGAATTTAACGTTTTTGTTTATAACATAACCGAATCAACTATTTGAATAATTATAAAAAAAAATATAAAAACACCATATAAAATCTAAATTAAACATAAATGAAAATTAAACATTTATCCAAATCAAACATACCTCTATCATTACTTGATTATACTCAAAGCAACTAATTACAATAATAAAAGAAAATCAAAGATTATACCACAAATAACAAACCTATTTCTTAATTGTTGTACCCAAAACAATTAAAAGCTCCAAAACAATGATAACCTAAAACATATCTAAAAAAGTAAAAATCTTCTATTCTCTTGTTAATTTTCACTTATTCCCCAAAATACCCTTTCCGTGTAAACCATAATTTCTTTACTTCAATCCATAATAAATATGATGTTAATGAATGCTTGGTATGAATCTTCTCCACTAATAGACACCGCATGTTCAAGATATAGCATCATACTTTCATTTAGTGAATCCATAACATGTTAATAATCAATTAATTTTCACTTCTTCCCCAAAATACCCTTTCCGTGTAAACCATAATTTCTTTACTTCAATCCATAATAAATATGATGTTAATGAATGCTTGGTATGAATCTTCTCCACTAATAGACACCGCATGTTCAAGATATAGCATCATACTTTCATTTAGTGAATCCATAACATGTTAATAATCAATTTCACAGACTTCAGCATAGTTTCACAAGATTTCACAGATTTTTCAGAATTAATAAGCATACTTTCATAGCATCATTTCAGAAAAACAACAAATCAAAAGAAAAAAATACTTCATTTATTATTGTTGGAAAGTAGAAAAACAAGAGAAACAACAAAAATCAAGATTTCACAACAATGTTTTTCACATATTTCAGCAACATTTCACAATAAAAACGAAGAGAAACAAGAAATCAGCAAGATTTTCAGAAAAATTCAAGCAAAAACAAAAAGAAACAAGATTTCACAGCAAAAACAAAGGAAAAAAAAACCCGCGATTGCATATAACTATACGCCATCTGATTTCAAAAAAAATAAAAGAAAAAAACAACAAATTTTATATGAAATCACCCAATTCAGGAAAACAACAAAACTATACTCCATCTGATTTCAGAAAAAATAAAAGAAAAAAACAACAAATTTTCTATGAAATTACCCAATTCAGGGAAACATAAACTTGCAAAAATCATCGGTATCAGAAAACGATAGCACATCTGAGTAATCACTGATTTCAGAAGTTATTTGTGTGTGTGTGTGTGTTGATGAGAATAAAAGACCGAAGGCATGATATTACCTGTAGAAGTCGTTGCACAAGTCGTCGGAGGTGGAGGCGGAGGTGCTGTGGCGTAGCAATTGGAGGTGGTGCCGGAGGTGCTGTGGCCTAGCAGTCGAAGCTGGAGACGGAGAGGAGGCCGACGACTGCGAAGACGGGGAGGGAACACAACTTCGATAGATCGATGGAGGTTTGTGTGTTGATGAGAAGAAAGGAGTGAGGCGTGATTTCGAGAAAAAAAGAAAGAGCGAGAACTTTAGGGCAGCTGCGTTTGTTTGTTTGTTTTTTTTCTTTTTTTTTTTTTTTTTTTCAGACGAGGCTGAAGTCTACTTTTGAAGGGTGTTTGCTTAGTTTTTTTTTTTTTTTTAAAAGTTACAAAAAGTCAAGATTTTTTAATTTTTCTAAAAAAAAAAATTTTTTATATAAAAACTTCAAAAGTAGCTTTTAAAACTAGTTTGCCAAACATTTTTTGTTTTTTTCTTTTCTAAAAAAGACTTTTGGCTGTGGAAAACTAAGCCAAACACCCCCTAAGAGTCATTTAACAAATTCATATTTTAAGAGGATACCAAACAAGTCATATCTGAATTATCAGCTAAACAAACAGGGCCTAAGTTTTAAAGTTACAAGCTTGTTTTTGTGTTTAATTTTGAAAATTTTGGGCTAAATATGTGGATCCCTTAAAAGCTTTTGCATAGACCGAGGGTCTTAGGGTTCGGGTGGAGGTAGCATGTAAATTCAATTCACGGTATTTTTATTTATAGCGGGGGTGTTTGGATTAGCTTATTTGTTGTGGAAATAAGCATAAGCAATAAACAATAAGCAAATGGGAGATGCTTATTAAAATTAGCTTATTTAGTTTATTCCTAACACAATAAGCTGATTTTTAAGAATTTTATCCAAACACTTAAACTTAACTTATTGTGATGGGAATAAACAATAAGCAATAAGCACCCTCTTTTTTTCCTATCCAAACACCCCCTAAATTATGATGTTTGAGGTTTTAGTTAAATTTATATAGGGGTAGGTTTGAATTTATTTTTATAAAAACCGTAAAATAATAGTTTTTTAATAAAATATTTTGGGGTTAATATCAATATAGCACAATAAACTTATGTATTTTGTCCGATTTGACAATTTACAGTTTTTTCTTGCGTAATAGACCATCGAACTTTTACTGTACATGTCAATTAAACCATTATTGTTAGTTTTTAACCATTCATCCGTTAACTTATTTAAATTTCTTTCGTGGTGGGTCCCTTACCAGCTATGGTTTTAAATTACACAACCAAAATTGCCACATTTATGAATCTCTGGGGACCAAAGTGTAACATTCTCATCATCTTCCTCTAATCCTTCTATTCTATAGTTCTTGAATATCTTTAGTGGTTCAAGGTTTGGGATCTCTAGTAGTAGGAGTGGTGCTAATATAAATTTGCAACCCAATGGTACAACTAGTTCTTCTGATTCTAATAGGAGTATTACATCCCAATTATCTTCAATTTATTCTTTCCTTTTCAGTTCAATTTATACATAATTGAATCAAAATTCCATGATTTCTACATCCAGTTCGAATGGTACTGTTTATGGATCTAGAAGTGCAAATAGTGATGCGACGACAGTGAATAATGATCTGCCAAAGGTATCAAGTTCATACCTTGGCTTCTTGCTATGCTTTATGGGTTTATGTGACATCCCCATTTTCACGGCCAGAAAAGACCGATTTTGTTTATGCTTTATAAAAACCAGAGTACCTCTTTTAATAAAAATGTTGCGGAATTTGTTCCCAGTAAAACATGATAAATACGTTATCAAAGCACTTCCGAAGGAAAGTATTTTTATTCATTTTAAAACATTTGGGATGTCATCGTCAATACCGAAACATAAGCATAAACAGATCTTACATTCATTATCACTTGTGATTTATATCTCCTTAATCTCTCAGTGAAATGTGACTTCATATCAACACCTGTGATATAAATAAACTGAGTGGGTCAGGTTGGGAAACCTGGTGAGTACATAGGGATTTCAATCCCACAATGTTATACCATATATATAGTTTAAAACTCACAAAATATACAATTTCACCATATATATAAACAACTCTTATCCCACCCCGTCGATCCTCACAACGAGACTATCCATACTCTCGGACCTAAGATTAGCCGTTTTACCTAATCCATACTCGCGGATTAGAAATGAACGACTTTACCTAATCCATACTCTCGGACTAGGGACGAATGACTAATCCATACTCTCGGATTAATGATGAATGATTATGCCTAATCCATACTCTCGGACTAGGGATAATGACTATGTCAAATTCATGCTCCCGGATCAATGACATATACTAAGGTTTTATTCTCTGAGTAAAATTCACTCGTTCTCATAAGAAAACACTACCCGATATTCCTCATAATTAATTTAGGTTTACTCTTTATCCTAAATCAACATATATAATCAGGTATGTTCTTTAACAAGTATCTTAGGTAACATCAAATAATTCGCATATAAACATATATTTAATACTTCAATCGATACTTGTATTAAAATCATGTTCATGAAAGGGACTATGCACTCACCTGAAAAGGTGGTGATTCCGAACTCAGACACGCTTCGTTTCTTAAAAATAATTTCTTTCGACGGAACCTAGTATTATTAGCACTAGAGTTTAGTCTATTATTTGTCGAGACTAATTAATAGTCTAGCTATTATTACTATTATATAAGCGTTAAACAATACTTATATAACCCATAATAATATTCCAAGTACTTATTATAAGTTCCTAATAACGTTACTATAATTAAATAAAAACTATATTAAAAATAGCGTAGGCGTAGCTCACTTACAACGGGTTTTATAGAAAACCGGGTTTTGCTTGGAGCAACGTTCCCAAGCCGAAAAGCTCTTCTTCTCGGAGCTGTCGAGCACTCCGGGGCTTCCGCCTCGTGCTAGGGAGGTTCCCTAGCCTTTTCGGGGGGTTTCGGGGCTAGAGAGAGAGTAAAGAGAAGAAAGAATAGGAAATGTGTGAAGAAAATGAGGGTGGGAGAGGTTTTATTTATAGGGTGAAAATGGCTGAACTTGGTGTCACATGTCACCATCTAGTGGAAAGACTTGGGGAGAAAGTAATGGCCAAGATTGTGTCACATCACCCATTTTCACACAGCACACTTCCGACTTCTAAAATCCGTAACTTTCACATACGACCTCCGTTTTTGACGTTTAGGGTTTAGGGTTTAGGGTTTAGGGTTTAGGGTTAGGGTTTAGGGTTTAGGGTTAGGGTTAGGGTTTAGGGTTTAGGGTTAGGGTTAGGGTTTAGGGTTTAGGGTTTAGGGTTTAGGGTTTTTTATGGGAAAGAGGCCGAAGCCTCGGCAATGATTTTATAAATTCAAAAAGAAAAATACAAGAGTTATGTCATTTTTGGACAAACCCCAAAAATGACCAAAATCCAAATATCACGCAAATACCAAAACCAAAGGCTAACCCTAGCAACAATGTAACCAAAGAAAATACAAATTATTTTTACCCAACTCCACAACCCGGATTGGTCTTCGAAATTCTTTTCCAACACGAATTGAACTCGCCATCTTTTCTCTAAATCTTCATAAATGCAATCTCTTTGTATGTTCCACATCCAAATGCTAAAAATAACACAATTCCCATGAACAAAATTATCCCAAAAGTTCCACAAAAAAATGTATATAGTATCCACAATCCAATTCCTAATAATATCCAGAATAGCAATCTTCTTTCTTCTTTCCACCCTTTTATCTTTATTTTCATATATGTATAACGAAAGTATAATGCTAAAAATAGCCACACTATCATCCTCTCTATTCACAATCTTCCAATTCTTACAATCCTCTTTCCTATAGCCCCCAAAAAATATATCTATATCCAAAGTCCTTCCAATTCTCATCAAAAAAACTAATTTTTTATGGCACTTGCCATCAAAACCTCTTTTATGCACATCAAAAGTCTCCAAAAACGTCTTCAATAAAGCCTTCCAATTATCTTCTATTCCAAAAAATCTCAATAAGTTCTTTAAAACATCTCCATCTTCTATAAAGCTAAAATGAATATATCCGTCAATTCCATGGATGTAAACACCTTGTTTCCAAGGTGTGCATTCACTTTTAAGGGAAAAAGTGATAAAAATCCCGGACCCGTCAATTCCTTGAATATAAACACCTTGTTTCCAAGGCGAATACTCACTTTTAAGGGAAAAAGTGAGAAAAATCTCGATACCGTCAATTCCTTGAATAAGCTCATCTTGTTTCCAAGACGGAAGTTCACTTTTAAGGGAAAAAGTGAAAAAAATCCCGATTCCGTCAATTCCTTTGATATACACACCTTGTTTCCAAGGCGGGAGTTCACTTTTAAGGGAAAAAGTGATAAAAATCCCAATACCATCAATTCCTTGAATAAGCTCATCTTGTTTCCAAGATGGAAGTTCACTTTTAAGGGAAAAAGTGAGAAAAATCCCGATTCCGTCAATTCCTTTGATATACACACCTTGTTTCCAAGGCGGGAATTCACTTTTAAGGAAAAAAGTGAAAAAAATCCTTATTCCGTCAATTCCTTGGGTATACACACCTTGTTTCCAAGGCGGAGGATCACTTTTAAGGGAAAAAGTGAGAAAAATCCCAAATCCGTCAATTCCTTTTATATACACGCCTCGTTTCCAAGGCGGAAGATCATTACAATTAGGAAACCCCAAGTGAAAATGATAAAAGTCCACTTCATAAGGTCTTAACCAAATGAAACTCGGGATCAAACCGAGATGCAATTCACTTTTAAGGGAAAAAGTGATAAAAATCCCACATCCGTCAATTCCTTGTATATACGCACCTTGTTTCCAAGGTGGGAATTCACAACATGTGAGAAAGAATCTCATATGAAGATGAATAAAATCCACATCATAAGGCCTAGACCTAATGATACTCGGGATCAAACCGATGTGCGTTCCATTTTTAAGGGAAAAAATGGTAAAAATCCCAATTCCATCAATTCCTTGAATACATATGCCTTGTTTCCAAGACATAAATTCATAACAATTGAGAATAACACCCAACTGTATATGAAATAAATCCACTTCATAAGGTAAAAACCAAATGAAACTCGGGATCAAACCGAGATGCAAATCACTTTTAAGGGAAAAAGTGAGAAAATTCCCTTGCCCGTCAATTCCTTTAGTATTATAGTGATTACACCTTCCACACAAATCATTGAGGATAATCCAATCCCAATAATTCCCATTTTGCCCTTCCTTTTTAACACACAAAAAATTCCTTTTGCTCATGCTTTGTTTGATCAAAATTAAATCTTCTCTCCCACAAATATCTCCAATAAAGATAAAAAAATTGCTAGTCTCAGAACGACCGAAATGCCCCTCCAGCCAACTATCAAAATCGCCATCAATTAAAAGATGCCCAATATGCCCCTGATTATTTTTTCTTCTATCCCGATAATAAGAATCTTCAAATCGCATTCTATCATCCCTCCATATGCGCTTGCAATTACCGACCTTGAATAAAAACCACCCAGTCGCTAATTCATCATCCCAATTCTCGATCAGCCCCTTTTCAAGAAAGAAGAACCAGCGATTTTTATTTCTCAAATCCATCTTCTGCCAATCCTCCAGATAAGCCATAGAACCAAATACATTCGCGAACAAGCAGTTCACAATATATTCTTCCAATTTATTTGTTTTCCAAAATTGACCAAAATACCCTTTGGTCCAATTACTTGAACTCACGCTTTTATTAAAATCCTTCCTTGTTTTCGCCATACCAACTCCACAGCAGCACACCTGCCACCGATTCCAAGTCAGCCTCCCTGACAAAATCCCTCACAATCCAATCCTCAGCTTAATTTTGATTTTCATGGAGATAATCATTTCTATTAACAGGAATATTCCACTCCTTGCAAATTTCTTCATTTAGCCCAAGATAGCCCAAATTAAGGCTGAAAATCTTAAGTCTAATGTCTTCTATGATAATCTTAACAATATTTTCCACATAATTTCTCTGTTTCCCAAATAATCTTTTATTCCTTTCATTCCAAATGTGATAAATGGAAGCAGCCAAAGCAACCTTTTTGATGAAATTGTCAATACTCCTCTTCTTTAATGAACATTGGAGCTCTTTGATGATTTCAAACCAGTTGCCTGGTCTGTGATTTAGGTTCACCTTAACTTTCATCAAATTCCACACTTCCATAGGATATTTACATTAAAAAAAAGATGAGAATGGGAGTCAACTTGATTATTACAAAAAACACAACAGAAATCACAAGAATCCTTCCATTTCTTCATTCTATCTTGGGTTCTGAGTCTTCCTAGAATAGCAAGCCAAAGAATGAAACAATGACTTGGAATTCTATTTTGAAACCAAACCAAATCATACCAGTCAACATTTGGTTCATGGCAAATAAGAGAAGAAGAGACCTGACTAACAATAAAGGGAACAATCTTACCTTTACAATTCAACCAACACACATCATCCTTTTTCTCACTAACAAGACTAGGCATAAGAAACTCACCCAGCTGAGGAATCATATTTAACCAATCAGAAGGCCAGCTCCAATTTTCATTAATAATAACATCACTAACTTTGTCCCTTATATTATATCCAGCATTAGTAATTTCCCTAGGAGACAAGACATAACTCAAAGGCCCCAGTTGATGCCAATTATCAAACCACATGAAGGTATCTTTTCCATTACCAATCAGATAATAAAAATAATCCCGCAGAAAAGGTCTTATCTTCAATAAATTCCCCCAACTCCAACTCATTTTATCTTTTGATCCCACATCCCAAAAACTCCTTCCTTCAAGAAGATAAAACTTAACCCATTTCACCCACATAGAATCTTGACCACTAATAATCTTCCAGATTCTGCTTGAAAGAAGAGCAATGTTCCATTCTTTAAGATTTTTCAACCCAAGACCACCATAAATCTTTGGCTTATAGATTTCATTCCATGAGACCTTGGCAATTCCTTTACTACTTTGCCCACTACTCCAAAGAAAATTCCTCATGATTTTTTCAAGTTCTTTAATTACACCTTTCGGTAATAACATCACTGAAGCCCAATATACAGGAAGAGAAGAAAGCACAACACTTATCAATTGAAGTCTACCAGCATAAGATAAAGACTTATTTTTCCAATCATTGACTCTATTCTTCACTTTATCTATAAGACCCTTGCAATCTCTATTAAATAACTTAGTAGAAACCAAAGGAATCCCAAGATATTTCATAGGAAGCTTACCTTCAACAAAAAGAAGAATCCTCAAAATTTTCCTTTTAAAAGGCTCCTTGACATTCCCAAAAAAGATGTGACTTTTAGACAAATTGGGCACAAGACCTGCTGAATTAGCGAACTCATCCATAGCCTTCTTGACAACTTTTATCGACCTAGAATTTCCATGACAAAAAACCATCAGGTCATTAGCGAAACACAAGTGAGTGATCTTCTGTTCTTTACATCTCCAATGGTATTTGAATTCATTACTCTCCCTTATACACCTTTTAAGCATGAGGTTAAAAACCTCCATAACAAGGGTAAAAAGATAAGGGGATAAAGGACACCCTTGCCTGAGACCTCTCTTTCCTTGGAAGAACCCATGAAAACTCCCATTTATATTGATCATAAAAGATGAAGTAGAAACACAATTCATAATCCAGGTTATCATAGTATCATGAAACCCAAACTCTTTCAATATGCTTAGCAGAAAATTCCAATTAACCGTATCATATGCTTTTTGAATGTCAACTTTCATAGCACAACGAGCAAATCCCCTATCAATATGATAACCCTTGACGAGTTCTTGAGATAGAAGAATATTATCCAAAATTGAACGCCCTGTGATAAATGCCGACTGGTTATTCGAAACCAAACATCCAAGATGCTCTCTGATACGATTAACTATAACTTTGCTTATGCATTTATAAATCACATTGCAACAGGAAATCGGCCGATAATCCCCAACCTTGCCTGGAGTAGGAACTTTAGGAACTAACGTAATAACCGTAGCATTGACTTCCTTCAAAATCTTTTTAGACAGAAAAAATTCCTTAACAGCAAAGCAAAAATCATCCGCCACTATCATCCAAGCTTTCTTAAAGAATTTGGAAGAAAAGCCATCAGGGCCAGGTGCTTTATCATCATCAATATCAAAAAGTGCAGCCTTAATTTCCTCATTTGTAACTTCTTTAATCATTTCAAGAGCTTGCTTATTATCAAGTTTCCTAGAAAACAGATTATCCAGGTTGAAAATGGGGTCAACAGCATGTTCCACTCCAAGAAATTCACCAAAATAGTCAACAATTACTTTAAAAGCCTCATCCCCTTCCTTCCAATTTCCATTTCCATCAAGAATTGTTTCAATTCTGTTTCTATTGATTTTTCCTTTTACAACTTTATGAAAATAAGTTGTATTTGCATCTCCCTCCTTAAGCCACTGAACTTTAGCTCTTTGCTTTAAGTAACACTCTTCTTCCCAGCTGGCTTTCAGAAAAGATTGGAGGTAAATTCCTTCTTCAAATCTCAAATCTTCATTACATGGGTCTTTATCAAGAATATTTTGAACCCGACATAACTCTTCTCTACACTTGAAAACTTTTTCTGCATAATTGCCTTGAGATTTTAATAAATTCCTGAGAGGCTTCTTTAAGAGTTTCAATTTCTGACAAAGCCGGAACATTCCATACCCCTCAATTTCAGATTTCCAGACATTATCAACAATGGGAAGAAAATTATCTAACAGCACAAGGGAGTTAACAAACTTGAAAGGCCTATATCCTGAACTTCTTTTTAATTGGGAATTTGATAATCATAGGACTATGATCCGAATTCCTGTAAGGCTGGAAATTTGCAAACACATTGGAATAATCTTCAATAAATTTCAGATTCCCCAGAACACGATCAAGTTTTTTCAAAGCCCCTGAAACCCCACGCGGTCTTTGATTCCAAGTGTAATGTAAACCATTACGATTAATATCTTGGACTTCAATACGATTGATGCACTCGTTAAATTCCACCATACCCCTCGATATTTTAGAATTACCAGCCATCGAGTCCACAAGTTCCCTAGTAACATTAAAGTCTCCAGCAATAACCACGGATGACCAACAACCAAACAATAATGTTTTTCCAGAGAATCCCAAAGTTTCCTTCTGTCTATATAATAATTGCAAGCATAGACAAAAGAACAAAACAACCTCTTATTCTCTTTAATGAAAAGGACTTGACAATGCATCACCTGACTATTAGCATCTAACGGCATGACAAAAACTTCATCCGGGTCCCATCCAATGATAATACGAGTGCCTTTAGGGATCATGTCTTGATTCGAAATCCACATCCAGTTTCCAAAAACTTTATTACAAGTCATTTGCAGCTTATTAAATCTCAGCTGAGATTTAAGAATAGCAAACAAAGACAAATTATTACTTTTGATCACATTCTTTATTTCCTCCTGTTTAGGCCTTAAATTAGAACCCCTCACATTCCAGCATCCAATATTCATCATCATTGATCAACAATTGTATTTTCGGTGCTTGTCTCCTGGGCACCTCCAGTTAAAATCTCCGGGTCAATCTCATCTAAATAAGACATATCCCTTAATCCCAATTCAGATAAAACATCAAAAGGATTTTGTGATATTATCTCAACTTGATCACCTTTACCAGAAGTAGAACCTTTATTATCAAAGTTAGAACTAACTTTAATATCCACTTGCTTCTTAGGAACATATACCTTTTTCTGGCCTTTTTCTTTTTTCCCCTGCATTTCTTCTTTTCTGGCATTAAAATTTTCAATTACATTCTTCACTCTTGTCCCCAGTTTTTCTTTTGGGATAAAAACCCCTGTTCCACTCATTTTACCACTTTTACCCTCCTTTGACTGAAATACCCCTTTCTCTTTCCCATCCTTTTTAAGATTTCCCACAGCAAATTTCGAGAAATTTCTCCCATTATTTCTATTATCAGCTCCTTTACTAATTCGATCTTCTTTTTGAGCTCCCTTTTGACTTTCTTGTTCTTTAACTTGCTTGCTTTTTTCCTTTCCTTGATTATCCACATCTTTTGAAATTCCTTCATTGTTGCTAATAGTAACTCCTTCACTAATAGGGATCGTGCTTTCCTCCAAAGATTTAATCAAATCCACTTTGCCATTTTCATTAATAACCACACCAGGACTAAACTTCTGTCCTTTGTTGTTCTTCTTTGTGACTAAGATAAAACCATCATCATCAACTTGCTCTTTTTTCCCATTTTCTTCTAAGTTAACAGCTTCATCAGCAACATTATCAGTTTTCAAGCTATTTAAAATCCCATAATTGCTATTCTTATGTCCATAAACTTTGCAGTGATTACAAACATCAGGCCTCCACGCATACTCTACCCTGCATTTTGATTCAACTTTTTCTCCTGTCCCAAAGTCAATTGAGACAACACTTAACTCTTTCATCCATTCTGATTCTGCTGACATTTCCACAAGAAATCTCATAAATGCTGGCCTTCCCCAATGTTCATTACACATTTTCTGAGTGATTTTATCCATAGCAATTGGCTTCCCAATCTCATTAGCAATCAATGTGATTCCTTTGCTGTTCCAATACTCCAAAGGCACATTAAAGACTTTGACCCACACAGGAACTGAATTGATTTGAGGTTTACTCAGAACTAGACCTGGCCTCCATCTTTGAACGAACATAGGCACATTATTAATAAGCCATGGACCTCCCTCCAGGACACTCATCATACCTTCCTTTGAATCAAACTTGAAGAAAAAGAACCCTTCATCATTTACCATTATATCCTTCAATCCAAAAATCTTCCACATCTTAAAAGAGGAATGAGTGACAGTTGGGAACGCAAGTTTCTTTCCCATAAAAAAACCATAAAGCGTAGCATGATAAGGAGCTCCACCAAGCATAAGATCCGCATAAGGAAATTCAACTTTCCCATTAGGCTTCCCATCAACTTTTGGAATTACTTTGATGTTTAGATCAACCACAGTGTTTGTAGCTTCTACCATACGAGCATAAGATTTTTTGTTGAAATCACTAACCAGTTTAGCTGCAGGGGATATGACAGGCTTAGAAAAATCCATCTTCAAGAAATTAACTCCCTGTTCCTTTTTCGCATTGTTACCAGCGTCATTTTCCAGATTCTCACTTTCATTCATTAAATCTTTCATATCTTCATCATTACAATTAATAGGACAACTGATTGGGACGTTAAGATTAGCATCAGAGATCGAAGGGGAACCTGAATTTATAGGAACAACCTGCAATAATGGAGACTTTCCCAAAATACCCTTGTCACTTTTTGTTTCGATCATGGAACCAGGAGCTGAAGAAGAAGATCCCATCGCCATATTCTTCGATGAATTAAATCCCTTAACCATATCCGATGTGACTTGAAGTAGAACAAAACCCTTTTCCTCTTCCGTTTTCTTTTTCTCTTCAGCGATCGCCTTATCCAAAGCATCCAGTTCCGATTTGATGATATTTGGATCAACATTCTCTTTCCCATAGCTTGATTTAATTACTTCACGTATTCCTGCTCTTAAACCCACCTTCGAACCTTCAAAGGATGATTTCGAATTCAAATACTTCTTCTCTTCCTGTAATCGGTTGGCTTTTGCTTCAATTTTATTTTTCAATCTGAGAGGTTTAACTCCAGACTATGGCGAAATTTCTTTGTGCATCGCTCTTCTACCTCTTCTCCGAGCTCCAACATCAGCTTCCAATTCATCTTTATACAACTTTTTGTAATCCGGATCAGGAGGGTCAGTGGAATTCATGCCGAACATACTTCCAAATTTTCCAAACATTGAATCTTCACCTACACAGATCGTAAATGAAGCTCACTGAATACAATCCTTGCAATGAGATGGAAATTCCGGCACCATATTGACTCCGATCAGCCAAAATCTGCCGCCAAGTCACACGCAAAACCTGGAAAAACGAGAGAGAAATCTTAAAGAGAGAAAGTTAGAGAGAGAATTTTTTTTGCAAAATGACTTGGGTTTAGGGTTTAGGGTTTAGGGTTTAGGGTCTAGGGTTTAGGGTTTAGGGTTTAGGGTTTAGGGTCTAGGGTCTAGGGTTTAGGGTCTAGGGTTTAGGGTTTAGGGTTTAGGGTCTAGGGTGTAGGGTCTAGGGTCTAGGGTCTAGGGTTTAGGGTTTAGGGTTGGGGGTTTAGGGTTGGGGGTTTAGGGTCTAGGGTTTAGGGTTTAGGGTTTAGGGTTTAGGGTCTAGGGTGTAGGGTCTAGGGTCTAGGGTCTAGGGTTTAGGGTTGGGGGTTTAGGGTTTAGGGTTTAGGGTCTAGGGTCTAGGGTCTAGGGTTTAGGGTTTAGGGTTTAGGGTTTTTTTTTTTGGGAAAGAGGTCGAGGCCTCGGCAAAGATTTTATAAAACAGAAAAAGAAATACAAGAGTTATGTCATTTTTTGTAACAACTCGTTATTTCCGGGCATTATAAATCGAGTCTTGTATCCTCTTTGGAATGTAATAGGAATATCATCGATAAATGAATTATTCAAAAGGTCTGATTGGAGTACACTATGTAGTAGATAACATTAAACCGTGAGCGTACACAAAAAGAACGTCCAAATCTGACTTCGTATGAGGAAGTTATGATTTTTCCAAGATCCGAATATAGAAGTAGACAGCTAAAAACTCGAATCGGAGATCGAGCGACTTTTGGCCGGAATGACCTAAACGAGAATCGAAGGTCTCGATAATGGTATTTCAGCGGTAAAAAGTCTGGCAAAAACCGACATCAGATAAAGAAGTTATGAATTTTCAAAGAAAATCCTTAAACACGATGAGTTTAATATAAATAATAAATAAATAATTTCGGAATCTGCTGACGGAGTCTAAACGAAAGTTGTAGAGCATAGTCTCACCTACGCGTGGATATAAAGAACATCGAAAACGGAGTTCGTATGAAGAAGATATGAATTTTTGAAGTTTATTAAATAAATTATATATTTATTTAAATCAAAATTTCGGACCTTATCCGAAGAGGAGTCAGCGTCCTCATCCGGGTACGCGCTGCGTACCCCTGTAAGCCCCGCGTACCTGAGAGACTTGGCCTCTGATCGTCCACGTCGCCCTATCCGAGCCATCCGACCCGTCCGACCCGTCCGACCCGCTGTCCCGTCCGACCCGTCGTCCCATCCGACCCGTCTCCCCAGCAACCCGTCCCATCCGACCCGCGTACCCAGCAACCCGTCCCATCCGAAGCCGAGGCAGTCGAGGCTTCGGTCATGCATGACGTATGCGTACGCGCTGCGTACGGGCGTACGCCCCGCGTACCGAGGCGGTTCAGCCTTCCTATAAATAGGATGCGAGGGCTTCCGAGAAAAATGCTCATTTCTCTCCTCTCTCTCACAATCTTGCCTTGTTTTCTGTGCCCGTTTAAACCCGAAGCTCTGGTCTTTTTGCTCAAGTCCCAAGGGTCGATTTTACTCCCGAGATTCCCGAGAGTCCCGAGGAAAATCCGTTTCCCGAGACGAAACTCTGTCCGGTTTTCCATCTCGCTATCTTCAAACTATCAGGTGAGTTCATACCCTGCAAGCACCCTTTAAATACGTTTTTAAATGTTTTTTTTATACTCTTTTAGGGGGGGAATACAAGTAAACACACGACAACAATCGTGTGAAACATCGATCTTTTTATATACTTTACATACTGTTGTTTTGGCTGTCTTATGAAGTCATTATCATGCAAAACACCTCACAACACAACTTTACCCTCTTGGGATACAATATGTTTATAAATAGAAATATGTTTTATTTATACGTTTACATACAAATACATCATATCAAGGGTAACATTCTTTACTAAACCGTTTTATACATCCAAAGAACTTATGATTTATGCTTTGTCAAATGTTGTGAAAAAGGATAAACTTTGCATACAAAACTACTACTTTAATACAGACTTAGTTGAGAATCCATGAGACGTGTACATCTTCAAACACTTCCTTTTTGATAAAAAGGTATCGCTACAAGTCCTGTCTATAACCAGAGTCTCCCGTTTGGAGAACGTGTCAAATGTGTATAGATCTATACGGGAAGTCATGATCCCGCACCCTGACTGTTAGCTACAATCCGTCTTTTGGGGTGACAGTTGTCATAACGCTACAACGCCTGAAGAACGTCGCTACAGGCATATTATGTTTAGTATGGTTATAAAACTCATCGGATATACAATTATTATGGTATTATGCTTTTATGAACGAGTAGCTATTAAAACTATTCTTCATCTAACAAGTGCAATCTTCGTATAGCTTTACTATGTAAAACTATGACACAACTTACAAGCACGTCGTTTGCTTGCGATTTTCGGTCTTAGAGACTGCCAGTTATGTCAGGAAAATGAGGGTTTTTCCTGTATACAAACCAAACAACTAATAGGAAAATAAGGGATTTTCTCGGTACAATTAGTTGCAACTTATATCACGATCATTCATATGCATTTCATACTTTTATAAGAAAATAAGGGTTTTTCTTGGAAAACACAACAAATCATATCTCATCTATTAGGGAAAATATGGGATTTTCTGGATCTAATACATTCATTTTCAACACAACGAATCATAACTCTTTACAATTGAAATACTGCGTTTTCTGGAAAACATACACGAACTTTCGAATGGCGTACATTTTCTCAAAACACTACTTATGAACTCACCAACTTAAATGTTGACACTTTTTCTTTGAAAGATACCAAAAGTAAAGACTAGGCCTAACAACAAAGTAACCAAATGATATAAAATTTATTTTATCCCAACTCCACAACCCGGAGTGGTCTTCAAAATTCCTTTCCCGCTTGAAATGAGCTCGCCCTTTTTTCTTCCAAACTTCAAAAATGCAATCTCTATATATACTCCACATCCATGAGTGTATAATAACACAAAGCCTATGAACAAAAATATCCCACGTGTCCCACAAGAAAATGCATATAATGTCCATTTTCCAATTCCCAATAATAACCACAATAGCTATCTTTTTTCTTCTCTCAACTCTTTTGTCTTTATTATCTTTTATGCACCTCAAAAGTATATTGCTATAAAAAGCCAAACTATCATCCTCTCTTTTATCTCTATTCACAATCTTCCACTTTTTGCAATCTTCATCCAACCATCTTTGTTCACTTCGATTCTTCCACGTTCCATTCCATGTGTCATCTTCAACATTCAATATCCTCATCTCTTTGATGTATTTTCCATCTCTTGATTTTTTATGGATAAAATCATAAAACCCACCAACTAAATTACTTGGATTTGAACCAAGATTTTTGAACTTTTTACGGAAAAAGTTGAAAAACCAAACTATAATTCCCGGAATTGAACCGGAAGAATTCATCCTTTTTTGGAAAAAAGGGGGCCAACCACATGACTAAACTACTTGGAATTGAACCAAGATTTAAATTCTTTTTATGGAAAAAGAAAGAAAACCACCCAACTAAAAGCTACGGATTTGAACCGGAAAAGATCATCCTTTTTTGGAAAAAAGGGGCAAACCACTTGACTATATCACTTGGAATTGAACCAAGATTTAACCCTCAACAAATAGGATTGAACCGACTATTTTCGGGAATTGAACCCTCTAGCAATAAATTGCCGAAAAAATTAAGGATATAATTAAATATCCTTCCGTCAATTCCTTTATTTTCCAATCCTTGTTTCCAAGGATAGAACTCACAACTTATGGGGATACAACCCATATGCACATTTATAAAATCCACTGAGTTTCTTATGAAACTCGAGATCAAACCGAGATGCACTTTACTTTTAAGGGAAAAAGTAATAAAAATCTCATATCCATCAATTCCTTGAAAATACTCACCTTGTTTCCAAGGTGGAAATTCACAACGTATGAGAACACAACCCATGCATTGATAGAAATGAACCACATCATAAGGCATAAACCAAATGATACTCGGGATTAAACCAAGTTGCAATCCATTTTTAAGGGAAAAAATGGTAAAAGTCCCATGTCCGTCAATTCTTTGAAAAAATATTGGATATGAACTCCTTCAAAAACAAAAGAATTCATCCATATCCAATAGTTCCAATTTTGTCTCTTAATAGCCAAACTCCAGAGAATCATCATAAATTGATTAAAAATGTCGCCCTTCTCATAAATTTGACCAAATTGCCCCTGTCTCCTTATACAATTATGAAAAGAAAATTGATTCCCATAAATATTATTCCAAACACTTTGCAAAACCAACCAACCTCCATTATGATCATTCCAGCACCAAAAATCTTCAAAATTAGGAAAATGCCCAAATTGCCCTTGCTTGTTATTCATCTCAGTTGAATCCAAAACCCGCTGAGCATCACACCACCCACTTCCATCTTCAACTTTCATTTGCTTTTCAAAAGACCCACCCATCAGATCCCCAATCGCTATGTCCTTCTTCCAATTTTCGATCATCCCCAAGCAATTCACAAATTGATCTTCCATTTTAATTTTTCCCCAAAATTGACCAAAATACCCTTTGATCCAGATTCTTAAATTTTCGCTTTTATTAAAATCCTTCCTTTTATCCTCTCTCCCACAATTATCTCTAAAAAGAATAAAAAGCCAGTATAATTCAGAATTACCAAAATACCCCTCCACCCAAAAACCAAATTCACTATCATTTAAAAAAATCCCAGTATGCCCCTGTTTCTTATTTTTTCCTTCTCTGTGACAAAGTTCACTAAAACGCAAGCTATTACCCCTCTCTAAATAATTGGAATTATCGCCCATGACAAAAAATATTCCAATCGCTCCTTCATCAGTCCAAATTCCAAACAGCCCCTGTACAAGAAATAAGCACCTGCGATTTTTATTTTCCAAATCCATCTCCTTCCAATCCCCTGCATCAGAATTATAGCCGAGACCTTTAACAAGCAAGTCAATCGCTATTAATTCTTCCAATTTATTAAATTTCCAGATTTGACCAAAATACCCTTTGATTGAATTACTTGAATTCCCGTTTTTATTTACATTCTTTCTTATTTTCACCATCCGAACTCCATAATAGCTCTCTTCCCACCAATTCCATGCCAGCCACTCTGATAAATCTTCACACAGCCCAATTCTCAAATTAATTTCAACTTTCATGAAGATAATCATTACTTTTAACAGGAACATTCCACTCCTTGCATATTTCTTCATTAAGCCCAAGATATCCCAGTTTAAGGCTAAAAATCTTCAATCTAATGTCTTCTGTGATAATCTTGACAACATTTTCCACTGAATTACTCTGTTTCCCAAACAATCTTTTATTTCTTTCATTCCATATATGTAAATGGAAGCCGCCAAAGCTATTTTTTAATGAAATTATTGATGCTTCTCTTTTTTAAAGAACATTGGAGCTCATTGATGATATCAAACCAATTACCAGATCTATGAATAATTTTCACCTTATCTTTCATCAGTTTCCATACTTCCTTTGTGTATTTACAATCAAAAAACAGATGGGAATGAGAATCCATTTGAGAATTGCAAAAAACACAACTGAGATCATTAGAATTTTTCCATCTCTTCATTCTATCTTGTGTTCTAAGTCTTCCAAGGATAGCAAGCCAAATAATGAAACAGTGACTTGGAATTCTGTTTTGAAACCAAACCAAGTCATACCATTCAACAATTGACTCATGGCACATAAGAGAAGAAGAGACCTGATTAACCGCAAATGGGACAATCTTACCTTTGTAATTCACCCAATACACTTCATCTTTTTTCTCTCTGATGATCCTTGGCACAGGGAAATCACTCAACTGAGGAATCATTTCACTCCATTCAGAAGGCCAACTCCAATTTTCATCAACAATAACATCACTGACTTTGTCCCTTATGTTATATCCAGCATTAGTAATTTCCCTAGGAGAAAGGACATAGCTCAAAGGTCCCAATTGATGCCAATTATCAAACCACATGTTAGTTCCTTTTCCATTTCCAATCCGTGAATAGAAAAAATCTCTTAAAGAAGGTCTAATCTTTAAAAGATTTCTCCAGCTCCAGCTCATTTTATCTTTTGAACCCACATCCCAAAAGCTTCTACCTTCAAGCAAATAAAAATTAACCCATTTCACCCACAAGGAATTTTGTCCACTAATAAGCTTCTAAATTCTACTCGACAGAAGAGCAATGTTCCAGTCTTTGAGATTTTTCAGCCCAAGACCACCATAAATCTTTGGTTTGCAAATTTTATTCCATGACACCTTGGCAACTCCTTTACAATTCTGCCCACTGTTCCAAAGGAAATCCCTCATTATTTTTCCAACTTCTTTAATTATGCCTTTTGGTAATAAAACCACTGAAGCCCAATAAACAAGAAGCGAAGCAAGAACAACACTTATTAATTGAAGTCTTCCAGCATAAGACAGGGATTTGTTTTTCTAATCATTGACTCTCTTCTTAACTTTTTCTAAAAGACCCTTACAATCTCTAATAAAAAGCTTAGTAGAAATTAAAGGGATCCCAAGGTACTTCATAGGAAGTTTACCTTCGACAAAAGGCAGAATCCTCAAAATTTTCCTTTTAAATTGCTCCTTAACATTCCCAAAAAAGATGTGACTTTTGGACAGATTTGGAACAAGACCCGCTGAATTAGCAAATTCATCCATAGCCTTCTTAATCACTTTTATTGACCCAGAATTTCCGTGACAAAAAACCATCAGGTCATCAGCAAAACATAAGTGAGTGAGCTCCTGTTCTTTACACCTCCAATGGTATTTAAATTCATTACTTTCCTTTATTCTCCTTTTAAGCATTAGGTTAAACACCTCCATAACAAGAGTAAAGAGGTAAGGAGAAAAAGGACAACCTTGTCTGAGACCTCTTTTTCCTTGGAAAAACCCATGAAAACTTCCATTTATATTGATCATAAAAGAGGAAGTAGTAACACAGTTCATAATCCAAGTTATCATAGATTCATGAAATCCAAACTCTTTCAATATATTCCGCAAAAAACTCCAACTGACTGTATCATATGCTTTTTGAATATCAACTTTCATAGCACATCTAGCAAAACCCCTATTAATATGATACCCTCTGACAAGTTCTTGAGATAACAGAATATTATCCAAGATTGAACGCCCTGGAATAAAAGCCGACTGGTTATCCGAAACCAAGCACCCAAGATGATCTCTAATACAGTTAACAATAACTTTGCTAATGCATTTATAAATCACATTGCAACAAGAAATCGGCCGATAATCCCCAACCTTGCCTGGAGTCTGCACTTTAGGAACTAAAGCAATAACAGTAGCATTAACTTCCTTCAAGATCTTTTTTGATAGAAAAAATTCTTTAACAGCAAAGCAAAAATCACTCCCCACTATCATCCAAGCTTTCTTAAAGAATTTAGAAGAAAAACCATCAGGGCCAGGCGCTTTATCATCATCAATATCAAAAAGGGCAGCCTTAATTTCCTCATCAGTAACATCTTTAATCATATCCAAAGCTTGCTGATTGTCAAGTTTTCTGAAATCAAGATCATCCTGTCTAAGAATGGGAACAACATCATGTTCCACTCCAAGGAATTCACCAAAATAATCCACAATGACTTTAAAAGCTTCATCCCCTTCCTTCCAATTTCCATTTCCATCAAGGATAGTTTCAATTCTGTTCCTGTTAATTTTTCCTTTAACTACCTTATGAAAATATGCAGTATTAGAATCTCCCTCCTTAAGCCAATGCACTTTAGCTCTTTGCTTTAAGTAACTCTCTTATTCCCTGCTAGCATTCAGAAAAGATTAAAGGTAAATTCCTTCTTCAAATCTCAGCTCTTCATTGCATGGGTCTAAATCAAGACTTTCCTGGACCCTACATAATTCTTCTCTGCACTTAGAAACTTTTTCAGCAAAATTGCCATGAACATTTAACAATTTCCTGAGAGGTTTCTTTAAAAGCTTCAATTTCTGACATAGCCGAAACATTCCAAACCCTTCAACATCAGTTTTCCAAACACTTTCAACAATGGGAAGAAAGTTATCTAACAGCACAAGAGAATTAACAAACTTGAACGGCCTGATCCTGAACTTCCTTTTAATTGGGAATTTGATAATCATAGGGCTATGATCTGAAATCCGATAAGGCTGGAAATTAGCAAACACATTCGGAAATTCTTCAATAAATTTATGATTCCCAAGCACACGATCAAGTTTCTTCAAAGCCCCAGACGCCCCATGTGGTCTTTGATTCCAGGTGTAGTGTAACCCATTACAATTTATATCTTGAACTTCAATATGATTAATGCACTCGTTAAATTCCACCATACCCCTCGAAATTTTAGAATGGCCAGCCATCGAATCCACAAGTTCCCTAGTAACATTAAAATCTCCAGCAATCAACCAAGGCTGGCCAGCAACCAAATTATAATGCTTTCCCAAGGAATCCCAAAGTTTTCTTCTGTCTATATAATAATTGCAGCCATAGACAAAAGAACAAAACAATCTCTTATTATCCTTAATAAAAATGACTTGACAGTGCATCACTTGACTATTAGCATCCAAAGGCATGACAATAACTTCATCCGGGTCCCATCCAATGATAATACGAGTGCCTTTCGGGCTCATGTCTTGATTTGAAATCCACATCCAGCTCCCAAAAACATTATTACAAGTCGCTTGCAACTTATTAAACCTCAACTGAGATTCAAGAATAGCAAACAAAGACAAATTATTACTTCTTATCACATTCTTTATTTCCTCCTGTTTTGGCCTTAAATTCGAACCCCTCACATTCCAACACCCTATATTCATCATCATTGATCAACAAATTCATTTTCGGTGCTTGTCTCCTGGCCACCTCCAGTTAAAACCTCCGGATCCATCTCATCAAGATAAGACATATCCCTTAAACCCAAATCAGCAAGAACATCAAAAGGGTTTTGTGTTATAATTTCATCTTGATCATCTTTTCCTGAAGTAGAACCTATATTATCAAAGTTAGAACTCACTTTAAACTCCATTTGCTTCTTAGGGACATACACTTTTTTCTGATTTTCTTCTTTTTTCCCCTGCATTCCATCTTTCTTAGCATTGAAGTTATCAATTACATTCTTCACTCTTGTTCCTAATTTTTCTTTTGGAATAAACACCCCTGTTCCATTCTTTTTCCCATTTTTATCATCTTTTGACTGAAATACCCCTTTCTCTTTCCCATCTTTTTTTAGAATACCCACAGCAAATTTCGAAAAATTACCCCCTTATTCCGATTTTCTGCCCCTTTATTGCTTCGATCTTCTTTTTGGACTTCTTTTTGATTTTCTTGTTCTTTAACTTTTTTACTTTTTTCCATTTCTTGATTATCCACATCTTTTGAACTTGCATCATTATTGCTAACAACCATTCCTTCATTAACAGGTTTCGTGCTTTTCTCCAAGGATTTAATTAAATCCACCTTTCCTTCTTCATTAATAACCACACCAACATTGAATTTCTGCCCTTTATTGTTTTTCTTTGTTAATAGCGTGAACCCATCATCATCCACTTTCTCTTTTTTCCCATTTTCTTCTCTGTTAACAGCACCATCAACAACATTATCAGTTTTTTGCCCATTTAGAATCCCACAATTGCTATTTTTATGCCCATAAATTTTGCAGTGATTACAAACCTCAGGTCTCCATGCATACTCTACCCTGCATTTTGATTCAACTTTTTCTCCTGTCCCAAAATCTATTGAGACCACACTTAATTCTTTCATCCAATCTGATTCTGCTGACATTTCCACAAGAAATCGCATGAATGCTGGCCTTCCCCAATGTTCATTACACATTTTTTGAGTGATTTTATCCATATCAATTGGTTTTCCAATCTCATTTGCAATCAGAGTAATTCCTTTGCTGTTCCAATACTCCAAAGGCACATTAAACACTTTAACCCATACATGAACTGAATTAATTTGTGGCTTACTCAGAACTAGACCTGGCCTCCATCTTTGAACGAACATTGGAACATTGTTAATCGGCCATGGGCCTCCCTCCAGCACACTTATCATTCCTTCCTTAGAATCAAACTTAAAGAAAAAAAATCCTTCATCATTTACCATTATATCCTTCAACCCATATGTCTTCCACATCTTAAAAGAGAAATGATTAACCGTTGGGAAAGCAAGTTTTTTCCCCACAAAAAATCCATACAAAGTTGCATGATAAGGGGCACCACCCAACATTAAATCTGCATCAGGCAACTCTACTTTCCCATTAGGTTTCCCATCAATTTTTGGAATAACTTTGATATTAAGATCCACCACAGTATTTGTTGATTCAACCATACGAGCATAAGATTTTTTATTGTAATCACTAACCAACTTAGCTGCAGGGGAAACAACATGTTTCGAAAATTCCATGTTCAAGAAATTAGCTCCCTGTTCCTTTTTCATCATATCATCAGATTCAATT